>NC_048224.1:29590339-29593200 GCF_002007445.2 Ailuropoda melanoleuca
TTTTTTTTTGTAGAAACTGACACACTGATTCTAAAATGTATATGGAATTGCAAATGATTGAGAACATCCAAAAAAATTTTTGAGAAAGAAACAAAAAGTTGGAGAACTTAACCTACCTGACTTCAAGACTTAGTATAAAACTATAGTAATCAAGACAGTGTGGTATTGGTGTAAGGATAGACAAATGGATCAGTAGAACAGATTAGAGAGACCACACAGATATATTTCAACAAAGATGACAAAGTGATTCAATGGGGAAAGGGCAGTCTTCAATCAGGAATCACTGGATGCCTATATGGGAAAAAATATCCTTACCTCACATCATACACAAAAATTAACCTGAAATGGATCATAGAACAAAACAGGAAACTGAAACTAAAAAACCCTTAGAGGAAAATATAAGAGAAAATCTTTGAGAACTTGAAGTTAGCAAAGATTTTTTTACTCAGGACAGGAAAGGCATCAAACATAAAAGAAAAAACTGATAAATTGAACAGCAATAGTCCCGAGGCTACTGCCTGGGGAGTTTAAGCCAGTTTGGCACCTAGTAGAGTCTCTTTTTCTTTGTGTATTTTGCCCTTGTTAACAAGCATGTTAAATTGACCCTTGGCTAAAGCTCTTGAGTTCTACATAACTCCCGTCCAGACTGCCAAAGTTCTCTGTGCTGGACTGGGTCTCAGGCCCAGCGAACAGTAAAATGTGAATTTGCCTTTCTTTGCCTTTGTTCTTCATTAATGTATATCTTTGTAAATATGTCAAGAAAAGAAGAGGCTGAGCTGAGACAGAATTTATGTTCCCCTGGATCCTACACCAAAATAATATTGAACACTGTCAATGTTCCAAGATCATTACAGGCATCACATACCTCAGCCATGCTTTGTCTCATTCTATGTTTTAAAACCCAGTGTCCCCTATGTGTCACATTAGAATCCTTAAATTTAATTAATAGGAGGCCACAGTTCCTGACCCTGCCTTGGAGAAGAAAAACTCTTCCCAAGAGGATCTTTCTATTATAATCCACACTGCCACCTTGGGAATAGAGTATACCAGGACTGCTGTGGATATTGTTCCCATTACTGAGCCTTGGGTTCCACTCAAAGACCAAGCCCTGGCTTAACTAAGGACATGGACAATGATGAAGGTGCGTCTCTACTTTGGAGGTCTCAGAGATGTTTTAACTGCTTGAGATTCCCATAAGATCCCTGAATCCCTGCCCACCAGGACAATGAGAGGGCCATAGAAACCTAAAGATAAAAGCAGGTGAGGCTGAAGGCATCCTTTGAAAGAAGAACACACATCTGCGGTCTCATGGCTATGAATCCATTGACCTTACCTTTGGCTTTGTCCCTCTCAAGCTCTGAACCTGTGGACTTGACTCTTATCATTTTGTGTGATCCCAACAATTTCTGAATTTCTGATCTTCCTGAAACCTGCCCTCAGCACCTTAGAGTTCTAGCAATGTCTCCAGCAACAGAGATGTTCCTTTGGATGTGGCCCCAGCTGATCCAGTTTACTCAATGTTGGTTGCTATTCTGTTCTCTAATAAAAGCACAGAACTGAGGAAAGCTTGTTAAGGTCTTGCCATAGCTCTATCTCCAACTCTTCAGTTCAGTTCTTTTCTGGCCCTTGGAGGCACAAGATAATCCTTGACTTCCAGAAAATTACCCTCTGGGAGAAACTGAAGCAAGTTTTTGAACTAAGATGTGCTGTTTACAGGGCTGGTATGATGATCAAATGGAAAAGTGTAAAGTACATGTGCAATAAATTCACATGATTTCTGCACACACGAGATGTTACATAAAATGCATCTTGCATTAAAGTCTGTATCAATGAGATCCATAGTCTAAAAACAATCAAAGTACAAATAATTAACTAATTAGCAGAAGCCTTACTTGAGTCCTAGATTTAAACCAAAACCATAATTACTTAAGCAGCACACTGTCTTGATCTCCTTCCTGTATCATTTAAGATAGTATTTTGGCTACTTTTTTATGTATTTGCTGTTTTCACATAAACAAAATGGCCCCTTCAACCAGATCTCTGGGCCACTCTTCCAGCCAAACCGGACACTCCATACACTTCATAGGCCTCAGAGACGGCACTGAAATGAGCTCTCCACCTGTCCCTAGAGCCTCCTTGGATTCTATCATCAGCCATTCTGCAGAGAAAGGGCTTATAAGTACCCTATCCTCAATATAAAATTTAAGTCCTATAGCTGAGAAGTCACAGATTTAACTCCTGCTTCGCTTTCTACCCTCCTCCTCTTCGAGCGCACCCCTACGCAGTCTCGCCTGCTCATGCGTGTACATGTCAATCTACCCACGGTTCCCAGCCTCATTCAGAAATAAAAACTGTATGTCTCTCATCTTGAAGAGGCCTCCAGCACTGCCTCGCTCAATAATTTGCACATGATAAATCTAAATACATATTTTAAGATAAATTGATTAATACATTAAAACCTCTTTCAAAAAAATATATCCTTGGGAGCTGAGTATGACAAGCAAGGACAGTGGGACCCTCACCCCCTTGTCTGGAGTTTGGATAGATGTGAAGTATGAAAGGGTCAATGGAGAAATGGGGTTACAAAAGACACTATTGCCAAAAATTGGGAGGTTGTTAATGTGGGTCCCAATCTTTTTCAGAAGCATCCCTGGGAACTTGGGCGTTATAGTCTGTTAAGCCTCTCACCTCGGTATCAGGACAACAGATGGAGAGTTTAAAGAAGGACAGACTAGTACAACACAGATAAGGTGGATGTGATACGGGTCTCAGCATGGCTTTCCCTCGGGAGGCTGAGTCTCTGCAGCCAGGTGGAGTTCTCTGATAAGGAGAATGAAGGAACAGACTATTCAACATGGCTG
>NC_048224.1:29594135-29686348 GCF_002007445.2 Ailuropoda melanoleuca
TTTTGAGAAAGAAACAAAAAGTTGGAGAACTTAACCTACCTGACTTCAAGACTTAGTATAAAACTATAGTAATCAAGACAGTGTGGTATTGGTGTAAGGGTAGACAAATGGATCAGTAGAACAGATTAGAGAGACCACACAGATATATTTCAACAAAGATGACAAAGTGATTCAATGGGGAAAGGGCAGTCTTCAATCAGGAATCACTGGATGCCTATATGGGAAAAAATATCCTTACCTCACATCATACACAAAAATTAACCTGAAATGGATCATAGAACAAAACAGGAAACTGAAACTAAAAAACCCTTAGAGGAAAATATAAGAGAAAATCTTTGAGAACTTGAAGTTAGCAAAGATTTTTTTACTCAGGACAGGAAAGGCATCAAACATAAAAGAAAAAACTGATAAATTGAACAGCAATAGTCCCGAGGCTACTGCCTGGGGAGTTTAAGCCAGTTTGGCACCTAGTAGAGTCTCTTTTTCTTTGTGTATTTTGCCCTTGTTAACAAGCATGTTAAATTGACCCTTGGCTAAAGCTCTTGAGTTCTACATAACTCCCGTCCAGACTGCCAAAGTTCTCTGTGCTGGACTGGGTCTCAGGCCCAGCGAACAGTAAAATGTGAATTTGCCTTTCTTTGCCTTTGTTCTTCATTAATGTATATCTTTGTAAATATGTCAAGAAAAGAAGAGGCTGAGCTGAGACAGAATTTATGTTCCCCTGGATCCTACACCAAAATAATATTGAACACTGTCAATGTTCCAAGATCATTACAGGCATCACATACCTCAGCCATGCTTTGTCTCATTCTATGTTTTAAAACCCAGTGTCCCCTATGTGTCACATTAGAATCCTTAAATTTAATTAATAGGAGGCCACAGTTCCTGACCCTGCCTTGGAGAAGAAAAACTCTTCCCAAGAGGATCTTTCTATTATAATCCACACTGCCACCTTGGGAATAGAGTATACCAGGACTGCTGTGGATATTGTTCCCATTACTGAGCCTTGGGTTCCACTCAAAGACCAAGCCCTGGCTTAACTAAGGACATGGACAATGATAAAGGTGTGTCTCTACTTTGGAGGTCTCAGAGATGTTTTAACTGCTTGAGATTCCCATAAGATCCCTGAATCCCTGCCCACCAGGACAATGAGAGGGCCATAGAAACCTAAAGATAAAAGCAGGTGAGGCTGAAGGCATCCTTTGAAAGAAGAACACACATCTGCGGTCTCATGGCTATGAATCCATTGACCTTACCTTTGGCTTTGTCCCTCTCAAGCTCTGAACCTGTGGACTTGACTCTTATCATTTTGTGTGATCCCAACAATTTCTGAATTTCTGATCTTCCTGAAACCTGCCCTCAGCACCTTAGAGTTCTAGCAATGTCTCCAGCAACAGAGATGTTCCTTTGGATGTGGCCCCAGCTGATCCAGTTTACTCAATGTTGGTTGCTATTCTGTTCTCTAATAAAAGCACAGAACTGAGGAAAGCTTGTTAAGGTCTTGCCATAGCTCTATCTCCAACTCTTCAGTTCAGTTCTTTTCTGGCCCTTGGAGGCACAAGATAATCCTTGACTTCCAGAAAATTACCCTCTGGGAGAAACTGAAGCAAGTTTTTGAACTAAGATGTGCTGTTTACAGGGCTGGTATGATGATCAAATGGAAAAGTGTAAAGTACATGTGCAATAAATTCACATGATTTCTGCACACACGAGATGTTACATAAAATGCATCTTGCATTAAAGTCTGTATCAATGAGATCCATAGTCTAAAAACAATCAAAGTACAAATAATTAACTAATTAGCAGAAGCCTTACTTGAGTCCTAGATTTAAACCAAAACCGTAATTACTTAAGCAGCACACTGTCTTGATCTCCTTCCTGTATCATTTAAGATAGTATTTTGGCTACTTTTTTATGTATTTGCTGTTTTCACATAAACAAAATGGCCCCTTCAACCAGATCTCTGGGCCACTCTTCCAGCCAAACCGGACACTCCATACACTTCATAGGCCTCAGAGACGGCACTGAAATGAGCTCTCCACCTGTCCCTAGAGCCTCCTTGGATTCTAACATCAGCCATTCTGCAGAGAAAGGGCTTATAAGTACCCTATCCTCAATATAAAATTTAAGTCCTATAGCTGAGAAGTCACAGATTTAACTCCTGCTTCGCTTTCTACCCTCCTCCTCTTCGAGCGCACCCCTACGCAGTCTCGCCTGCTCATGCGTGTACATGTCAATCTACCCACGGTTCCCAGCCTCATTCAGAAATAAAAACTGTATGTCTCTCATCTTGAAGAGGCCTCCAGCACTGCCTCGCTCAATAATTTGCACATGATAAATCTAAATACATATTTTAAGATAAATTGATTAATACATTAAAACCTCTTTCAAAAAAATATATCCTTGGGAGCTGAGTATGACAAGCAAGGACAGTGGGACCCTCACCCCCTTGTCTGGAGTTTGGATAGATGTGAAGTATGAAAGGGTCAATGGAGAAATGGGGTTACAAAAGACACTATTGCCAAAAATTGGGAGGTTGTTAATGTGGGTCCCAATCTTTTTCAGAAGCATCCCTGGGAACTTGGGCATTATAGTCTGTTAAGCCTCTCACCTCNTATATATATATATCCTTGGGAGCTGGGTATGACAAGCAAGGACAGTGGGACCCTCACCCCCTTGTCTGGAGTTTGGATAGATGTGAAGTATGAAATGGTCAATGGAGAAATGGGGTTACAAAAGACACTATTGCCAAAAATTGGGAGGTTGTTAATGTGGGTCCCAATCTTTTTCAGAAGCATCCCTGGGAACTTGGGCATTATAGTCTGTTAAGCCTCTCACCTCGGTATCAGGACAACAGATGGAGAGTTTAAAGAAGGACAGACTAGTACAACACAGATAAGGTGGATGTGATACGGGTCTCAGCATGGCTTTCCCTCGGGAGGCTGAGTCTCTGCAGCCAGGTGGAGTTCTCTGATAAGGAGAATGAAGGAACAGACTATTCAACATGGCTGTAGTGGGATCAGATGTGCTCATGTTTGCAGCCAGTTTGGGTGGGGAGGAGAACACAGACACTCTAGAAAGAAAAGCCAGGGAGGCTGGCACGGGATCTCACCTTCAAACATCTTCCTGGCAGCAGACGAACGCGGCTAACCTGGGTAACACCGCAGTGGGCTGGAAAGTCCTAAGGAGTCACTTCATAGAAGAGAGGCATTCCAGCCAGGTTTGCTGTTGGTGAATCCTACATTCCTACTAATTGTATTCTTCTAAAAACATCAGACATACCTTCTTTTGAAATAAGGACCAATAGTCCAGTGAGGTTTTCCAAAATTTGGTCACAGACCGGATGTTCAGAGAGTCACTATACCCACGTGACTGTTGGCTCTTCTTTGAAGAAATAATGAGCACTGCCATCCTCCCAGCCACAAAGGTGGGAACACACAGGAACCCTCTTTAACAACCTCTTGCCAGTTCTATCCCAATAGCCTCCTTCTTCTCTAACCCCATTACCACTGCCCTAGGTCAAACTTTATCAGGTCTCACTGGACCAAATGATAGCTTCCCAGCTGGTTCTGCCTCCTGATAGTTCCCTTCAAGCTCCCTCCACACAGCCCTTCCACATCAGCTTCAAAAAGCACATCTGTCATTGGGTCACACTGCTGCTCAAAAACTTTCAGAGGCTCCCCCTTGTCTAAACAACATCTAAACTTTGTAACCTGGAATTCAAGACCTGCTTAATCTGGCCCTGATGTGTCATTCCAATCATTTTTTATTTCCCTGCATTTTCCCTTCAAATAAATTAAACTTTAATTAGAATAGTATCCACTATTTATTGAAAAATAGGCCAGATTCTCTCTCTCTCAATCAATTTATGAGATATGTCTTATTACTGATCTCCATGTGACATATGAGGAAACAGGTCCAAACAGATTAAATAACCTGCCATCTAATCGGTAGGTGGCAGAGTCATGTCTCCACACCCAAAACCCAGGTATGGGCCTCTGCCCCTCCCCCATACAACTGCCCCTATCCTGGGAGCCCTTGCACTGCCCCATCATCCCTATGAAGAAGAAATGTGCATGTTCCTCTTGCCCGATGTTTTTAGTGTCTTGGAGTGTTTTGTTGTACAACCCAGAACTGAGAGTTTTCCAGCTCCAATTTTCTGTAAAGATTTGATTCGTTAAAGCAGGTCGCTCCCATTCATTGTTTATTTCATTTATTTCTAATTCCATTTATCTGAACCGGGAGTTATCCTTTCAGAGTGGAACTTTTTCTCCCCCTCTCTTGCCAAGCACTAGAGAAAGGATTGGATAAATGACATGTATTCACTTAAGGTAAATCAGGTTGGCTTGTGAAATCTCATCTGAATCATCCCTTCTCCGTGGCCTGATTTTCACATGGAGCTGAAAAGTTGTGTAAAATGTCCCAGTTGGAAGAGCTGGGTAGAAGGGGCAGTCTGAAGGCACAGAGGAAAGGAGATGCACTGCTGTAAACTCCTTAGCATTCTCCGTAGATTTGTGTGCTTCCAATGTTGAAAACGGATCAGTGTTCTCGCCACAGCTATTAAGTAATATCAGCTGATTATTTTCACCAGCCCAGTTCTAGCACCTCTGGGAACATTGTCTAGGTTTTTAAAACAAAGAAATAAACCCTCACTACACTTTGCAGACTACCATACTGATATAAAAACGCTTATGCAGATTTTTTAAGGAATATGAAGTCTCATTAAAATTTGTACAGGATCCATAATGTTATAATGTTATGATAGATCTTTTTTTCTCTATGTGTTTCTGCATATCCTATACAATAAAACATTTTCATAGTACTTTGCAGTTTACAAGGAATATTTTNTCAGTAGGAATATCCACGGAATCAGCCTGAGACGCAGGAAGATACATCTGGATCACTACAAATGAACATCTCCAGCGCTGAGTACCAAGGTACGAAGCGGGGAGCCGTGAAACCGCGCACAGATATCGGAAGCTAAACAGAAGGGGGAGGGAGCCGCCGTGTCAGGGCGCCGGGAAGCGGTAGCCACCTGCAAGGGGGAGNATGTTATCTCATTTGATCCTCAGTTTTTCTTTGAAAGGTAAATGGGATAATTGCAGATAAGGAGGCATGACTCAGACAAGGAAGGTGACTTATCTATGTCACGGGGAAAATGGATGAAAACGAAAGGATTTGAACCCTGGCTCTTAATTCCACATCCAAAGCTTTTCCAAGCACCTTCTAGATATCTGGCACTGGACTGGGCGAGAGGGACAGAACGTTGAATGAGACCTCAAGAAGCTTACAATGTAGTGGAAGGATCTCCATAGAAGACAGTATAAAGCAACTTGATGGAAGTATATACAAGGTGTTGTGGAAGCTCTGAGGAAAGGCTCTTACATTAGCCAAGGGGCTTAGGAAGGACTTGTGAGTTGAGTCTTAAAGAATGAGTGCGGTTCAGCCAGGCAAAGGACAGGTAGAGAATGATGAGGAATTCCAGGCAAGGGAAGAACACAAGCAAAGGCACCAAGACTGGCCAGGTTGGCATGGTGATAGGTGTAGAAACTGTGCAGCTAATTGTTACTGAAGCAGAAAGGATCAGGGAGGGAGGGCTGATCAATGAGCCTGAAGACGTCTGCAGATGTTAGATCAAGGAAGCCTTTGTATGAGAAGAACCTGGATATTCCC
The DNA here is from genome assembly GCF_002007445.2 of Ailuropoda melanoleuca. NCBI lineage: Eukaryota > Metazoa > Chordata > Mammalia > Carnivora > Ursidae > Ailuropoda > Ailuropoda melanoleuca. The sequence goes on from NC_048224.1 coordinate 29,599,809, forward strand.
CTGGACATACTTCCTATTTAAATGCTTTAAGCATGGGCCTGCCTGGTCAGATTTATATTTCATTAGATTGTGCTGACTATGGCATGAGGATTGACCAGAAGTGAACAGGAATGGAAGCAGGGAGACTTGCATGAAGACCATTGCACCAATCCAGGACAAAGAGAAAGGGGAAGCTTTGATTTGGCAGGATATGCCCATTGATATGATGTGGCTGGCAAAGGAGAAAGAGATATTAAGGGTGACTTCCAAGTTTTAACCTGGTGCTTAGGCAAGGATGACTGAATTGTAGAATTTAGGAGGAGGAACTGGTTTGGGAGCATGCTATGTATGTATGATGGGTCACCTAGAGCTATCTAGTAGATAGTTAAAATCCTGATTCGGGGGAGGTATGAATGAAAAAAAAGTACTTTGGGGTTAGTGACTTACAGGTGTTAAAAACAGAAGTCATAAGGGTGAAAGAGCTCATTTAGGAAGAATGTGAGACAGTGGACAACTCCAGCAGCTTCCAATAGGTAAGAGGAAGAGGAGCATAAAGAACTAGGGAGAGAATTTCCAGTTACTGTGAAAATCAGAGAAGGATGCATATCCCAGATGCTAGGAAACCCAGAGTCTCAAGAAGGAAAAGAATGAGGACTGGAAACACACCTATTGGATTTAGCAATTAGAAAGTTACTGTTAATTCTGGTGAACAGGTGTTTCAGTGGAAGGGCTGGGGCAAGAAGCCGACTGAAGCAGGGTGGGCAGTGAATGGGAGGTGGGAAACTGGAGGTAGTGAGTGTAGGCCACTCTTTTCAGACAGTTGGATAAGATCCCACTGAGTTAGAGGTAAACATGGGATAGAGGCAATTAGGGTCTGTTTGCTTATTTGGATGGGAAAAAAATGACCGTTTTAATATCCTGAGGGAAAGGATTTCACAGAAGGAAAAAAGGTCTTAGAGAGAGTTGATGACTGGTAGAACAAGGTGCAGGAAGAGAAAATGGCATCAAGGATACATATCCCCTGAGGCAGAGGGGAAAAGAGGCAATGAATGGGAAGGTGCTGTAAGTTGAGAGAGGTGGATTGATACTAGAAGGATCAATTTTCTCAGTGTGGTATGAGGCATGACAGGCCACTGGGAATGTAGTGCGTAGGGTGCAGGGTTGTTTGTGGAACCCAAGGAGAGTGGTAAGTGCTCGGAGAGTTGCTGGGAAGGAAAGGGTAATCAATCACGGACTCTAAAAAGGGAAAAAAGAAATAAAGGTTGCCAGAGGGCCAACTGATGGAAAGAAAATTAAGGGTCCTAGAGCCTAGCAGAAGCAAAGCATGAGGATACTAGAAGGGACCTGAAGACTTCAAAAGGGAAACTCTTCTAGGAGATGGTCCTTGAGTATGGGACTGAAACTGAGGCAAGGTAATGGTCTCCAGAAAGGAGTTCCAGAATTATGAGACTAGGATGTGGGATGGTCCAATCCTTGTCATTGAAATGTCCTAGGATGATGATGGCAGGAGTTGAGATGGAGAGACAAGTCATGAGTCAGGTGCCAAAGTCTTCAATAAATGAACTACAGTGCCTGGAAGGCTAGTACATAACAGTGATATAGAAAAGATAATGGATTATATAGCCAAATAGAATAAAACTCAAAATACATCGCAATTTTTAACTTGGGTGACAGTGTAATGTCTGTAAACATAAACGGAGATCCAAGAAAATGTCAACTCCTTTCCTGGCTCCATGGTACGGAAAGTGGAAGAATGAGTAGCTTCCACTGGGCAAGTCTCATAGGGCAATCCAGATCTCAGCCATGAGCAAGAGAGTGGGGAGTGGCTCAGTGTGAAGCAGGGAGCACAGTGGAGAGGGGTGCGGAAGGCAGCAGTGAGAAGCAACTTGCATTACTCAAGCAATGAGTGGGAAACCAACTGGGGAAAGAAGAGTCAGGTATGGCCTTTCATCTGTGATAGAAAGAGAGCTCTTGCAGAGCTAAGAGGTCTGGTTAGAAGACACCGCCACCCCACCCCCAATCAGATATTCTAACTGTGCCCTTGATGCCAGAGTGGGCCAGAGTCTCAGGCTGCGTGTGGCTGGTCTCAGGAAGACCAGGAAGGTTGCTGGAGGTTTGCAAACAGATCTCCAGAGCCTTCCCCTTGTCTCCCTACACTCAAAAAGAAAAAAAGAAAAAAAAAGTATTCTTAGCTCATCCCACATTAATTTTTATCCAAAATAAATCCTGTAATTAAAAAACATCCACTCTCAATCTTTTTAAATATGCTAAATTAAAATGTGAAAAACAACTATTATCTTCTTCCTTTAAAGAGAAACAGAGAAGCCTTTACTTCTGCTTTTTCATATTTTGTAGGAGAAAAAAAAATGGAGCAAATGATGTGATTGAAGCCAAGGTTGTCTATAAAGTGTGAAAGCACTTCCTTTCCTTTCCCAGGAGCCAGGACTAACACTAGAAGGGAGAGGAAATTAGCATGAAAGTTTTACTTAAATTACAAGATGGGTGAAGACCTTGCCCAAAGATGATATCTCCCTGTCTCCTGTGACAGACAATGAATGGCTTTCAAGACCAAGGTTGTTCTCTTTGTTATGTAAATAGTGTCCAAGACGCTCATCTAATGCTCCTGGGACTTCTGGCTGAGGGTGGTTGGGAAAGTGTGCTGACCCGGGGGTGGAGAAAGTCCGCTGGATCTCTCCTCCCTGTTACCTGTGCACTGTGTGACTCAGGGTGAGCCTGTTTGTCCATTTTGGGGAAAAAAATCAGAACCCGTGTCACAGAGTTCCTGTGAGTATTAAATGAAAGGACTACAGGAAAACTGCTTTCTAAGGTGAAAAGCACCAGATGCATGTTTACTCATCCTAGGGCAGCCTCCAATTGCCGCTTCTGCTGCTGCTGTCTTAGCTCTGGGCCCGAGGAGGGACAGTCGGGCAGAAGACTGGTGTCAGGCAATAGAATGGGGGGGGGGGCAGAAGCTTCACGCAGGCAGGGTCTCAAACCACATGAGGTAGGGAAACCCTTCCTTTATCTGGCTATTCCTGCCCCCATTCATCCATTTGAAAAATTATCACAGTAGGAGTAAGAAAGCACACCATTGTTACAATTTTCTTTACAGTCCAAGCAAAAAACAAAAGAACTTCTTTTCTGACTCACATTAAAGGCATATATATATATACAATACACAGGTCATCAAACCAGTTTCTGCAGAAATGCACACATATATACACACACATATGTATAAACATATATGCATATGTACACATATATGTAGATACATACATATATACGCATATATATATATATATATTCATTTCCTGCTGTTGCATTTCCATCTGGATGCCCACCAGTTCTTAAACTCAAAGCCCCAAGTGGAAAAAGAAACTTAGTGGTTGAAAACTGCACTGTTTCCACAACTCTGTGGCGTGGCTGGAGGGCTCGTCCTGCCTGGGATTACTTGCAGCCACATTCAGCTGGCAAATCTGTTGGGGGCTGGGCTCCCCGGGAGCTGTTGGCTGCAGGCTCCCTTTCTCTCCACAGGGCCTTGGGCTTTCTTGGCATGGTGGTCTCACTGCACCATTCGGAGAAGAAGCATCCCAAGAGTGCGAAATAGAAGCCACAAGGATTCTTAGAGCCTAGGCTCCCAAGCCATGCAATGTCACTGCAGCAGCGCTCCACAGGTCAAAGCAAGACACAGACCAGCCCAGGTTCAAGAGAGAGGAAACAGAGTCCACCTGCTGAGAGGAGCAGCAAGTCTCATCGTGAAAGGCCTGTAAGATGGGAGGTTTTGTTGCAGCCATCTTTGGAAATAACCTGCCATAGCTGACTCTAGTCTTTATCCTCCTCCCTCCTGTCCTTCCCTCCCTCTTTCCTTTCCTTCCTGCCTTCCTTCCCTCCTTCCCTCCTTTCCTTCCTTACTGCCTTCCTTCCCCCTTCCCCCCTTCCCTCCTTTCCTTCCTGCCTTCCTTCCTGCCTTCTTCCTTCCTTCCCTCCCTTCCTTCCAGTTCATTAAACTCTTATAACTCCTAAGCACCTGCTATGAGCCAAGCCCTATTTCTAAGTGCCAGGGATACACTCATGTGCGAGACAGGTAAGTCCCCTACACATGTGGAACTTAAATTCTAGTGGAAGGAAGCACATAGTTGAAAAAGCTTGCATCAGCTAGAGAAAAAGAGCGAGAGGAATGAAGACCCAAGGTGGGAGATGAGAGGGCAGGGAGAGGGCTTTAGACTGGACAGTCAAGGAAGCCTCTTGAAAGAGGCGACATTTAAGCTAAAGTTGGGCACCGAGCTCCGCAAGAACCAAAGCCCTGAGGCATGAGCAGATGTGGCTGTGGCAGCAGCATGGTGGGCTGATGGAGAATAATGGCAGGGCAGCTGTTTTCCTGTCGACCTGGACAAAAATGTGCCTTCGCCTCTTTGGCTAGAGACTTTTCAGTGTCATTCTCAACACTCCCTCTCATCCCCACATCCACCGGGCCAAGTCCAGTCTGTTCTTCTCTAACCTCTCAGGCCAGGTTCCTCCCTTCCATCTCTGCTGCCGCTCTCCTTGGTCTCGTTCAGCTAGAGGCTGGATCCCCTCTCCTGCCCGCCTCTGCTTTCTTCCACTTTAATCTAGTCTTCAAAAAGCTGCCTGAATGATCTCCAGAAGATACAGCTCAGATACACCTCCACAACCCTCAGTGGCTCCCTGCAGCCATTGGATAGAGTCCAAACCTCTTAGCTGCTCTTTGGAAGCCTGCATAACGTGGCCCCCTGTTGACGTTTTGAGCCTATCTCCCCAATCTGAGTCTAGACTCTACAGTGAGAGGGCCATTCTTCTGAAGTTGGAGTATTGCTCTTCTCCCAAAATGCAAGTGGAATGAGAACTGAAGCCATAATCTGCTATTAATCTTTCAGCATAGGAAACCAGAGGTTTCTAAAGCCAGCTCCTCTAGACGACAGAAAACTGAACCAGAAAGGAGTCAAAATGAAGAGGAAGGGGGGAAGTAGTAGGTTCAGTGCTAGGGGTAAGGATCACGTTTAAAGCTGAACTTGAAATGAGCAGCTCTTGGGGACAAGTGGAGTGCATGAAGAGTGGGGGTGAAGGAAAGATCGAGAGTCATTGACAGAAAGTGGGATTGCATTCTTAAATAATTCATGATTCACAGAAGGCCAGAGCCAAACCTTGAAGGCCATTGAGTCCCACCCCTCATCACACAGAAGAGGGTGACCAGCCTAGACTGGGGAAGTGCCTCCCTCCCAGTCGCAAAGCGCATCCCCAAGAGACCCAGGCTGGCCCTCAGGCCCCAGACTCCCAGGCCGTGCTGCCTCATGTTGCCTCCCACTAATTCACCTCCACCATCTGGTGGATTAACCTCCCGGAGCCAGGCCCAGAAACAGGGAGCATGAAGTTGCTTTGAATGTTGCAAAAAAGCCAAAGGGAAGATGGTTTTCTCCAGCCCTCGGGCTTGTACTTTCCCTGGCATGCGATGGAGGCACCCAGGTCCAAAGTGTCTGGGTCAGAGACAGAGGCTCCTTATCTTCGGCTATGCTGATGTGACACATCCAGAGGCTGACAGGGAAACAACCAAGTCCATTTATTTGACGGCCAAGATAAGTGAATTGGATCAGCTCTGCAGCTGGGCCAGGGAATTGCTTGGAAAGATGTCATTAGGGTGGCCAAGAGAGAAGAATCAACCCCTGGCAGCCAACCTAGTGGCCTCTTTATAGCTAAAAATAGCCAGAGCCTCAACATCTTTTTAAAGAGGTTTCACATCCATTATATCAAATTCTCCACCCAACAGGGCTGTGAGGTAGGTATTATTTTCACTATTTAAGGATGAGGAAATGAGAAAGCCAAGGGCACACTCAAGGGCACATGAGCTCAAAAGTAGGAAAATTAGAATATGGACACAGGTCTTGTGATTTCAAATCTGTATGACTCATATTATTTAGCCTTAAAAAGGAATGAAATGCTGACCCATGCTACAACACGGATGAAATGAACACATTATGCTAAGTGACAGGGCCAGACACAGAAGCACCAATACTGTAGGGTTCCCCTCGAAGGAGTTACCAAGTTACCGAGAATCGTCCAATTCACAGAGACAGGAAGTGGAGTGCTGGAGCTGGGCTGGGAGGAGGGGAGGGAAGAGATGGCTGAGTGGGAACAGAGTTTCAGTTGGGAAGGTAAGAAGTCCTGGAGAGCGGTAGTGGTTAAAATGTTCAATTTTATGCTATGTACACTTAACCACAATAAAAAATAAAATTACGAAATATTTGTTTAACCCACATTTTCTAACAATTACATTCCTAAAACATAGTTTATAGAACGCAAGAACTGAATGGAGCCCTTAATTTGCAAAGGGGGAAACTGAGGCCCAGAGAGGGACACAGATGAACATGGGTTAGTCAGAAAGTTGGGAACAAATCATGTCCTCCCAGCTTTCTAGTTCTTTCACCCCTGCCTTTTGTCAACCTTCCACGGCTAATGTCTTGACCAGCTCGGGCTGCCCTAACAGTGCCAAAGACTGGGCGGCCACAAAAAAGGAAATGTATCTTCTCACAGTTCCAGAGACTGGAAATCCAAGATCAAGGTGTCAGCTGATTCCTTCCTGGTGAGAACCCCTTCCTAGCTTGCTTAAGTGTCATGAGTCCTCTAATGTCACTGATTCCTATTAGATCAGGGCCCCACCCTTATTACCTCATTTAATTTTAATTACTTCCTAAAACCTCTATCTCCAAATACAGTCACGTTGTGGGTCAGGACTTTAACATATGGTTTTTAGGGGAACATAATTCAGTCCATAGCAGCTAGCTACCCTCTCCTGGGCACTTACCACGTACCATGCCTGTGCTTTTGCAGGAGCCCTCTCTCATTCCAATCTTTCATTGATGGAGTGCCCCAGGACTCCATCTTGGATCTCTACTTTGCCTACCTCCACCCCCTACAGTGATTAAAGTCAGTTCCATGGATTTCTTTCCAACTTACATCTCCAGCCCTGGTCTCTCCTCCGAGGTCAACATCTCCCTACTTAGAGATGCTAACACATCTCAAATTTAATATGTCTAAAACTAAACTCTTGATTATTCTCCCCAAAACTTGCCCCTCATCCAGTCTTTCCATTTCAGCAAGCAGCAACCCCATTCCACTTGCTTAGAGTCAGCCTTGACATCTCTCTTTCCACTCTAGCAAATCCATTTGCAAATCTGTGAGCTCTACTTTAAAATGAGTATTTCTTGCCTCCCCCCCGCCAGCTTCCTCGTGCAAATTATCGTCACCTCTGGAACAGACTGTTATAACAGCCCCAGCGGTGGGTGCTGTGATGCATTAGTCAGAGCCCCCTTTGGGATTGAGGTGTTCATTCCCCCATGTGCTGAAGGCTCACAGCTGCAGTCCTCATAGGAACAGCCCTCAGAAAGGAGCTCTCACTCCACGTTGCTCTTCCCCATGAATACCCGTATGGATCAAGTCCTTATCTCATCCATGTTTCTGCTCAAATGCCATCTCACTGCAAAGGCCTTCTGACCACTCCTAGGCAAACAACATCCCCTTTGTTCTCCAGCTCCCTTACCCTGCTTTAATTTCTCTTAATAGCACATATCAGGCTCTGACACATATTTATTTGTCTACTTGCTTATCATCCTAGAAGTTAGGTTCCAGAAGACCAGGGCACGTGTGAGTGCATGAGTGTGCGGTTGCACATACGTCCGACTGCTTAGCCCCAGCGTGTAGAACAGAGTCTGGTGGCACATGGTAGACATCTGTATCAGTTTCCTATGGCTGCTGTAATAAATTACCATAAGTTTAGGGGCTTAGCACAGATTTATTATCGTGCTGCTCTGGGGGTCAGAAGTTTGAAATGGATCTCACTAGGCTAAAATCAAAGAGTAGGCTGGACTGAATTCCTTCTGAAGGCTCTGGGGGGAAAATATGCTTCCTTGCTTTTTCTAGTTTCTAGAGGTCAACTGCATTCCTTGGTCCATGGCCCTGTTTCTCCATCTGCAAAGCTAGCAGTGAAACATCTTCAAATCTCTTTCTGACTCTGACTCCCCTCCTGCCTCCCTCTTTCTCTTCCGAGGATTTTTTGTGACTACACTGGGCCCATGCCATTAATCCAGGTTAATTTTCCTATTTTAAGGTCAGCTGATTAGCAACCTCAATTCCACCCACAGCTTTAACTCCTCTTTGTCAAGTAATCTAACATACTCACAGGTTCTGGGGATTGGGCCATGGGTACCTGTGGTGGGCAGAGGGGTCGTCATTCTGCCAACCGTGACAGTCAATAAAACTTTGATAAGTAAATGAATGAATAATTATCTAATTTCACTCACTCAGTGATCTATTAACATCAATGCTATCATTCTCCCATTTTACAGAAGAGGGAAATAAGGTTATGTCACCTTGCCCAAGTTCACACAGCTAATAAATAATGGAGCAGAATTTGAATACAGGCAGGCTGACTCAAGTCAGTCTTTGTCCCCACTAGCTTCATTTTCCTGCAGTTTTCCACTCACAAATCTGTCTCCCGCACTAGACTCAAGAGTTCCTTGAGGGCAGAGACCATAGCTTTGCCTATCTGTAGCCCCAGAGCTCAGCCCAGGATAGCAACGACAATAATAACAATGGGAATTTATTGAACACTTGCTATGTGCCAAGCACCATTACAAACACTTTACCTGCACCCAAAAATATTTTCTGAGTAAGTGTTGAATGGATAAAACCATCTCTTCTCACTGAACCTTAAGAGCCTCATTTGTAGCCCTATCTAAAACTCAAGTTCTATACGAAATGTACAAATTCAGTCATATTAAGTTGGAGAGGCTCTAAAATATCAAGAGTGGGTTTATTTCTGTCTTCTGGTCTGAATCCAGAATCCCAACTCATCATCAATCAGCCTGTCTAATGACTGAACACTCACTGTGAATAGATTTATCCGTTCTAGATTATGACTTTGATTTGACAAACTAGAAAATAATGACTAAGAGACACAGAGGTCTCCCCCAATTCCTGAGCGCTCTCATAGATGCATTAAATTCTCCGAACTGCCCTGCATACCGGGGAGGAGGTAGCATGGCTCCCACAGCATCCCAGGGAAGCCTGGCCTCAGATATCCTCAATAGCTAGCCCAAGGCCCCCCGAGTAGTGAGGACGGCAGTCCTGCCTTCCCGTCTTCCAATTCCACACTTCTCTACTACATGGTGCTGCCAAGTAGAACATCACATGCCTTTCAGAAGGGACTGTCCGTGCAGACTGGCAAAACTCAGCCTCCATGTGGATCTGTGGGGACTCTGCCAGCTCCTCAAGTCTGGTTTTCCCACTCTTCAGATCTCCCAGCTCTCCCAATTATGAGGTTTACAATTTCTCAGTCTGCACAATGGAAGAGTGGCCCTAAGAATTTAAATCACTCCATAAAGTTTATTGTAAAAATAATAATAATAAGGAAAGAGGATAATTGCCATTGGCATGGTTTTTTATTTGTCTTGCAAAATTTTTTTTTTACTGAATATAAATTGTGCATGACATGGGATTCAGGGAAAGAATTTGGCAGGTTTAGGAGATTTCTATTCTGTTTTCTTTTTATCCGCTTTTCTAAGCATCCTTTCTGTTTCCACTGTGCTTTGAAAAGAATGCGAAAGAACTCAGGCTCTAGGGTAAAGAGAGAAAGAAGAATCCTAGAGTTACGGAGCCTGGCTAACCCCTTTTCTGTGAAGATCTGTGTGCTCTTTTGTGCGGTAATGAAGAGATGGAAAGAAAAGAATTGTCCCACATTATCCACCACTAGGCCAGCCAAAAGGACCTCTGACTCGCGGAGTGAAGCACACCCCACTGCAGGCTTGTTCCCTTCGCTTCTTTGCTGCCAGACGACGCTCTCAGAGAATGGCTCTGTCCCCGCAGTGATTGTCCGTGATTTGTGGGTCAGGAGCTGCCACGGGAAAAGTATCTAATTCCACTTTCACACACTTGTGGTGTCAGCAACCCAAATACAGAAAGCTATTTTGGCCACATTTTAGCTACTCGACTTAAAGGCAACGGCACAGAAAAAGAAGCCCACCTGTTGAAATCAATGAAGAAATCTCCTAAGTCATTTCTGGGCTTAATCATATTGGATTCACCTCACCTAACATCCTATGAAGTTTATTGTTCCGAGAGACTATGAGGTTTCCGAGTCCAATGCATACTGCACATTCCAGCCGGAGAGGACTTCTAAAGCATAGATTTCTTCCCTGCAAGGCTATTTTTCAAATTGTCCTCAGAGTGATTTTTCTAAAACATACGTTCATTTATCCCACAGGTTACATATTCAGTTGCAATTAAGTGCCAGGCACTTTTCTGGGTATGTTAAGTGATCAAGACAGCAAGTATCTGTGTTTGTCCAGACAGAGAAGTTACTAAAGGAAACAAACCAGATTATTTCAGATCACTGCGTAGTCATCGGAAGAAATCAAAATGGGTCTTGGGATAGAAAGTGACATGCATGGGGTGATACTTCGGTGGAAAGTCACATCCGAACCAGGGCCTTCGAGACAAGAAGGGAACAGATTGTGCCAAGATCTGAGAGAAGGGCATTCCAGACAAAGGAAAGTAGAGATCCAGAAGGTAGAAACGAGCATGGTTCTTTGAAGAACACAAAGAAGGCCCAGGAGGCTAGCAGGTGGTGTGAAAGGAAGGAAGTGGTCGGAGCTAAGGCAGGAGAAGTGAAGCAGACGCTGGGGTGGCACTGGGAGAAGAAAATGGACACGTGGGCTCAGACACAGTTTGCAGGCAGAGTTCCTAGTACTCTCCAATGGTTCTGACATGGGGAAATCAGAAAAAGTAACCAAGGATGATTCTGGGCTTAGGGTTCCAGCAACTGAGCGAATGGCAGTGCCATTTTGAATGGCGGCAATGAAGGAAACTAAGCTGGGAGAAAAACAAGCATATTTCTTTGACTATATTACAAGTATACACTAGACATTCAAGTGAAACGTCAAGTCAATAGCTGGATACACAAATCCAGAAGGAATAGAAGGTTTGAGCCAAATACATAAATTTAATTGTCACTGGCATATATCCCTGTTATTTGAAGCCTTGGAATTCCTAGGGAGAAGGAATAAAGAAGGAAGAGAAGAGCCCTAGGACACTCCAATGTCCAGAGGTTCAGAGGTGAAGGAGGCACCAGCAAAGGATAGTAAGAGAGTGGCCAGTGGTGGGGGAAGACAAGGAAAGTGTCACAGAATGAGCCAGAAGAAAATGATCAAGAAAAAGGGAACAATTAACTGTATCAGATTTTGCTAAACAGTTTACTTAAAGAGAGAGAGAGAGAGAGAGAGAAATGATCCATGGATTTGGCAAAATGGAAGTCACTGGTGACCTTGAGAGTTACAGTTTCAGTGGAATGGTGGGTCGAAAAGGGGAATGAGATCTTGTCCTATCATTACCACTTTCCCGTTTGAAACTCATCAATGGTTCTTGTCCTGCACATAAAAGGATAAAGGCTGCATTCCTTTCCATAAAAGTAACTTCCTGCCATTGAACTCTATAGAGGAAGTCAGTAATTGTCAGGGTTCTTAGCAGCAAACAGAATCCACTTTACTTTATGTGAGCAGAAGAGGATTTATGAAAGGATATTAGGTATCTCACAGAAGCTCCAGGAGGGCCCAAGAACCAGACTTGGATCCCATTATAATCAGAAATAGCAAATACAGGAGCCATGTTGTCAGAAGAAACTCCCCTCTGTTGCATAGGACAGTTGTAGCGTGAATGGACCTAGAAGCTTCACCACAGTTGCCCCGGAGGAAGCAGATGCCCCCAGCACCATGCCTGTCAGAAAAGCCAATCTGTCCACACAGTCAACACCTCCTGTTGTTCATTTCAGCCTCCTGTTGGCAGATCATTGGCCACATGTGGATCCTGTAATTGCAAACGAGTCTGTGGAATCTACAATGTCTATGGCACCTTCCAACATCTATTTCCCCTTCTTATGGACTATGCTGATTTTTGTCAACCTCGTAATACCCTGGGTTTGGAGGAAGCTACCTCTAGTCTCAACCTATGGCTCATGCTTGTGATTGGCCTATGGCAATGAGCATAGTCACCACCTCCAGCCACAGGTATAAATTCAGGAATGAATATATGACCTGCCCAACTCAGGTTGGTGAAATGGATGTAGACATTTGCTTGAGGCTTCTATAAAAGAAACTACCTTATTCTTCCAAGAGAGCTCCCAGAAATAATGTTCTCTTTCTATTCTTGGACCGCAGGCTTATCCCCAAGGAAGAACATAACCCTGGGAGGAGTTAGTTGACAACCATCTTTTGGCTAGAGAGGTGCCAGCCTAGAATGAATCCGATCCTGCAGAAGCAGAGGAGAAAGACGGAGAAAAGGTAGACTTTAAGAACATTCTTGGACCACTGAAATAAACCAATTCTGAAATCTGGCCTACTCCTGGACTTTCCAGTTCCCTAAACAAATAAATCCCTTTTAATGTTTAAGCAAGTTTGAACTGATTTTGATTAGGGGCAATGAAATGCATTATAATTGATTCAGACTCTGGTCTACCTCTTGGGGCTCATTTCTTATCATCACTGATACCTAGGCACATCAGCCCATTTACTTTAAACCATCAGAATTCTGTCAAAACTGGTCACTCTGCCTGGGTGCCCTTCCTTCCTTTTCTCCTTTACCGCCTGCCTACTTCCTCCTCACATTTAAACATAGCTACAGTGTTACCTCCTCCCTAAAATCTTCCTGGATTTCCCTTAACTTGCTCTATCAGAGTATGCATCACTGTCTGGCCAGTATTATGGTAACTGTTAAAGATATGTGCCCCTACATTAGCTCATAAGCCCTCTGAGAACCAGAACAGTCTCATTGTCCTTAGTGCCTTTCAAAGGCTGGCATTGTCCTTGTATCCATCAAGTGTTTGTTAACTCTCCAGTGATTCCCAAAAATGTGTGGGCAGGAAAGATTTCCTGTGTTGTGGTCTTATAGATTCATGTACTGAGACAGCCTTGCAGAAATGTTCTAGTCAATCTCTAGAGAACAAAGTGGTCCTTGATGAGAGCTCCTCCTGGAACCACTGAGCACTCACAGCTTACCATCTCATTTTCCTGGGGAGGGAAGTGAAGTTCAGAGAAGGGGAGGTCATGGACAGTCAGCGCAGAGCTCGGTCTTGAAACTGGTGTTGCCTATTTCACCGTTCATTCTGCAAGTTGCTTCTTCTTCTACAGGCCCTGAGAGCTGAGGGTGAGCAGGACCGACCATCATCCGGGATGTCTCTGGTGTCTGTGGTCTGTCCCTTTGACACGGCCAGCTTTCAAGAGCCCTTCTGCTCTCCACCTCCCTCGCAGCTAAGTGGAGAAGGCATAGGTGGAAACTACATGCAGAGGGGATGATTCTCTCTCCTGTCTTTCCTTTGACGGGAAGGGAAAGATCTAATTTCTCTTAAAGCAAATACTTTTTTCCCCCTTGCTTTATTGAGAAATAATTGGCAAATAAAAATTGTATGTATTTAAGGAGTACACTGTGATGATATATGTATATGCTGTGAAATGACTATCACAATCAAGCTAATTAACATATCTACCACCTCACATCGTTGCCATTTCTTCATGTGTGGTAGGAACACTTAAGATTTACTCTCTTAGCAAATTTCCAAGTATGCAATACAGTATTATTTACTACAATCACCATGCTGTACATTAAATCCCCAGATCTTAATCAGGGCGTCTGGGTAGATTAGTCAGTTAAACGTTTGACTCTTGGCTTCAGCTCAGGTTGTGGTCTCAGGGTCGTGGGATTGAGCCCCACATCAGGATTTGTGGAGTCTGCTTGTCCCTCTCCCTCCTCCTCTGCCCTTCCCCCCTGCTCTCTATCTCTCTCTCTAAAAAAAAAAAAATTAAGCTACAAATCTTGATCGTCTTATAAATGGAAGTTTGTACCCTTTAACTGTTGAAGGAAATCATCAAGAGGATATGACCACTGGTAATGGACACAGGTAATTGGAGACTCTTTACCCCTCCTTGTCCTTGGAATGTACATTCTGCCCACTGTTCCCACACACTCACCATTTTCAAGGTCACAGCCTTGAGAGAGCAATGTGTTGTTGAGACCATCTTGACAGTATATCTGACTAAACCTTGTTAAGGCCTCCATGTAAACCTGTAAGATTCCTGCAGGCCGGTGTAGAGAGCTGCTCGTCTCATAGCCATCCAACACAAACCTCCTGTTTAAGTTCCCCTTGCTTATTAAAACTGCCACCTGTCAGTGAGCTGCCTCTTTCATCAGCCTCTCCCCATCCTCTGTGTACAGGGGCCAGCTTCAAATTTCATCTGGGGAGCTCCTGAGGTTGCAAACCAACATGGACCACCATCTTCCTGTTTCCCTCAACCCCCAGCCCCTGGTTACTACCATTTTGGTGTCTGTTTCTGTGAGTTCAACACTTTTTAGATTCTACGTGTAAGTGAGACCACACATCGTTTGTCTCTCTGTGCCTGGCTTATTTTACTTAGCATAATGTCCTCCAGGTTCATCCTTACTGTCCCAAATGGCAGGATTTCCTTTTCTATGGCTGAATAATATTCCATTGCGTGAATGTGCATGTGTGTGTGTGTGTGTGCGTGTGCATGTGTGTGTAAATCTCTCACATTTTCTTTATCCAGTCACCCCCTGATGGACCCTTGGGTTGTTCCCATCCCAGAAATCTGAGCTTGGGGTGCCTGGGTGGCTCAGTTGTAGGCTGCCTTCAGCTCAGGTCCTGATCCCAGTGTCCTGGGATTGAGCCCCGCATCGGGCTCCCTGCTCCCCTGGGAGCCTGCTTCTTCCTCTCCCATTCCCCCTGCTTGTGTTCCCTCTCTTGCTGGCTGTCTCTCTCTCTGTCAAATAAATAAACTCTTAAAAAAAAAAGAAATTTCTGAGCTTGTATGAAAAGGAGGAGCGGTTCAGAGAGTGTAGGATTTTCTCACGACCTCTACAGCTTTGGCCACCTCCTTGTGCTTTGGGGCATCTGAGCCCTCTGAGGAGCAGCTGCTGGCTGGGGTTAGGAATGGGGGTGAGAAGAGCTGCAGAGTGAGCTCCGTGGCCGCCCTCTGGACCCTACCTCCCTGGCTGGCTCTCTCTGGCCTGGCCCTGTGCACTCTCCTGCCTGACAGGCTTCATTTCCCAGACTCAGGCTGGCAGTTACCTTCCAGGCAAGTGAGCAACGTGCCCCAGTGTTCCAGAGGCCAGAACATGGGACGGTGCTTCTGGGGGTCAAGGAAGGCTTTAGGAACAAGGTGGTGTTGGAGCTCATACTTTAAGGATAAAATGGGGTTACAAAGTGAGGAAAACATGATGATGGTGGACAGGTGGGACGATGGTGAAGGACCATCAAGGATCAAGGGTAGATCAAGAACTGATGCGAAGGCACAAAGGACTTGATCGTGGCTCCCTCAAACAGTATGTCCATGTCCTAATGCCTGGAACCCATGAATCTGACCTTATTTAGAAAAGGGGTCTTTACTGATGTAATTAAGTTAAGGATCTCAAGAGGAGTTCTTCCTGGATTGTCCTGGATTATTATGATGGGTAACTTTCTGAGGGAAAGGCAGAGGAAGATGTGAGGCAGGAGAGAAGGGAAGGCCCTAAAGAGGAGAAGTCCACATGAAGAAGCAGGCAGAGATCAGAGGGATGCTGCCACGCCCAAGCACCACATGGAGCCATGAGAAGCTGGAAGAGGCAAGGACAGAGTCTCTCCTGGAGCCCTCAGAGGGAGCATAGCCCTGCCAGCCTTGATTTCAGGCTTCTGGCTTCCCAAACGGTGAGAGATTATGTCTCTGGTGTTTTAAGCCACCAAGTGTGTGGTACCTTGTCACAGCAGCCGTCGGAAGCTAATACAGATGGCCAGCTGTTCACCATGCCAGGAAACCGGCGACCCCTTGGTTTCCCCTTTCTATCAGTGACGGATCCAAGCCACGCTACCCTTCATGAGTGGCAAAGAGAGCAGCCACTTACAGCTAGCCTGGCTGCTCTTCAAGGCAAGCCAGGCTTGTTAGTCAAAACCAGACACCATAGTGAGGATACCTAGGTTTCTAAAAAGGGCCAGGCCGATATATGCTAATATACTAATACGAAGGGTCTCGGTCACCAGGGGGATAAAAGCCACCATCACCTCTCACTCTGGGACACGCTGAAACCTGAGGTGTCACTCAACTTTGTGAAGTCAGAGAGGGAGAACTGCCCCTTGGGCAAAGGTCTGCAGTGAGACACCACACTTGAGAACTGAAGGGAAAACAGTGTGGGGAAAGAGAACCCAAGAGAGAGAGGAACCCATCGGCAGAAAGTCAGACAGTGCTCAGAAGACCTCGGGCCTTTTCTGGTGTGGTCCATATCTACATTTTGTATCTTGATGCTGGGCCTCCCTTCCTGGATCTCTGAAAGAGCCTCATACAATGACCACATTGTCTGGCTGATGGGTCTGGTGAGGCTGGAGGGGAAGGTGGGGGAAGGGAGCGGCCTCGGGTGCCTCTCTTCTCTGGCACCAAAGGGACTACGAAAGACAAGCCATGTCGGCGATGACAGCAGCGCAGACCCCCACCCCAGCTAAGCTGAGAGTAAAACCGAGGTACGGAGGAGAATTTTCAGCCGGGGAGGGCACGATCAGATGTGCTTTTTATAGAGATTTCACTGTAAGAGCAGTGTGGAAAATGGAGTGCACGGGAAGAAACTGGTGACAGAAGGATCATGTTCCAGAATGTTTAAATCACAGTCCAAGAGAGATGAAGAAGAGCAGATGAAGGCAGTGGCGGTGTGGGCAGAAGCGCTGACTGGAGACTGAGCTGGGAGCCGTGCTGGTAACCAAGATCTGGACGGAAGGCAAGAGGCAGAATTCGCCATCTGATTCCTATTCCCAGAAAACTGGGGCTGTTGGGGGCACCAGGGCTACTCAGGGATCAAGAGAATTGCAGGGCATTTCCATGTTTGAGGCTTTCAATACTTTGAATCAAAAGAAAGAAATGCAAAAACAGGGCCAAGTAAACTGCAGTATCTCTGAAATACTGGCTTTAAAAAAAATACGATTTTTCAACCACATGAACAATGCAGTGTATGATTGTTTACTCTCCAAAGACAATCACAGAAATCATCAATGAGTTCACTATACCATCAGGGCTCTAGTCTCATTAAGAGACAGACTTTTCAGTGGCACAAGGAGAGTCTTCTCCCAGGCTTGGCAGTGCCTCCCTGAGACTGTGTGCATAACCCTGATTTGAGATGAGGTTAAAAATAGACACCAGGGGCTTGACACAAATGTGAGGCCTGGGCATGCAATCCTCAAGAATAAACACTGAGGCCTGGTGGTGGATACTCTGACAGTTGAACCCTGAAAACCTGCCCAAAGAAATAATTAATCCAAAGCTGCTGACTGGAAAGAGCTAGAAGCCAGAGGGACGAGGCTGAGGAAGGGCTAGAAGCAAAGGGGGCAGAGCCCAGAAGCATTCCCAAGCCCACCAGCGGGCAGCCACAGGGGTAGGGCTAGGGATGTGCTTGGAGGGTTGAAGGAGACAGCCTGGGGCCAAACTCTCCCAGCCTCTAGCAAACCCTGCAAGAATAAAAGCAAGTTCCGTGGGGGCCCAGCACTTCCAGTCGGGTGGGAATTTGTCTCCCGTGAAAAGCACTCCTTTGAGCCTTAAGCCCACTCTAGAGGCTTTTTCTGATTGGAATTCTGACTTGGGTTTTCTCTTTCTCCTACCCTTCCATCTGTAACAGCTGGCGCATGTACTATGGAGCAGAATACAACAGTGAGAAAAGTGCTGGCTTTGAGGTCACACAGATCTAGCTTCAAATGCTTGGAATCAGCAAGGCCTTATTCTGAGCCTCAGCTTCGCCACCTGTGAAATGGGAGTGGTAGTACTAATCTTGTAGGGTTTGTTCTGAAGATGAACAGACAACGGCAATGGATGTGCCTTGGGAGTCCCAAGCACTCCGGGCACTAGCCCCAAGTGAGGTCATTCTGCTTGTAATTGGCGTGGGGAACTCCTCCTGGCGCAGGACCCAGAGTCAGGGACGCAGCCACAGTGTCGTGACTTGCCACCTAAGCTTCCACAACAGCCCCCGCCCCTCCTTGTGACTCAGTGCCACGGGATGTCCTCTACCCCAACTTCTCTTTCTCGGCTGCCCATAACTACCTGTCTTGCTCCAGCTGGCCCCTGCATGGCCTAATTTGGATCTGTTCTTCCTTTCGTCCTTGAGCACCAGCCTAACCCCAGACCCAGGCACCCTTCACCACCGCACTTGTCCTATAAGGGCTCTCGCTTGGGCACCGGCTTTAAACACGGCCGGTCTCTAGCGACTGGAGGAGCAGAATGAGGAGGGGAAATATGATCGCAGAGACCTTCCAACAAGTATGCCTCCCCCAGCCCCATAAACAAGGCTTCAGGTTCCATCCAAGTTGTTCGTCAAAGCCCGGCTAACATGTTTTCCTCCAGAATGCTCCTTGATATTCCTGATGCTGTGAATTCTGAGTCCCATCTGCCTTCTTTAATGGCCCTGAGAACTCTGGGACATACGTGATAGTGATGTGAGTTCAAACAGGTATCTCCCCCACCGTATCATGAGCTCCTTGATTTACCTATGATCCCTTACAGTGCTGGACATACAGTAGGCACTCAAGAACATTTACTGGGATTATAACAAATGCCCTCATTAAGGTTTTCTATTTACCAAAGGCATCCCCACCCCACAACATTCTGAGTGCTTTACAGCAGAGATCAGAAAAGTATGGCCCACCATCTCTTTTTGTAAATGAAAATGTTATTGGAGCACAGCCATGTTTTTTGGTTTATTTGGTGTCTATCTCTGCTTCCATGCTAGAACAGTAGAGTTGAGAGTTGTGACAGAGACCTCATGGCCCACAAGGCCTAAAATGTTTATCCGACCCTTTGCAAAAATTCTGTTTGACTCTATTTTATAGCAAGCAAGTTTAGGATTTTTCATCTGCAACGCAGGGATAATAGCCAACATCGGAGAGCTGTTGTGAAGATCAGAAAAGGGTCGTGGATGTAAAATCATCCTGCAGACAGCATCCACTCTGCCTGCCACACGGGGTCGAGGTAAGGCTTGAAATCTCAAGTGTGGACATGGTAAGTGTGAAGGTTCACTTGGGGGACAGCCTATCCCATCTAAGCTGACACCTGGGACACACACAGTGTTGAATAAAGACAGAAGTCAAGTATCTGCCAACAAGAAATCAGCTACCCCTGCCCTCCAGGATGACTCTCCCTGTACAGCACGAATTCGAATGGGGCTTTGACTCCTGGAGAGAATAAAATAGGTCCCTGAATGTTCCTGTTCCTCATTTACGATAAATGCTCTGAGAAGTAAGAACACTTTAATTAATGCCATTGGCAGACTTGCGTAACTGCTGGTTACGGGAGATAAGGATGATTTTTTACCTGATTCGACAGAGCTAACATGCAAACCCAAAATATTTTCAATTAGCCTCCTAGCTAGTTATCAACATGGATCTCACACTTCCTAAGGTGGGCCTCCCAGCCTGGAGGAAGTGGCATGTGTTAAGCTGTAGAGGAAGTGAGGGTGAAGGGACAGGCTGGCAGGGGCGCGGCCCCACGTTTATGTGGAAGGAGACATTCCCCTGTGGCCAAGCTGGAAGACGCGCTTGCCAAGAGGGCAGAGCTGGGGCTCGGATTTGAAGCCTGTGCTGCTCCTAGCTGCCTGTTGCCCCTGGGCCGGGATCTTGGGATGGCCGCTGTCTTGATTGCGTGGACAGGAAGCACAGCCGCCTTTGTCAAACCGAGTTCTTTCAGCCACCTTAATGACACACGAAGTCCTGCCCCAGAAAGGGGAAGTTGTGCGCCACACTCTCCGAGTGAGTCGGGGTGGGGATGAGCTTGACCCGCTTGGATACCCTCTCCCGGCCTCATGCCATGTTGGCGCTTCACTTTACTGCTCGTCAGACACCTTGACTGCCGCCTTCAAACCGGACGTGGGAGGGAGACAGGGGTCATCAACACTGTCTGTGCAGAGGAGGAAACTGAGGCCCAGGAAGGAAACAGTGCATGCCCCCCCCCCCCCCCCCACCAGTGGCACACACAGCTGGGAACCTGGATCCCAGCCCTGAACCTTCCTCTCCACCATGCGACCAACTGCGAGGATGGCCTCCTAGGTCTCCGACCCTGACTGCAAAACTTTGGGCTGAGTTTTGTCATCTGACCACGGGTGGAGAGGCTGACCCTCTGCTCAGGCCAACCTTCCTGTCTGAGATCCCCCCACCCCAGCAGCCACCCCTGAAACCTGTTCCAGGTCCTGTCCGGGCTGGGACAGGGTGAGGTGAGTGAGGAATGCTCACTCTCAGGGCCGTGCAGGTGCCATCGTCTTGTCGTGGGGATTAAATGAAATAAGAAAGTGCTTAGAGGCAGAACCTGACACATACGCTATAAAAATATTCAATATTATTATTATAACCAGTAGTAGCAGCACTATTACTGGTAGCACTGAAAGAATCTGTTTCTTCTTCTGGTCCCTGGAGATGAAACTAATGTTTGTCAGTGAAAAGAGTAAATACTGTAAAGTTCTACAAACGGAAGCTTTTGTTCCAGAAGGTCTTGTACTACTTTGGGGGCACCACTGACTCCGAAAGAGGGGCAGTTAACTTTGTCCTATTCCGTGGCCTCAGGCGACCCGCTCCCCTGCCTGGCCTACCTTCCGTGCTAGGAAACTTGGCTTCCACAAAGGAGCTAACAGGAACCACTGAAGGGTTTCAAGCTGGAAGTGATATGGCAAATCTGTGCTCGATGAAGATCCCTCTGGTAGTGTCATCTTAGCCCGGAGACGGCCAGAACCAAGGCAGGGAGGCCAGTCGGAGGCAAGTGAACAGTCCTGGCAAGAGACAATGAGGTTTGAAGGAGGTAGTGGTAGTGGGGATGATAAAGGACCGAGCAAGAGAGTGGGGATGAGGAAATGAAATCTGTTCATCACTCCTGGAAAAACAACTGTGAATCAGTGATACCATCTTTATCCCCCAAAGCAAACAGATCCTTCATTAGTGCTAGCAATTGAGAGCTGTGTGAGGTTTGGTACCCACTAGCTGCTAAACATGCATATAAAAGGAAGCACACCATATGCTGTGATGAGTTAATGCCAATTGGCCCCACTCAGATATATACTGCTTTAATTTTAACACTTTATTTGAACAAAAGTCTACTTCTAAGGAAGCTCAGGATTCCCAGAGCTTCTTCCTGCTGGCCATTTGACTTGATTTCTTCCCTCGGTGATGAAATGTAGCCTTCAGGAAGTATGGCCAAGACTCAGATGTCAAGTTGATAGAATAAAAAACTTCATGGACATATGAAATGAGGTGCCTTCTAAGGTAGTGAGCTCCCTGTCACTGGGGGCATTCAAGAAAAATCTGGATGGCCACTTGATGGAGTTGTTGCAGAGAAGATTCACACATCAGAAGGTAAGTGGAATGGGGATGTTAGGCTTGATGACCTTTAAGGTTTTTAAGAACCATGAAATTCCAAGAGCTTGAATCACAAATGTACTTCTTGGCCGATCAGGGGAACCCCATAATCACAGCAGAGTCAGAATGAGGATCTAAGATTTTTCAAGCAAATTCAGAATTTTTAACCCTCTTAGGGAAGAAATCTGGACAACCCATCAGCCAAGACAGCTCCAGGACAGAAGAATGGTGATCACGAGAAGAAAAACTTTCGATGTCATCCTGCAGAGCCTGGCACAAAAAAGGAACTTCTCTTAGGGCTAAGAATTAGAAAAGCCCTTTCATCTTCTTTTCTACGTAACTGTCCAGGTATCTCTTTTCACTTCAGCAATTAGGAAGCTCAGAACTTAATTTGCACATGAAAATAACAACTGCCTAGACCGTTATAATCTGTTTGTCATCAGTGCTCTTTCTTACCTCACCATCATTCCGGCCTCTTATTACATTAATGTATATGTTTCTTAGTCCTAATTTTGTCTTTGATAGTTTGCCTTCTAGTGTTTCTGATAAGCTTCCTCGACTACTCTGAGAAACAAGGAGGGAAATCAACAAGAAAATAAATAATAAACCACCATCTGGGAGATGTTATTGGCTCCCACCAATAAATTGTGGGGAAATAACAGGGGGAGCATTAGACTGGGGGCCACTGGAATTGTCAGCTTTCCTTTGCCATGGTGGGAGCTTGGGGAAGATGCTTCCTGGACTCAGTGTCCCCTTCTGTAAAACAACAGATGAGAGAACTGGCTTGGATTGGGCTTTGGCTCCCAGATCTCCTTGCCTGCAACTGTCCTGCCAGGATTTCCAAGTGAATCGCCAGGTGCTGCCCCTCCATCAAGTTCAAACCTCTCATGGACCTTGAGGTCTCTTGCCTGTAGACAATATCCTAGGCTTTTAATTTACGTATCAAAACAACAGATATATATAGTTTTCACTTGTACTGTTCTGAATACTTCCATATAATGATTGACGTAAATTTTGTAATGATTTTATGAGAGAGGTACTCTTATTATGCCCATTTTACAGATGTGAAAACTAAGGCCTTTAGGGTTTAAGTAAATCACTAGTAATTGACAGAACGAGATTCAAAAGCCAGGCAACAAACCTCTGAGTTCATGCTCTTAACTGTATGTTCCTTCAAATCGAGCCATGACTTTGGCTCAGCTCCCTGACCTCATTGTAATTCCCAATCTGGATTATTAGCTCTCCTGGATTATCGCCCTTCTGCCATCCAATTAAGCAAAGACTTGACTGAGGACCTGCTCTGGATCAGGGTCTGTGATGGACTGGGGATGGGCATGAAGCCAGTATGGTCTCATCCAGTGGGGGCTGTCTATTTGAGGACTGGAGCGAAACATATACCCCACCCACCAGAATCCAAAGAGGAATTAAACGCTATGTGTAGGTCCAAGCAATGGCTATGTCAATGGGACTTCCACTATGGGAGAGGATGGTGGAAGGGGGTGGGGAAGGGCATCGGAGGCAGGGGGGAAAGCATGAGCAAGTCCCAGAGGCATGAAAATATATGGTACATGTCAAAGGGTCTGGCTCTTGGCTTTCTCTCCAGTCTGGTCCTGCGTCACCCTTCCCTTTCAGCTGTTATACGTATTTGTTGAGTGCCAGCTATGAGTCAGGCACTGTTCTAGGTGCTGAGGATACAGCAACCAAAAACGTAGCTTTAATCATGACCCTTCCGAGCTAGTGGAGAGACACGGTTCATTAAACAAATAAAAACGATGTCAGGTGGTGGTAGGTGTGATGAAGAACAGCGTGTGGGGTAGTGGGATGGAGAGCAAGGGAGGGGCACTGTCACAGGAAGAGTGCAGTCCCGTGCTTTACCCCTGAGCTCTACCCCCGTCACAGGAAGAGTGAGCAGAGAAGGCCCCTTCAGTAGCATTTTAGTGCAAACCCAGAGGAAACGAGGGAGTGAGCTATGAAGATATCCTATACGAGGGTGGTTAGGCAGAAGGGAGAAAAAAATGCGGGTGCCCAGAAAATGCACTATGTTTGTCATTTCTGAGGAACAGCAAAATGAAGCCAGGGGGAGATGGAGGGGAAGAAATGAGATCTGAACCATAGTAGGGGCTCTAGACTATACAAGATCTTCTTTATGACAAGAAGGGCTTTGGATTTTGCTGCCAGTGCAGCAGGAAGCCATCGTAAAGCTGTTGTTGGGCCAAACCATGACAGCCCGGAGAGGCTTTCTAAATCTCTCTGGGAAAACCAAGTTCCGCCCTACTTCGGGGCCTTTACCCATGCTGTGCCTTCTGCCAGGAATGCCCCCTCCATCCCCACCTCTTTGCTGAGCGATTTCCTACACCCCTAAAGGCGGTCCTTCAGGGAAGCTGCTCCCAACTCTCTTAAACAAATTAGATTCCCCGGCCAACCAACCCCCCCATCCTATACTTCCCCTTTGTGGCACTTAACAAAACTACCATGACATAATATAAACCATTACATAACATAACTTTCATTTTCTACTGTTTTCCACTGGAGAGTGAGCTCCACGAGGTGAGACTGTGTACAGCCTTTCCTCTTTAGCTCTGGATCTTCAGGACACTGTACAGGGGCTGATTCTTAAGAAATGCTCAATAAGGGGCGCCTGGGTGGCACAGCGGTTAAGCGTCTGCCTTCGGCTCAGGGCGTGATCCCGGCGTTGTGGGATCGGGCCCCACATCAGGCTCCTCTGCTATGAGCCTGCTCCTTCCTCTCCCACTCCCCCTGCTTGTGTTCCCTCTCTCTCTGGCTGTCTCTATCTCTGTCAAATAAATAAATAAAATCTTTAAAAAAAAAAAAAAGAAAAAAAAAAAGAAATGCTCAATAAATATTTGTTGAACGAATGCAAGAATAAATGAAGTGGTAGGAAAGGATAAGAAGGCAGGTTGGAGGCTCCTAACTCTGGGCTCGAGAAATGATACTGGCCTGTAACCACCAACAGGCCACAAAGAAAGCATGTGAGGGGTGCTGGTCAAGGTACAGTTAGACTAAGCCCATGATGACTACGGGCAGGGGAGATTGAAAGGTAGTGAGACTGGGGTCAGAAAGAATGGAAAGCAATTTTTAAAACTGTTTGGTGGATTCCCTGTCCTGTGTAAAATGTTCCTATTAAAATAGAAAAATCTGGGGCGCCTGGGTGGCTCAATTGGTTAAGCAGCTGCCTTCAGCTTGGGTCATGATCCCGGGGTCCTGGGATACAGCCCTGCGTCCAGCTCCCTGCTCAGAGCAGAGTCAGTGTCTCCCTCTGCCCCTCCCCCACCCTCTCTTGTGCTCTCTCTCTCTCAGATAAATAAAATCCTTAAAAAAAATGTATGTGCTATAGATGCTTTCATGAATTTGAGGAGCCACAAAGGTCTCAAGGTATATCCCTTAGGACATTGCTCAGGCTGGTGATAGCCATCAGCTAGCACGCGACCAAACAACAATCACAAACGTCAAGAAGCAGCAGTTGTATCATACGGGAGTCAGGAGAACTGGGTTTTCTCATTCACTCATTCATTCACTGTTCACATAATAAATATTGGCTGTTGACCACAACCTAAGGGTTAGACCCCGGGGTAGGCATTGGGTCTAGATTCTGTTTGTTACCTATGAAGTATACAAACTTGAACAAGTCATTTAACCTCACTAAGAGGAAAAGAACCTTCATTTATAGGGGAATGGCCTTCCTTATTAAAGGAAAATACAAAACTCTCTAGTACGTGAGTGGGGTCTCCACACAGGAAAAGATGATGTAACCAAAGGTCTTAATTCTGTCCCCTTGAGTTTCCTTTCCCCCTTGAAGTTCTCACTTTGATTTTGGCTGGCACACCCAAAAATGCCTGTAATGATTGTCATCATCTGTTTCATGGCCTAGAAAAAAATCTCTTCCTGTTCCTTAAAGCCCACATCAAGCGTCAGGCCTCTCGAAACCGTCCCTGGCTCCCTACTTCCTAGGCAAAATGGATCTCTCCCATCCTGCCCTGTCTGGAACACTGGCTCATCAAGTGTTGTGCAACTTACTACTCCGTGTGACATAGCTGACTTCACCAAGAACTTTTTTTTCCCTTCTCCTCTGTTTTCCCAGCCTTTGGGAAAGTGTCTGGCCCAGAGCACATTCTCTAGTCAAAAGGATAAAAAGCGACCAGGCCAGCAGAACCGTTGACAAACCACACAGTGGTAGAATGAAGTCCAAATAGACTTGCTAAGACCCAGAAATAAGAGACTAAACCAGCTAGGAACATGAGTGACTACTCACTGAAGGGCATCGAGAAACGGTGGGACGTTGTGGGTTGGGGTCAATGCAACTTTCCTGTTGGAAAAGACAAAATGGCAGTCAAGTATTTATTTTCCTTAACAAAATTACATTGTAGCCCATACCTTTGCAATTCAAAGGCTGATGTATACTTGGGGAAGTCGTTTAACCTCTCTATATAAGGAGGAAAAGATGCTGATGGCTTACTGAGCTGTCTGTGCAGGCATGTGGCCAGGTCTCCAGATGGGAGTTTAAGTCCGCAGTGACACACTCTCGATGCCTTTGATGCCTTGGGCATTTCGGCTTAAGATTGCTGATATCTTTTCTAATAGAATATAAATAATTAAGGGACAAGTACGAGATACAAAATTTTAAGTATAGTAGTTGTTCCAGATATATCAAAGCTACGTATCTCACTATATTGCTTTTACTTAGCCTAAAAAATGAACTTCTGTTTGTTGAGTACTATGATGTCTGTGAGTACTATGGCACGGTGCTAAGAGTTTTGTATGAATTATGTAATATAAAACCAACACAGCAAAATGAGGGAAGTTGTTTTTGTATCCCCCCTTACAATGCCTCTCAGGGGAAAAACTTGAATGTGACTACAAGCAATATTTTCATAGACCATGTGAGTGAAAGATGAGACCCCAGAAAACATACTGACATAACAAGGGACAAATGCCAAAGTTCCGTCTGATAGACCGTTGGATGTCCACTTAACAGCAGGGCTTTTGGACTACTGGG
The DNA here is from genome assembly GCF_002007445.2 of Ailuropoda melanoleuca. Taxonomy (NCBI): domain Eukaryota; kingdom Metazoa; phylum Chordata; class Mammalia; order Carnivora; family Ursidae; genus Ailuropoda; species Ailuropoda melanoleuca. The sequence continues at coordinate 29,626,214 of NC_048224.1, forward strand.
CAGCAAGATGCCTGTGGGACTGTCATGACTGCGATGGTGTGCAAGTTTGGGGCAGAACTGAATTGTTTAGAAATAATAGAACAGAGGCTGAGGACAGTATTCTGGAGGGATCTTAGGGATTGCGAAAACCCACTGTGAGACATGTAATGAAACCTTCTTCGTCTCCCCTGGAAAATCACCAGAAAATTCTTCCTTATTCCCCAATGCTTTTGGGTCATGAAGATTACTTCACAGGATAGAAAGAAAATCTGAGGTCAGCAAAGTCATCAGACATAGGGGAACAGCCAGAAACCTGGGTTACATTTAACCCAAAACCCCATGAGACAAAAAGCATTACCTTCATCTTACTGGCGAGGAAACAGGCTGATATAGGTTTACAACCTTGTCCAATACACACAGCTAACAGTGGCTGGGTAGCCATTCTACACAGATCTGCTTCATTCCAATGCCTGTCATCTCAGCCCCAGGAGACACCTCCCTCTATGATTCTATGACTGTTTCCTGCTTATCAAAAGTTTGATAAGTTTGATGATGGCTGTCCCTCGTTATATTTTAAGCCACATTAATAACAGGAGAAATAGTTGCACGTGGAATAGAAGGAGAGGAATGTTTCTAGCCATGGGGTATAAATAGCCTACTGATCTCCCGTCTTCAGAAAGGGACCAGAAGTGGAACTACAGCAGGAGGAGTGATTGCCTGTGAGGGAGGGGAGCAGCCTTTTGCACACATGGGCACACGCTGCCGAAAATGAGACTTGCGTTATCACTGCCATAGTCTCGACAAACGCCCACCATGGAATGACATCATTGCCAAAGCCCAATTAGCTCAAAGAAGACCCTGGCACTGGATGATGTTCCTTCAAGATGGCATGAAATTCCAAATATAAATTGGGTCCGCACTGGGCGATGATTCAAGGAATCGTATTGGCCAGTTCACAGGACAGCTTGGCAACTAGAAATCCTTTAAACAGGCTTTTGAAACTGTATCACCCCCTGAAAAGACAGAGGTATAATTATACCCAGATCCCTCAGTAAAAATCTAGAAAAAGAAATGCAGAGGTTCTCTGTCCGTGGAGTGATTATATCATAAATTATACTTAGAGAAAATATGGAGGAAAAGTTTATCAAGGTGCATCATCTTCCGGAGCTACTTTGTCTTTTCGGAAAAACAAATGTTAAACATTTAAAATAGCAAAACTTCCTCACAGCTTATAACTCTTTACAGTGTGCTGCATGCTTTCACGTACTTCATCTGATCCCACCCTCCCAACAGCTTGATGTGATTATTGCTGCTATTTTATAGATGAAAACCTTGAGTGTAAAGAGGGCTCTGTTAAGGACTGTTGGAGAGCAGGGATTTCGTATCACCCTTATTTGTGCCATCAGCATGGTTTTTAGGGCCTGACATCTCACAGGGATACTGTAAATGTGAAGGGAATGCAATACACCAGAACAGAACTGAGTGACTTGCTCAAGCCAACTCACAGCTCAGTGTTTGTTTCTACCTGATGTGTGCCGTATCATTCAACCAAATGTGGACCATACACCTGTGTTGTGTCTGGGCATGTGATAAACACTAGAGAGCCAGGAAAGCATGAGGGAGGCCAGGTGTAACAGTAGCATAAGATACAGTCCCTGTGAGAGACTGAATATACAAATGGACAATGGCCAGACCATACAAAAAAACAGGACTCTGACCCACAATCCGCAGCCATCAGTCCTGGAAGACAATCCGCTATCTACAACAGACAGTCAAGGAAGCCCAACAATGACACCTATAGGGGCGCCTGGGTGGCACAGCGGTTGAGCGTCTGCCTTTGGCTCAGGGCGTGATCCCTGGCATTATGGGATCGAGCCCCACATCAGGCTCCTCCGCTATGAGCCTGCTTCTTCCTCTCCCACTCCCCCTGCTTGTTCCCTCTCTTGCTGGCTGTCTCTATCTCTGTCAAATAAATAAATAAAATCTTTAAAAAAAAAACAAAAAAACAAAACAAAACAAAAACCAATGACTCCTATAGCAATCAGCCCCAAATGGTGGAAATTGATGAATAACTGACAGCTTCCCTATTTTTTGTTCTGGCGTCCAACTTGGGACCAAACAAAGAAAACCAAATACACACTCCTAACCACTCACATCGAAGGCTCTGCTTCTTTTAAGCCTGCTTCCAGCTTCTCTATGCCAGCGGCCTCCAGTCAGGGCACACTCGAAGCATTCCCTTTCTCCCACTATAAAGCTTTCTACTCCACTGCCTGCCTTTGAATCTCTGTCCAACCCAAGTGAGGCAGGCTGACTCCCTTAGTATAGCAAACTCTATATAAATAGCCTTCACTTTTTCTCATTTGGGTGGTCTTTGTTTCCTTCTACATCTGTGTTACAGGAACTTATACTACAGTGAGGAGAAAAGAAAGAACAAGATATATATACATAGGAAATAATAAAATGATAATATAAAATAGTGCCAAAATGAGTGATCAGCTACCTGGAAAAAGTAAGGATTTTTAAGTACTAGCAGTACAAAGAAATCAGTGATAGTTCCCTGGGGGAAGTGCTCCATTACCAAGGTTGACTTGTGTCTGTTGAGGGGGGAGGAGGTAGCCTGGATGGACAGGGTGTGAGGAGTACACAGTCACGAGATGTCACAGAGGTGACCAAGCTTCCCAAATGCAACCAACTACCACACATGTTTATAGATCCATACAGCATCCAAAAGGCTATGGATAACTCTCTTGACACTTGGAAGTACTGGATAAAAACTGAGAAACTAGAGGGCCCACTGCTTCTATTGAAAGGTGTGACCTTGAAAGACCAGCAACTCTAGGAGGTGAACATTTTGCTACAGAGGAGGATTGTGAGAGTCTGCTCAGGACTGTGGTTGACAATGGGCTTTTGGAAAGGTCTGGGGAAATCCTATCAGAACCACAAGATTCTTCATCAACCTAATAAGACATTGTCATGCACAGTACTTATGAAATAGTTAAACTATGCCAAGGATTCTTCACAAAGCTGGAAATACAACAATGAGTAATGTGGTCTGTGCCCTCAGAGCCCTTACAATCACTTGCTTTAAGTTAAATTTTGAAGGAAAAAGAATTAAAATGCTAGGAAAATTCTAAACCAGATCCTAACACAGTTTTATACAGAAGATATAGGAAGAATATTCCATGCTCATGTATCGGAAGCATAAACATAGTTTAAATGTCTATGCTACCCAGAGCAATCTACACTTTCAATGCCATCTTGATCAAAAAACCAATGACATTTTTCAAAGAGCTGGAACAAATAGCCCTTAAATTTGTGTGGAACCAGAAAAGGCCCCGAATCGCCAAGGAATTGTTGAAAAGGAAAAACAAAGCTGGGGGCATCACGTTGCCAGATTTCAAGCTATACTACAAAGCCATGATCACAAAGACAGCATGGTACTGGCACAAAAACAGACACACAGACCAATGGAACAGAATAGAGACCCCAGAAATGGACCCTCGGCTCTATGGGTAACTAATCTTTGACAAAGCAGGAAAAAACATCCAGTGGAAAAAAGATAGTCTCTTCAATAAATGGTGCTGGGAAAATTGGACAGCTATATGCAAAAGAATGAAATTTGACCACTCTCTCACACCATACACAAAGATAAATTCCAAATGGATGAAAGACCTCGATGTAAGACAGGAATCCATCAAAATCATAGAGGAGAACATAGGCCGCAACCTCTTTGACATTGGCCACAGCAACTTTTTTCATGACACATCTCCAAAGGCAAGAGAAACAAAAGAAAAAATGAACTTGTGGGACTTCATCAAGATAAAAAGCTTGTGCACAGCCAAGGAAACAGTCAAAAAAACTAAGAGGCAGCCCACAGAATGGGAGAAGATATTTGCAAATGACACTACAGATAAAAGACTGGTATCCAAGATCTACAAGGAACTTCTCAAACTCAATACACGAGAAACAAATAATCAAATAAAAAATGGGCAGAAGATATGAACAGACACTTTTCCAATGAAGACATACAAATGGCTACCAGACACATGAAAAAATGTTCAAAATCATTAGCCATCAGGGAAATGCAAATCAAAACCACATTGAGATGCCACCTTACGCCAGTTAAAATGGCAAAAATTGACAAGACAAGAAACAACAAATGTTGGAGAGGATTGTAGAAAGGGGATCCCTGTTACACTGTTGGTGGGAATGCAAGTTGGTACAGCCACTCTGGAAAACAGTGTGGAGGTCCCTTAAAAAGTTAAAAATAGAGCTACCTTATGATCCAGCAATTGCACTACTGGGTATTTACCCCAAAGATACAGATGTAGTGAAAAGAAGGGCCATATGCACTCCAATGTTCATAGCAGCATTGTCCACAATAGCTAAATTGTGGAAGGAGCCAAGATGTCCTTCAACAGGTGACTGGATTAAGAATACGTGGTCCGTATATACAATGGAATATTACTCTAAGTGAAATAAGTCAAGCAGAGAAAGACAATTATCATATGGTTTCACTCATTTATGGAGCATAAGAAATAGCAGGAAGATCGGTAGGAGAAGGAAGGGAAGAATGAAGGGGGGCGGTAATCAGAAGGGGGAATGAACCATGAGAGACTGTGGACTTTGGGAAACAAACTGAGGGCTTCAGAGGGGAAGGTTGTGGGGGATTGGGATAGGCCGGTGGTGGGTATTAAGGAGGGCACATATTGCATGGATCATTGGGTATTATATGCAAACAATGAATCATGGAACACTACATCAAAAACTAAGGATGTACTGTATGGTGACTAACATAACATAATAAAAAATTATTATATAAAAAAAGAAGATATAGGAAGTATCCAATAGTGCTAAGAATACAATAGGAAAGGCTATCCATATATCCTGAGATATTTACATACCAATGCCCAGAGTATAAAGTCACCCTAAAATGTTAACACTGCCTAAGAAGTATGTAGAACTTACGTGCATCGGTCCTGGTATCAGCTGGCTTTAAACTTCCTCCCATCCTTCCCATCTTCCAAAGGCCATGAGAATAGTTTAAGTCTGACATACTTCAGCTCAAAACAGTGTAGCAGCTCCCCATTACCCAATGCATGGTTTTCAAGGCCCTCTATTGTATTATGTTGGTTCAATAAATCTTCCAATGTGGTCTTCAAAAACCCCTTCCCCAAAAGATCCCTTGGTCTAGTCACTCTAGAACTGTGTTGTCCCAATGGCAACCTCTGGCCACATGCAACTATTTACAATTGATCAAAATTAAATTAAAAATTCAGTTCCTCAGTTCACCAGCTACAGTTAGGTGCTCAATGGCCAAATTTGACTAGTGGCCACCCTATTGAACAGCATGGATACAGAACAATTCTACTATCATAGAAAGTTCTATCAGACAGCACTCTCCTAGACTAAGCAATATCTGAACATGTTCTCTGTGCCTTTAGTCATTCTGGTCCTTCTTTGGCTTTTCCCATCTCTACCTATAAAAATTCTAGCCACCATTACATTTTCAGTTCAAATGGCACTTCCTTCAGGAAGCTTTCCTGGGTAAAATTTAATCGGCTGTCCTCTGTGTTCCTTTGATTTACTTGGGACTACTCTTTGTCACTCATCATACACTGCTTTGACTAAGGTCCTTGTGTAAGTAAATATTTCCTCCATCGGCACAATTTTTTTAGGGCTTCGTATCTAGTAAAGTGTCTTACACGTAGCTAAGGACCAAAACACTTCTGGCTTTTTGTTGAATCCTGGCAGAACTGACTCCTGACTAAAACAAAGCAATGGGAGGTAGAATGATAATACCCAAAGGAAGGAACATGTGGTAGGCAAAATAAAGAAACCCCAAAGATGCTCACATCCTAATCCCCAGAACCTGTGAATATATTAGGTTACATGGCAGGAGGGGGAATTAAGGTTGCTAAACAGCGGCCTTTAAGATAGGGAAAGTAGCATGGATTATCCGGGTGGGCCCAATGTAATCACTTTTCCAATATAAAAGTGGAACAGGGAGGCAGGAGAGGGAGAGCCAGAGAGATGGCAGCGTGAGGGGTTGGCCCAACACTTCTGGCTCTGAAAATGGAGGAAGGGGGTCGTGAACCAAGGAACGCCGGTGGCCTCTAGAAGCTCAAAAAGGCAAGGAAATGGATTTTTCCTAGAACCTCTGGAAGGAGTGCAGCCCTGTTGATACCTTGATTTTAACCCAGTGAGACACATTTTGGACTTCTGACCTCCATAACTATAAGATAATAAATCTGTGTTTGTTTAAACCATTAACTTTGTGGTAATTTGTTCCGGCAGCAATAGGAAACTGATACAGAGTGGCAAAGGGATATTACAAATCAAGGCTCATGATTCCTGTATGGATCAAAAATGGACAATATTTGTATCTTTCCCCTAGCACTTTACCTTCATACATTTGTCCTAATAATCAGAATTCTCATCCTATATCAGAATGGTCATTGACAGCATTATTTGTTCCAGTAAAAAGTCCAGTAAGAAGGAATTGATAGCCATCCACATAAAACAACATTATGTGGCCATTAAAATATATTACTTCTTTGAAAACAATTACATGACATGGGAAGAGCTGATAGTCAAGTTTAAAAAGCAGGATACAAAACAATATAAGATCCCAATTTATAAAGTTCAAGGAAATATACCAAAATGTTAATGATGGATTAAAAAAATTTAATGTTCATGTTGGTTATCTTTGTGGGATAAGATTAGGAGAGAGTTTTGGTTTTCCCTTTACACATTTCTGTGTCTTCCAGGTATTCTATAATGAGCATGAATTCCTTTTATAATCAGAAAAATAAACAATTTTTTTTCATGTAAAGCAAGTCCCTCAGGAAAAAAAGCCACAAAATTAATCATGCCTTTGACCAAGTAATCTCATTCATGAAAATATATCCTAAGGAAATAATTCAAAACAAGAAAAAAAATCTTAGAAGTAAAAAGGCAATGTTTTATAGCAATGTTACTTATAATAGTTTAAAATTGGAAGCAACCTGAATATCCAGCAATTTAATTACAATAAAGCAAATTATAATATATTTGCTTGATAGAATATTGGGAACTCATGAAAATAATTAATACAAACATTTCCTAGAAATACAGACATTACAGAATAACACAAAGCAAAAAACTCAAGCACAAAACACAAAATGTCTACATTATAACTCCACTTAACATGGATAAAGATGGGAAGAAGAGGTAGAAATTATAAACCATTGCTGTGTTGAATGGGATTCGGAGAGTAATCTGTATAAAGTTGTTTTGATAACAAGCACAACTATTTGATAAAGACTCACACCCGCATGTAAATCAAGAAACCTGAGAGTGACAGACACGTTAAGAATGTGGAATGATAATGGATGGCAGCAGAAATGGGAGAAACACCTGTGAGAAAGGGCACCGGAGACCACCCGCATGGGGACATGTGTTTTCATTTCTCTATCCAGCAAATATTCATTGAGCCCCACAGATGAGTAAAACTGTAATGAAAAACATGGGCATGATAAACACCAAATTTAGAGTTTGAGTTACTCTTAGAGAATTAGGATTCTACTGAGGAGGCAAACACAGAGTTTCACATGGGATCCGTCATCTCTTAAACTATTTCTTAAATCAGGTGCATGGATGATCTTTTTATTAGTCTTCTGATAAATCACAAGTGCTTACAACAGTGCTTGGCACAGATTGGCTCACACAAGAAATTATTTGTAGAAAGAAACTTTTCAGGGCACCTGGGTGGCTCAACAGGTTAAGCATCCGACTTTATTTTGGCTTGGTCATGATCTTGGGGTGGTGAGATTGAGCCCCTGCATCCGGAGGCTCCCCCTTTGCTCCTCCCCCTGCTGGCACAGCTTCTCTCTCTCTCCCTCTCTTTCTCTCAAATAAATAAACAAAATCTTGAAAAAAAACCCAAAAACTTTTCAGTGGCTCTGTAAATAAAGCTCAAACTCTTTAATATGACATACGGACTCTTCAGGAACTGACTTGTACCTAATTTATCAACATCTATGACATCCCCCCTACTCTACAATCACTCTTGTTCATTTTTTGCCAAACATATAGAACTTTTTGGTGCCTCTGAGATTTTGTTCAGCTGCTTTTTTTTTTTTCCTTTCTGCAATGTTCTGCTTCACCTAAAGATCTCTTAATCTCAAGGCCGAGTTCACCATACCAGCTTTGCAAAACTTTGCTAATCTCCCTAATTGCCTCTTCTCTGTGTTCCCACAGCATTTTCCTTATGTGTGCATTAGAACTGACTTGCTCTAATCTATTATAATCTCTCACATTAGTGCTTTGTTGCTTACAAAGTACTCTTAGCTCCATTTTACTTGCAACAACACTGTGAGTTAGTCTCCATCAGCTCACTTCACAGATGCAGAGTTCGAGCTTCCGGAGGAAGGGCATGACTTCAACAGCAGTCTTCAGATTCACGTGGTCCCTGTAGGGACAGGGCTGCCAGGGCAATCGAGGGCAGGAAGAGGCTGCGGGGATGAAACTGCAGTCTTAAACCACACAGGCAGCCTTTGTAAGATGAGAACAGACATTTTCACAAGAATTAAGGTGGGCCATGAAGATCAACTCTAGTACGTTTAAGAGACGTTAGTTATACTTGTCAGAGTAGATAGTGAAACAGGCTAAAAGAATGACCACTAAACTGAAAAGAAAAAAAAAAGGTTAAATGAATTCAACAAAATGGGCCTTACATCTTACCAGGGGACTTCAAAATAGCAGAGTAGTCTCTAAAGTAGGAATCTTATCTTATTTTTCTTTTATTCCAAGTCCCTAGAATAAGGCACAACACTAAAAAGGGACTCAATACATGTTGAATTAATTAATGAATGAAAGGATGTACTATTGAGAAGCACAATTAGTTTTAGCTTTCCTGAATCTGTTTCCCCTCAGTCACATGGCCTTTTCAGTTCAGGGGGACTGAACATCAGTTTCTTGTGTGTTTAATAATTCAGACTCCAGGGGCACCTGGGTGGCACAGCGGTTAAGCGTCTGCCTTCGGCTCAGGGCGGGATCCCAGCGTTATGGGATCGAGCCCCACATCAGGCTCCTCCACTATGAGCCTGCTTCTTCCTCTCCCACTCCCCCTGCTTGTGTTCCCTCTCTCGCTGGCTATCTCTATCTCTGTCAAATAAATAAAAATCTTTAAAAAAAATAATAATTCAGACTCCAAAGTTTCTCTAATGCTCAAAACCAAACAATATATTCACTTGTTTGAATCAGTCAACAAGTATTTAGGCAGTAAAGTGGATTTAGAATGTGTTAGCAGACACCTGCCCTGTGATTTATACTATTTTTAACATTTAAGACACGCAAAATGTCTGATTAGAATACATGAAAAAAATCCTCATGCCCCAAAAGTCACAGATCCAGTGAGAAGAAAATCTACAAAGCAAGAAACCTTGACCTGCCATAGAGACACAGCTCAGATGAAACTAACAGTAATATGAAACAAAAAGACACCACTGAAAAACTCAAGAGCTTTTGAAAGCCTCCCATTGTACACCAACAGCTATCTACTTTGTAAGTTGATCACAGAGAACATGTTTTTGGGAAATTGGTCATTGGACAAATCGACCTTTAAATTGGACAAATTTATTTTTTGTAAACCTTGAACCGATGCTGGATTCTGGGACTAGGCACTCTGGTGTTTCACAGCTTGGCCTGTTGAGGCAATCCACAGTTCCTGACTGATCACAGTTCTGGGATACACTTCAGGCAAAGAACAGATCTAGGTTCAAATAAATCGATTAAAAGGCAATGTTTGCAATAAAAAACGTTAAAGGATGTGCCAAAGGGTCCCTATCCTGGAATGGGCTAAGGGTCTTGCTCCAGCTGCCTTCTCTCTGTGTCTCAGTGTATGTCATCATCTAGCAGGGGAGAGGAGTATGTAGACAGCAATCCCTCAAGGAACTAGGGCCGGATCGCTCATATGTGCATTTCCTCTGATGGGTTCTGCCATCCCCAGACCCAAATCTCTTCCATTCATTCTCTTATTTCATAAACATTTATCAAGTGTCTATATCTTCTTTCTAGGGGCTGGGAATACAGTAGTGAACAAGACAGGTAAGGCCTGGGTTCTTGCCAAGCTAATGTTCTAAAAGAAAGAATGATAATAAGAAAATATCAGGGGTTGGCAAAGTTGAAACCTGCCAAAGGTCTGTGCTATTGTAGTCAACAAGGTGTTTAATCTTCATTCCATCTCCCAGTAACAGCAGACAAACACTTGCCATTAAACTAGACCAAACAGTGGATCTACTCAAATGCTTAGCAGTCCCTAGAAGAATTTGATTATGAGGGGTGGACAGGGGAGAATTCCTCTATTTGGTCCAATTTCTAAATGGAAACTCACAGTGTTTGATGAATAATGAATGTGAATAATTAATGCATTTGAGAAAGGAAAATTTCTTACCTGTCAGTTACTTATCTTGGAGATTACACATCCATCACTCCTCCCCCGAGGGGCTAGACTCATCTCCATAGAAACTGGGGGCAACCCAGAATGTTAATTATGCCTCAATGCCAGATTTTTCTGCTCAGAATGTGACTCATCGGACCTTTTAGGGCTAACTTGATCTGAAAAGTAGAAAATTTAATTTATCTGAAGTATTTTTTAAAGCTCCAAATAATGAAGTCTCTTAATAAGCCAAAGAAACAATCAAGAGACTGACTCTGTGTGTACACACACTTGGGAAAATAGTGTGTAGAAACACATGCAACCTCTAGGCAAGAAGCTGAACGGAAGAAATGGATCTTTGGTCCATTAATACATTTAAGTACCAGCACCTAGAACAATGATAAACACATAGTAGATGCTTGTTGAGTATTACTGTTATTGTTGAATGTTAGGTTGAATGTTTTTAAATGAACTACCGATTCTGGGCTGTGATAATACAACAATTCTCATTTTCATGGCAACACTGTACACAATGTCCTTTTCATACACATTATTTCATTTATTCTTTATTTTTTAAAAAAATATTATTTACTTATTTGAGAGAGAGACAGAAATAGCAAGAGAGAGCACAAGTAGGGAGGAGAGGGAGAAACAGGATTCCTACTAAACAGGAAGCCTGATGCATGCCTCCATCCAAGGACCCCAGGATCATGACCTGAGCCAAAGGCAGATGCTTAACCAACTGAGCCACCCAGGTGCCCCTCATTTATTCTTTATAACAACTTGAAAAATAGGTCCACAATACATCACCCCTATTTTTTTAAAACTCTAAAACCAAAAGCTTGGGGGAAGTGCATGTGATAAAAAGCCTGATTTGTGTTGAAATGAGCCTCTTCATAGTCTTTACCCTACTTATGTAATAATTTATACATTTTGCTGCAGAAATATTAATACCTTTGCTTTTGGAGGACTTCCTAGGTCCTGTTAGGCTTTTTTTTTAAACCTACATGTCATATGTAACATGTTACCTTTCTAAAATCTAAAAAATTCAGATTTCCTAGAAGTTACTGTGGCCAATGTCAAAGAGGTTACTGCCTATATTCTCCTCTACGATTTTGATGCATTCCTGTCTCACATTGAGGTCTTTCATCCATTTTCAGTTTATCTTTGTGTCTAGTGTAAGGAAATGGTCCAGTTTCATTCTTCTATATGTAGCTGTCCAATTTTCCCAGCACCACTTATTGAAGAGACTGTCTTTTTTCCATTGGATATGTTTTCCTGATTTGTCAAATAATAGTTGACCATAGAATTGAGGGTCCATTTCTGGAGTCTCTATTCTATTCCATTGGTCTATGTGTCTGTTGTTGTGCCAATACCATGCTGTCTTGGTGATCACAGCTTTGTAATATAGCTTGAAATCAGGCAACAGGATGCCCCCACTTCTTTGACATCGGCCACAGTAACTTCTTTCAAGACACGTCTCCAAAGACAAGTGAAACAGAAGCAAAAATGAACTTTTGGGACTTCATCAAGATAAAAACCTTCTGCACAGCAAAGGAAAGAGTCAAAAAAACTAAGAGGCAGCCCACGAAATGGGAGAAGATATTTGCAAATGATATTATAAAGGGCTGATATCCAAGATCTATAAAGAATTTCTCAAACTCAACACTCAAAAAACAAATAACCCAGTCAAAAAATGGGCAGAAGACATGAACAGACACTTCCTCAAAGAAGACATACAAATGGCTAACAGACACATGAAAAAATGCTCAACATCCCTAGCCATCAGGGAAATACAAGTCAAAATTACAATGAGAAATCACCTTACACCAGTTAGAATGGCAAAAATTAACAAAACAGCAAACAACAAATGTTGGAAAGGATGTGGAGAAAGGGGGTCCCTCTTACACTGTTGGTGGGAATGCAAGCTGGTACAGCCACTCTGGAAAACAGCATGGAGTTTCTTCGAGATGTTAAAAATAGACCTACCCTATGACCCAGCAAGTGGACTACTAGGTATTTACCCCAAAGATCCAGATGTAGTGAAAAGAAGGGCCACTTGCACCCCAATGTTCATAGCAGCAATGTCCACAATAGCCAAACTGTGGAAGGAGCTGAGATGCCCTTCAATTGATGAACGGATAAAGAAGATGTGGTACATATATACAATGGAATATTGTTCAGCCATCAGAAAGGATGAATACCCACCATTTGCATCGACATGGATGGAACCGGAGGGGATTATGCTAAGTGAAGTAAGCCAAGCAGAGAAAGATAATTACCATATGGTCTTACTCATATGTGGAACATAAGCAATAGCATGGAGGGCAATAGGGAAGGGAGGGAAATTTGAAGGGGGAGAAATCAGAGAGGGAGATGAACCATGAGAGACTATGGATCCCAGGAAACATACTGGGGGTTTCTGAGGGGAAGGGGGTTGGGGGAGGGGGTCACATGGTGATGGGTATTGAGGAGGGCACGTGTTGTAATGAGCACTGGGTGTTATATGTAACTAATGAATCATTGAACATTACATCAAAAACTAATGATGTACTACACAGCGACTAACTGAACATAATAAAAATAAATACATAAACAGCTCTTCTTACTTCCTCACTGAAAAAAAAAATTCAGAATTCTAGGAGCACTTGGGTGGCTCAGTCGGGTAAGTGACCAACTCTTGATTTTGGCTCAGATCATGATCTCAGTGTTGTGAGATCAAGCCCCAAGTCAGGCTCCACACTCAGCAGGGAATCTGCTTGAGATTCTTTCCCTCTGCCCCTCCCCCTGCTCACACACTCTCTCCCTCTCCCTGCCCCTCTAGAATAAATAAATAAATCTTTAAGAAACATAAAAAATAAAAAGTAAAAAATTCAGAATTCCAAAAACATATCTTGCCTCAAGAATTTTGGTTGGGAAGAGGACTCACACTGGACTCTAACGGACTCACATTGTCATCTCACTTTTATAACTAGGATTCTTTGACTCAGGAAAGCTAAGCAATTTACCCACAATCACAGAGCTAGTAAATAGATACTTAAACCAAAATCCTCTAAAGCCACATCTTTGGGGTTTTATTTTCCCCACTACACTAAACCTCAAACAAGTAATCTGAAATTGAGTATTAAGATAATTGTTTACCCCACTGATATAAAAGAGGTAAATTAATCAGTGGCAGCACAGACTTGGTCGGTATAGCAGAAACGGAAAAAGAACAAATGGCATAGGGTCTGGAGGTGAGGGCTGTCTCATGCGGAGAGACCTCTGCCCCCTAAAGGAAATGACTTCTGAGACTTAATCTCATTCTCTAGTACCTATAGTGCACATGAAACAGGAGCTGACTATGGGTTTCTGGTAGACTTCTTTGAGTAAGTCAGATGTGACCCGCATGATATTGTCATACCACATCCATTTTTTTCTAATCACAAAACTTTCACTTGAAAGAAAATGATATTCAGATCTCTCTCTCAGGAAGAGAGAATAAGAAGACTCAATTACATGTTTGGCACTTTTGTCAGTCAGGATAGTCTAGGTTATGCTGCGGTAACAAAGAACCCACAAAAGCTCTGTGGCTTAAAACAACAAAGGTTTGTTTCTTGCTTATGTTACATGCTTATCACAAGAAGTCAGGAGAAGCTCCATTCATTGTAATCATTGTGGGACCCAGGATGACAATGCAGCCACTCTCTCTAAGATTGCTAGTGACCTCACAGAGGAAAAGAGAAGGCAACACAGCATTCCCTGGTTTTTTAAAGCTTCCACCCAAGATTGATATGTTGTCACTTACACTAACATAGTTCATTGGTCAAAGTAAATCATCTAGTCACACACAATATCAAATGGGTAGAAAGTACAAAACTCATGGCTTCCAAGATTTTCAATACATTTGCCTACTCAACAAAGATTTTCTTGAGTGCCTACTAGTGCTAAGCACTAGTCTATGTACTGGGGATTAAAAAAAAAAAAACTGTGTTGAGTGCTATGAAGAAAAAACAAAGTGGAGCAATGGGTGGTAAGTGATTGGATTGGGGAAGAAGAGGTGAAAAACAAGTTTGGGGAAGGATTCTCTGAATAAAGACCTGGAGGAATTGAGGGAGGGAGCCAAGTAAGGGAAATTTCGCCTTTAAGGCCAAAGCAAGACACAAAGAACTCAAATCCCAGGAAAATCCAGAATGATTCCTAAAGTAGAGATAGAGGGCTGAGACATCAACAGGGTCTATCCGTGGGGCTGAAACAGTTGGGTTCGTTCTCTTCAAGCCCCATAATACACGGTCCCACTTCCTTCTTTTTCTGACTGAAACCACACAGGCAGCAGAACACTTCCTTTTTCCCCATGGTTAAACAACATGCAAAAGTGGTTTACTTCAGGAGAGGATAGCAATCAGCAAGTGTTCTGTAAACAAATAAAATTATCCATTTATCGATGAAAATCTATACTCCATGAAGGGTGATGGGTGTTTTAGATACTTCATTTTATTGAATAAGGTTATTGTAAAAAGGATAAGATATAATGAACCATGAGAGACTATGGACTCTGGGAAACAAACTGAGGGCTTCAGAGGGGAGGGGGGTGGGGGAGTGGGATAGGCCGGTGATGGGTATTAAGGTGGGCACGTATTGCATGGTGCACTGGGTGTTATATGCAAGTAATGAATCATGGAACTTTACATCAAAAACTAGGGATGTACTGTATGGTGACTAACATAATAAAAAATCATTATATAAAAAAAGATATATAGGATCATTACTACTATTTCACAAATGAAAAAGCTATAACATGAGTTAACTGACTTTCTGGAAGGGTGTGCAAATTTTTTGTGGCAGAGATACAGTCTGACTCCCAAGCCTGTGCCCTAAATTATCATGGAACTTAGTGAACTTTAGACTTTTTGGAAGGCAAACTTGTGGAAATCCACATCGACATGAACTCTTATTTGACAATTAAAAGATAGGATTGCCCCTGTTACAGAGAAAAGGAATGTTATTTAGGCATCTTTGCACCAGCGATCAGGTCTTTCTCTAGATAAGACTGAATCCATGGCTACTTCATCACACACTCATCCAAAGGTCACCTTTTCCGTGAAGTTTCCCCTGACTACCCTATTTAAAATTGCAATGCTGCCTCCTCAGGACTTCCTACCTCCTTCTCCGGCTTTGTTTCTCCTCATAGCACTTAGGACCCTCTTATAAACTATATGATTTGTTCACTGTATGTTGCCCACTACTTAAAAGTAAGCTCCATGGGTGAAGGAAATTCTTGTCTGCTTTTTTTAAAAAATCACTTTTATTTCCACTAGAGTGTAGAAAATTACCTTATACTCAATCAGTAATTATGAATGAATAGTCAGAATGAATGGATGAATGAATGAATGAATGAATGAATGAAAGGATTCAGAGAATGATCTCTTACTTGAGGAAGAGTTTTTGATCTGGGGTACATTAATGGGCTTGGGCATAAAGTTACATTCAATTGTGTGAGAAGGAGAGTAGTTGTGTGTGTATAGTCAGTCTCAAAGAAGCCAACAACCTGGGGTGCCTGGGTGACTCAGTCATTAAGCGTCTGCCTTCAGCTCAGGTTATGATCCTGGGGTCCTGGTATTGAGCCCCGCATTGAGCTCCCTGCTCAGCAGGAAGCCTGCTTCTCCCTCTCCCACTCCCCCTGCTTGAGTTCCCTCTCTCGCTGTGTCTCTCTCTGTCCAATAAATAAAATCTTTTAAAAAACAAAACAAAACAAAACAAAAAGAAGCCAACAACCTGAAGGTTAAAAACCAGTTTGTGTGGCATAGCCATAGAGTGGAATCTTATTCAGCCATAAGAAGAGATGAAGTCCTAATACTTGCTACATGGACGAAGCTTGGAAACATAATACTAAGTGGATGAAACCAGACACAAAAGGTCACATACTGTGTGATTCCATTTATATGTAATGTCCAGAGTAGGTGAATCTGTACAGAAGAACCCAGTTTTTTTTGTGGTTTCCAGAGGCTCAGGGGAGAAGGGAGGGCAGAACAAGGAGCAATTGCTTAATGGATATGGGATTTTCTTTTAGGGTGATGACAATGTTCTGGAACTAGACAGTGGCCATGGTTGCACAATATTGTAAGTATACTAAATGCCACTGAATTGTATACTTTAAAATGATACATTTTATGTTATGTGTGTTTTACCACAATTTTTTCAAAAAAGAACCACTTTGTGAATAAGGGGAAGAAACAGATGACAAAGATGAGGCAAATCATCTCATACATCTAACAGGATGGATGATGGAATCTAAGTCTGAAAAACTGTCAGCTGCAATCAAACATTCTAAGAATATATGGAATTGGAATATTTAAAATACTAAAGAGGACAACTTATATTCATATCAGGTTTTGCAGTTTTGAACAAATTTCCAAGTGTATTATTTAACTCCTAGAAAAGAAACTTGTGTGGTGGGTGGGGTAGTTACAATTCTATGATTATCTCCATTTTATAAATGAGAATAATGTGATCCAGAGAGGCTAATTAATTTTCCCAAAGTCACATAGCTACTGAATGATAAAATAAGGATCTAACCCCAGGTCTTTTTTTATGTTTTTGGCAAATTGGTTCCTCCAGCTCTTTTCAACCTTTCAATATCTTTCCAGAAATCACAAGTTTTCTTGTGGTAAGTCTCCCCAGGTGAGGTCAAAAGCCAAGTTTCTTCTCTAACATTTGGGATGACATCCTCTTAGTGTGGTCACAGTGAGTACTTCACTGTGACCAGAAGCTCTGGCTAGAAATTATATACATCCGTGATAAATGATAGCAAGGAAAAATAGATTCATTGTTACTTATGTAAATTTTTGAGAGTGAGAATGTTCTAAAATGTGGAGTCAATGGTAAGAAAAAGGTAATCAAAGCTAACGAATGAAACCCAACTTCTTCATTTTGCCAATGACAAAAGTCAGGTACAAAAACGTTTGTCTAAGATGACACAGAGTTAGTATCAGAGGTAAGATTGGAATGCAAGGCTTTTGAATGCTCTGTAAATGCACAGAGTTTCTAGGAAACTAGACTTCCAACAGCCTTCTCTTCTCTGAGAAGAGATTGTTTGAAGTGTGTAGTTAGCAGTTCACAAATATTCTGACATTTAATCATAAACACAGAAAGGAAAAATTATGGATTCAGTGATGATAAATAACCCAAATGCTTAAATTTAGCCTCAAATGAACCTGTTTTCTACGTTTCGTCACCTCCATTGGGCTGAAGCACAAGGACATGGTGACTTTTCTATTTTGCCCAGGAATGGTCAATTATCCAGAATTTAGCAGTCAGGTTTTGTAAACAAAGTTGGTGGTGGGGTGAATAATGCAGGCTCACGGTGTTACTTCCGCCCATGGAGACACAGATGGTCAGAGCTGAGACTTTGGAGACCTTCCAGTCTGGGGTTCCCCAGCCACAGTCAGCTGACCTCCAGGAAGTTACTGCCTTGAGCCCATGTCCAACTCCACCTTCCTTCTCAGAGACAGAGCGTGTGTTTGGCACCCCTCCCCCTTCTTATCTCCTGTTCCCTCACTCTGAGGCAAGTTGAGGGTTTGCAATAAATGCTCCTGAAATGGAGCATCAGCCATCTTTGGGAAGATGTAGAGGAGAAAACTTGAAAAAGGAGAAAGCACCTGCTAGAACAGAGTAAACTTAGCAAAGCTCCTCAGTGTACACTTTGAGCTGGAAGGAAGACATTAAAACCATGTAAACTAAACCTTCACTCCTTCCGTGAAGAAAGTCAGGCCCAGAGAATGGATGTGACATGTCCAAAGCTACAAAATCAGGAAGTGGTAGAGTTGACACTAGAACTTAGGTCCTCCAAATTCCAATCCAGTGCATTTTCATGATACATTTTCTCAGTTTCCATTGTTCTCTTTTACATAAAATAACCGTGATTCATAACCCACCAGTGCCACATCAAGCATTGACTATCCCACATATCGTCTGCACGTTTCACACAGTATATTTTAACACTTATGACATATATGAGTGAGGTCATGGATTTTTGTCTCGTATCCTTATATTTCCTCATAATTAGTACAGGCTCTGTCTCATAGGAAGTATGTATGAGTTTTTTGACGGAATGAATGCTATGGATGGGACAGGTGGAGTTTCAGCATGGCTACCAAGGTCTCTCGTGATATGCCATCCTTTCCTCAGGGTGAAGGTCTTCTCTTCATGTCCCCTCTACTCTGCCCCCATTTCCCCCGTTTCCCAAATCATTTTTCAAGCCCCAGTCAAGAGCTACCTCCTATTATCTCTAGCAGAAAGAGAACTGCCAAAACTAGCATCAAACAACCTTGGATATGCATGCCCCTCTAACTATTGTATAATACACGTTAATCGTATGATATGGGCAAGTTAACTTAAAATCTCTGAGATTCAACTTAACCACTCATTAAAGAATTCATAATACTGACCTCATTTGATTTTTCTGTGGAAGAAATAACATACGTAAAATTTCTAGTACAGCATGTGCCACATGGTAGCTACTTAACAAATGTTGATTCCCTTCATCTGGGCAATTCCTTCCTTAAAAGTGTCCCATGGCTTTCTGCTTACCCTTCACTAGTTTATTATGCATTATTTTACAAATTATTGATAACTTTAGAATACTTCTATCTCCCCACTAGATCATAAACTATCTTGAGGGCATTACTGTATCAAGAAATCCTTGCACTTAACTCACCGTGACTTCCCACAGCATCTAGAAGGATGTGTAGCACAAATGTGGCATACAAAACTTATTTTTGTAGAGTTGAATTGAAGTGGGTGGGGGGTCATGATGTGGAGTGCATAATATATCAGGCCTTTTAGATCATTTATCAGAAAAGAGCACTTACGCTGGTGTCTTCCGTATTTCTTCATATTATGTTTCTTTTCCCCCTAAGAACAGGTAGCCAGGTGTTTGTCAATGACACCCTTCCATCTAAAGTGAGCATCTGAAGAGGTGACACCCTCTCAGTGAGTGACCAAGCTACATTTTGGTGTTGGGTCCTCATGCCTCTATGAAGAGGAAGTGGTATTTCAGGGATGGCAGATGACAATGTGATGTCACCCATCTCCGTCAGTGCTCATTTCATTTCTTCAATTTCAGCAAAGAAATGTTAGAAAAGGTTGTTCCTTTGTCACATGGATGACCTATTTTTATTATTTATTGGTGAGGTTCCCTTCACCCTACCCCTCACTATTGAGCTTCCCATTTCTGTCCATACCTCTTGTCCCAACTTTCTGGAGGAAGTAAAGGCCAGTAACTGAAACTTAAATGGTAAATTCCTAGATCACATCTATCTATATTATAATCTAAAAAAATAAAAGAACCAAAAATTTTTTAAAGAATTAAGGTATAGATACCTCTGCATCCCTATGATAATAATTAAAATTAACAAATGTCTACAAATTATCACCAGACACAATTAATGAATTCTTGTTATGATCAAGTCACTGTGCTCTATGTTTGATCACTTCTCCACTCCTCAACTAGCCCTATGGGGAGGGTGGTATTAACAGAGAGGGTCAGTAACCTGTCCAAGATCTTATATACAGCTAGCAAGAGTCAGGGAGATTTGGATCTACATTTGTCTGAATCAAGGGGATGCATTCATTATCATTACCCATACTGCCTCACCCATCCATGCCAGGGATTGAGTCATGAGTTAGTAATATGGAAATTAATGATACACGGCCACTTCCCTTAAGAAGAAGCTAACAATGTAGAATATAAACACATGTACATATATATTCTAGAGAGAGAGAGTATATATATATATATATACATATAATTATAATATGGAGTGATTGGTGCTAAATTAACACTACTAAAAAAGGGCTATAGAAGTTGAGGTCTGGATAATGGAGAAAACCGAATATCTAATCTGTATCAGAGGTTGTTTTGGGTACTTTCACATAGGCGATCCTATATCATTTTATTTAATTACAAAGTACTCCTGTGTGATAAGTGGGTTGTATTACCCCCATTTTACCAATACGAAAACCATGTCTCATACGATAATAGCAAACAGCTATCCAGCATTTAAGACACATTGGATGCTGTTCTAAGAACTACATGTGTATTAATTCTTTAATGCTCACAACAATTCAAACATACAGGTACAAAACCCATTATAGAAATGAGGAACCTGAGTTCCAGACTGTTTAAGTCATTTGCCCAAGATCTTACCACCAGTAGGAGGTAAAGCCAGGTGGAGGGGCTACTGAAACCTTGTTTCAACCATCATGTTATTGCTCTGTTGGGAGAAAGTAAGATCCCAAAGTTACCACCCAGAAAGGGGTAGAGCCAGGATTTGGCCCATGTCTACCTCTCTGTAACAAAGACAGTGCTCTTTAAAAATTTTTTTCATTTAAAATAGTTTATACCCTAAAAGACACTGGAAACAGCGGTTGAAGTAAAATGCCCTGAGTACCACAGCAAAAAGTAAGAACTCTATTCTATGGCAAGGGAAACCCTCAAAGATTTTGAGTAGAAAATAAAAAAATCAATATGATTCAATCTGCATTGAGGAGGAAAAAAAATCTCACTAGAATGTAAACCATGAATCAGAAGTGGGTGAAGCAGAAAGTAACGAGCCCCGTTAGAAGGATTCTGCACAAGTCGTAGTGATGAAGGTCTGAGAAAGGACAGGTCATGATTAATGGGGAACGTGGAAGGGGATATTCAAGAGAGTTTTCAGAAATCACTTTGGCAGGAATTACCCAATGTGGAAGGAGAGGGACAACTCAAAGAGGATCCCAAAGTTTGCAGCTTGAATGGCTAAGAGAATGGTGATAGTCTTGAATAGTCTGGATAACATGGAGGGGTAAGAAAGGTTTGGGCGTGTTGAGTTTCTGGTGCTTGTAAATCCTGTGAAGCTAACCAATAGAGAGTCATTTCAGGAAGTAAGAATTATTTAGTCTCTTGGTCTCTAGCAGAAACCCTTCAGGATTAAATAATCCAATCTGTTCTTTGTAAGTCATTCCAGCCAATAAAGCAGCAATTGTGGCCTCTTTTCTGCAGCAACACAAATGAGGGATGCCATTCACAAACCCAACATCCCCTTAGCCACACCCATGATGTTGTAGAACCTTCAAGGTAAGCAAGACGGGTAGGACATTGTACGCAATTCTCAGAGCACCAGCTGTCATTCCAAAACACAAAGGTTGTTTTCTTAAGTGTTTCTAATAACATGAGAAAATGTTTAGGATGTAATCAGATTAAATGGGAAAAAAGCAGAGAACAAAAATATATATAATGTATTTCAAAAAAATATAATATACATATATATTACACACAGAAAAAAAACTAGAAGGAAATGCACCAAAATGTAAATAGAGGTCCTTCATCAAGCAAATATTTATGCAACACCTACACTATGCCAGGCATTGTGCTATTCATTAGGTGTGGTGAGAAAAATGGACCTATTTGATGCCCTCATATAGTTTACAGTTTGAAGACTAAGCTAAGCTAAGAACATAAAGACAATTGTGAAACAGTCTGAGTACAGAATCCTTCTAGCCTTTTATAGTTGACTGAGTCCGTGCTGTCAACCATCATGTTAATGTTCTATGGGGGTTTAAATTACCAGTGAGAAGGGGGCAGAGCCAGGACTTGAACCATGTTGAACATGGACACCAATTCTTTTAGTGGCTTACATGTTTCATGGCACAAATATTTCTAAAACATTCAAAGTTGTCATAGAAATGACTCTCTTTTGCACTCGTGTTTCATTGATTTACATAATATGTAATTAAATTCTATAATTACAATAACAAGTATAACTGGCATTTCCATACATGTTAATAAACACAAGTGATTTTTGTTAAGCATGGACCCATCTGGAGGGGGCACAAATGCCTGCACACACTAAAGAAGAGACCCCTGGCTACCAGCATCCAGCACGCTGTGGGCATCGGTTGGCATAACTTACAGAAGTAATCAAGAGAACATGTCAACTAACACTGCTGGCTCCTTGATCTTGCACTTCCAACCTCTAGAACTGTGAGAAAATAAATTTCTGTTGTTTAAGTCATTAAGTCTATTGTATTTTGTTATGGCAGCTGTAGCAAACTAATACTGTGCTTATCTCAATGGCTGGCACATGGCCAGCACTCAAATATCGATTAAATGAGTGAATGGGGAATGTATATGTCCCTCATCCTGCATTTCTATGGTTGATTTTTTGAGGACCTTTAAAAAAGAAGTTTAATAAGCATAGGTGTGCTCTAGCTATCTGCCAGCACTTAGATTTTAAGATAAGAAAGTAGGTCTTCTCTTTGACTCATTTCTACCTCTTGATCCTAGGACTCAGGAAAGAAGTTCCCATAAATTCCAATTTAAGAACACGTCAAATGATCAGAGCAGAAATCCCAGCACTATTAGAACAGAGCCAGATTCAGGGAAGCCTCAAGCTCCTTCATGTTGGGTAACGATGTCTCATGGGGCTTCACTGAGGCTCCTGGTGCACACGGACAAGGCTAGGATGTGAAATGACCAGAAAAATTGGCAGGCAGCCAAGAAAATCTCTAAGGCCTTTGATACATGGTATATGAGGTCATAGGAACCAAAGTTGAACTTTCTCCCCCTCCCCTCCCTAAGAACAAGAATTAAGGTACTTGAAGAAGCCAACACACCACCTGGATGTGCCCTTAGCAATGTGACCTCAAAACTGAACCGGTAAATTACCTGGATTCTAAGAATTAGCATAGAGTGTCAGAGCCCACCTGATCTCTAAGAGTATGTGGCCCAACCTTCTCAATTAGCAAGTAAGGAAACTGGGGAAAGATCTACCCCTGCCCTTGTCATCATCATTTCTTAAACTTTTGCCTTGGAAGCCAAAGTTAAACATTTCAATCTTCATATTGTTACTTTTTAAAGAGAGCTTCTTCCCCAACATCCCTGGTGAATAGCCCCTAGACTTTGCTCAAACACTTCTAGGAATGGGGAACTCACTGCTCCTGAAGGTAGTAAGACCAACTTTGAACAGATTCCATTGTTAATTCCATTTATTGAGCCCAAATCTGCCTCCCTGCACCTTCTACCCGTTCGTTCTTATTATCCCTTCTTAAGAATGAAGGAATCCATCTAACTCCTCTGCATGGTGGCCTTCAGATGTCTGAAGACAAAGACTTTTAACATTATCTCACGTATCATGGTTTTGAGCTCTCTAATCATCCTTGTCACTATTGTCAATTATTTTAAGTCCTCATAAAGACCAGTTAGTGACACATCCACAGACAGAAATATAACATCCTAATTAAAGAATGCTGGTTCCTTGACCTGGAATGAAATTATATATGAATACACCTAAATGAGTGGGAAAAGTGGTATGGGAGTGCTTACCAATAAAGAGAAGAATAGCCCCTCCCAGATTCTAGTTGTCTTATTTGAAACCCACTCCTTCCCTGAATAATTCCTAGGCCTATTTTGGGAACCTCTGCCTAAAGTCTTCCCTGGCCTCCACCCTGTGTACTGGTCATCTCCCCTCCTGCCATCTGCCATCCTCAGCCCTGTCACTTTTGCCCCCAAACCTCCAGTGGGTCTTGGACTTGGATGTATGGAAGGACAATCCAGGAGGCTTCAAGCATCTGCCAAACTTCTTCCAAGGAAAGTAATCCTAACCAATTTTCTGACTTTCTCTTGCTACTCCCCTCATGATACGCATTGTAGAAATGAAACCAACACTGCCATCTTCATCACAGTGGATTGGAATAAAGACTGGTGCCCATGCCGAGGATCTCACATGAGCAGGACCCATAAAGACCAATTACCTAGGAGATAACTCCTTATTGAGGGAGTCTTGGCAAGCCGACCCAAGCAAATCCTCCTTGTTGGGAAGCAAAATAAGCCAAATAAATAACAAAGGGCCACCAGATCTTGGCAGCTCTCTGTAACTGTTTGGGACTGGATGAAAAATGTGCTGAAGAAATGGGAGCCTGGGTGACTGAGTGGTGGATGAAAGGACATTCCCATATTTCCTTGCAATCAATCTGCATGTCTAATAGGAAAACTCCAGAGCGAAGTTTTTAAAGTCTGTTTGCTCCTGCTTCCCACCCCCCACCCCCAAAGTTGAAGGGCAAGATGTTTACATAATGACATTTCTTTGTTTTCAGTGCTTTAGAATCTTTCCTCCATGTTTAGGACATCCTTTACAGGGTTTTGATTTTACCTTGTGTGGTAAATGAAACCTATGTAGACTGCAATTTTTCACGTTAAACGCCAGATACTGTGAGGCTATAAAAGGATATACAATTCTTGGGGATGTAGGGAAGTCCAAATGATTAGAGATGTCTAAAAACAAAATGACTTTATCTGGGGTTTCTTCAATGAAGATACTCCCCCCATAATACCATAGAATCAGGGATTCTCCTTTGCCTCTTTTGTTCATTTTGGGATATGACACGGAGGGATGCGCTAAGAAAGTGGAAAGAAGGGGTGCCAGTCTGGCTCAGTCAGTAGAGCATGTGACTCTTGATCTTGGGGCTGTGAGTTTGAGCTCCACTTTCGGTGCATAGATCACTTAAAAATAAAACCTTTTTAAAAAAAAGAAAAAGTGACAAGAAAGGAATGGGCCAGCTCATTCCAGAAACTTCTTGCCAGAGATAAATACCTTGTTTTTCATTTTGACACATAAGATTCATGTGAGACATGGGGCACCTGGGTGGCTCAGTCTGTTAAGTGTCTGACTCTTGACTTCAGCTCAGGTCATGATCTTGGGGTCGTGAGATCGAGCCCCACATTGGGCTCCATGCTCAGCAGGGAGTCTGCTGCTCTCCCTCTCTTTCCCTCTGCCCCTACTCCCCCTCATGTTCTCTCTGCCTCTGAAATAAATAAATAAATCTTAAAAAAAAAAGACTCATGTGAGACATATTCAGATGAAGTCAGGTTTAGACAAAACATGTCATTCAACAAATTAATTTGGCATCTGTTCAAGTAGTTGAAGATGTACACTGGAGATGTAGTGATAGAGTATACATGGTTTTTGTCCTCATGGAGTTTACAGTCAAATGATCCTTGCTGTTCCTTCAGTTAATTTTGCAAACAGTAATCTTTACAAACTGTACTAGAGAGGGAATAAAACAATCAGTCATGTCCCAAACATCTTGCTATGGGCTCAATGTTGATGTTCCCCCCAAAATTCATATATTCAAATTCTAATCCCTAATGTGATGGTTTTAGGAGAGGAGGCCTTTGGGAGGTAACTAGGTCCATGAGGGTGGAGTGCTCACGATGGCTTAGTGCCCTCATAAGAAAAGACAGTAGGAATCTGTTTCTTCTCTCTGTTCTCCAACATGTGAGGATACAAGAAAAAGACAGCCATCTGCAAACCAGGAAGCAGGGCCTCAGGAGGAACTAAATTGGCCAAACCTTGATCTTGGAATTCCAGACTCTAAAAGTGTGAGAAATAAACATCTGCTGTTAAGCTACCTAGTCTATGGGCATATTTGTTACAGCAGCTTGAAAAAGACATATCTACATGTGCCTAGCCATGGGCACACATTACCGGGGAGGGAGTAGAATCAAAAAGATTTATAAAATCTGGGCTCTGTTCACAATGAGCTGAACAAATCCAATTGGGAAAATAAGATTCCCACGTGAAACTATTGGCCAACAGAACAGTTTAAAATAAAGTGCTCAGTGGAGTGGTACAGGTGCTTAATAACTAGAAAATGTACAATAAAATGTTAAGTATATGGTCTTGGCAACAAATTTTGCAGAAGTTTAAAGAAAGATCAAGATGGAGTAGAGATATCAGAAATAACTTTATCAAGAAAGTGACACCAGAGTTAAGTTTTAAAGGATGGGCAGGAAGGGGTGGGCATTCTGGGCAAGAATAGGCAAAAAAACCCCCACAAAAAAACAAAAAAAAAACAAAAAACCTGACAGTCACTGGGTAGGGATAACAGAGGAAAACCAATTAAATAAGCACAAATTGTGAATGTTATAAAACAAAACCAAACAATTCAGATCACACCTAACAAACAAAATTATAATAGAAATACCATGTCTGCCCCCCAAACACATGCACATTCGAACACATTCTTGGAAGGAGTGCTGTAACATTGATTTATATCTGACAGTCCAAGTAAAAAAAACGAAAGAGCTGCCAAATCTGCCTATATAAATCCCAGTGATTTCACATGTTTTTATCCTATGAACTGAAGGCAGAAAAAAAGATTTAAGCCTTTGAGACAGAAGACAATAAAACGGTACCCTGGCGAAGCTCCTCTGAGAAGTCACTGGAATCGTATTGATCACGTCCGAGACTGACATTAATTCTACTGTGCAGACGCTCTTCGGCATTCAGATGCACAATATTAAATAACTCTAACAGGTGAATTTATCGAGTTCTGCAGTGGTATGTTGAGCCATACAGGGGGACCATGTAACAGCAGGTTTTATGCAGAATCAAACACTCCATAGGAGCCATGTTTAGCTTCTTCCGTTGACAGCCAGATGATTGACAAGACCCTCCTCCAAAATCTTCCTGCATAAAAGTGCTTCTCTTTGGCCTTGTGGTGTCAAACCCTTGGGCTGCAAATGCCTTGAGCAACTGATCAGAACCAGAACTTCTACCTAAATGAGAAGTCCGGGCCATGCTTGTAGGTAATCCTGACTGGTTCTTGAAAAGGAGGACTGATCCTCTGTCTTGGTGAGATTACACGTCCAAATCCCTAGCTATTGGAAGAAAACATCATTGCAGCCACTTCCTTGCCCCTACAGAGAACTGTCTGCCTTCCTGACCTCATGAGAGAGCCCCGATTATGAGCTAACAAGCTATTGTTCTGATCAAAAACCCAAAGAGAGAGGTAAGGATCTGGGGCAGAGCCAGAAATCTGCATTTCTAACAGGCATCCCCAGGTATTCCTTTCCTAATTTGCTCGATCACCAGAAGCATCTGGAGCAGTTTCAAAGTGTGGGTTCTCAAAGCACACCCCAGACCTCCTGAATGGAATCTCCAACAGTTTGTAAGTGATGGTGGAAGTGATGGATCGTTACGCTGTTCGGAATTATTTATACAACAATGAAAGTGAGAGACTCCAGTCGGTGTAGGTGTCACTTCTCTGTTTGCTTCCTTTTACGAGAAAAGAAGAGCTAGGTAACCATTATGTTTCTGTTCTTGCCTTGGGTACCAGGAACCTGAAAGCTGATAGCAACTCTTCCTGGCTTAGATTTCTAGGCACAATTGTTTCCCTTCGTATTATTGGTCCTTTTCAGTATCCTTTTAAAATGTAACTTGGAATTAAGTCACTAGAAGTAGTCAGAACATAAATTACAAATTATTGCAATTCAAGCTTTCCCTCAACTTTCAGAAAGTCACTTTCTCTATTCAGCTTGTAAATGTGGGTGAATCTTACGTTTTACAACTTCATACCAATGATGGGGCTCCCATCAACCTGCCTCTTGGAGCAAATGACAGAGGATGAAGGGCCCAGAAGGACTGCTCTACTTGGCCGAGTGGAGGAATCCAGGCCTTGTTCAGTTGCCCCAGAAGCTCAGTTGCTCCCTCTCAACCCAATTATCTCTAAGGCCAGCTGCGGAGTAGGGAAAACACGGTGTGAACCAAAGCCCAAGAACTGAGGTTCAAATCCCAGCTCTGTGTGGCATTGCACATGCCCTTACCTCTAGTTCCCCTATTTGTGAAATGGACGTGACTACCTTGACTTTGCCTGTCTCTTGGGGTTACTGTGAAAGTTCTTTGTAAAATGAAACGCTTTATATGATGCAAATTAACAAAGAATGGAAATAGCTCAGAAATCCTAAATAAAATGTACTCAAAATATCCCCTTCATCTACGAGGGATCTCTTGCTCCTAGGAAAAGGTCATGAGTGTTAAAACAAAATCTAGAGGATCCTAATGAGCTCCTCCAATAGATGAAAACTTAAGAGCACAGTGGGCAGGGTGAGGTCCTCAGCTGGGAGGGTGGCCTTTGAGTGTAAGGGTCGTAGGTTAACCTTGACTTTGCATTGAATTCAGATAATGCTTGGAGCATTGTATTCATCCTTTGACAGCACACTGTAGGAGGCCTTCACCACCTGCCTTCCTTTGGTGTCCAAAGGAAACCAACCAGAGTGTAACAGGCCTATGAACCATGTCCCATTAAGAACAGTTAAAGGAACTCAGCACATGGTGACTGGAACATACTCAAGAGACAT
Organism: Ailuropoda melanoleuca; assembly: GCF_002007445.2. Lineage (NCBI taxonomy): Eukaryota > Metazoa > Chordata > Mammalia > Carnivora > Ursidae > Ailuropoda > Ailuropoda melanoleuca. The sequence goes on from NC_048224.1 coordinate 29,654,770, forward strand.
GGCCCTGTCTTCAAATGGATATAGTGACATAAGAGTGTCATGAAAAAGAGGGAGGAGTTTCTTTCAGCGTGGACTCCCCAAAGCGGGTTTGGGGAAAGTGGATTTCCCAAAGGAAAGTTGCCAGATACAAGATGTCAATTCAGGGGAAGACCAATTTCAGGATGGATTACATTAACAAGTAAAATAAGGAGCTCCTACAACATCTGCTTTCAGATGTTTCCAAAGGGATTCTTGCCCTTAGTGAGAAGTTGCAATAGATAATCTTTGAAAAGTTCTGACCGTAAGATGCTCTAAGCCAATCCCTTCATCATTGGCAGACACCAAGTTTCTCATTCCTGGAAACAAACTAAAATCCTTTGGCCCAAGGACCCAACCTTGACCGCAGGTGGTAGGAGTTGGGAGTTATCGCTGAGGAGGGCTTGACTTTGGGACTCTCGGCCCACCCCGTGCCAAAACTGGTGCTCTTCCACACCTGTATTCACTACTTCACTCTGACTGCGAGACTTCTCAGATCAAAGCTTGATGCCGCACAATCTCCCCACGCTGCCTCCCCGGGCACTGAGCCAGGAATCCACTGCTGCCATTTGTGTTTTCATTTGGTAAATAAAGATCAGAAATGGCTGCTGTTTTAATAGATTGAAAACTCTGGTCTGCAAATAAATATCTTGGGGGAATTAGAGAAGATTTGGAGAACAACAGTCAATCTCAATATAATTAAAAATAAGCTCTCACCTGCTACTAATTTCCTCCTTGTTTCTTTGCTAACAGAAATCTTTGTTTGAACAAAGAGGTAAAAGGCACAGTTAGAAGCTGTTTACATAGTGCAAATGAGAGTGCTAATTGTAGGGAGCCTGCATGTTAATGAGAGAGAGGTTATTTATCAGTGTGAAATTCTGAGTGCAATAAATTGCAGGTGATATTTCAGGAAACATTCATTTTCTAATGATTTCTTTTCACCGCCAGCAGTGGCCCCAAATCAAACTGCAGTCTGTTGTAATAAAATAAGAATTGCTCTGGAAGCCAGGAGATCTGGTTGTGGCCCGTAGCTAGCTGTATGGCCGGGCATAAGCTGCTCACCTTCTCTGACTCTCAGGGCTCAATATCTGTGGAAATTCGACATCTCTCTCATTTTCCTTCCAGCTCTGACCATTGCTGTCTAAGACATACCTAGGGCTTCTACTGAGAAATAAGTTTCTCTTTCTTGGGATAATCTTCGTTGTTCTGAAACCAACTTACCAAAACACATTCTTGGAAAGGGCCTGGCTTCCTCGCTCCGAGGTTTTCCCCTACTCTGGCTGCTATGGTTTTGCTCGGCAATTTTTGAGGAACTCATGGAAGATCCCTGGAAGCAAGCCTCCTAGCAGCGCCCTGATACCACGTGCCTCCCAGCTGCTTCCTCAGTCTTTCTCAGACCTCTGAAGAAGTGCGGGGCACCGTGGCCTCCCCGCAATTCATTCATTCGGCAAATACTCTTTGAGCGCCTCCTGTGTGTGCAGCACCGTACTGAACACTAGGGACACAGAATCCTGTGAGGCGAACCTGGGCCATGCCAGCCTGGTAAGTGTCTAATGGGGAAGTCAGATGTGAAGCAAATAATTATCCAAGGGACCGTGAGATAAGCCGTAAGTGGCCAAACTATGGGTTGCCATGTCAGGAGGGTTAGGAAAGGCTGTCCTGAGTGACACCTGCACTCCAACCTAAAGTAGGAGAAAGTTAGCTGTGGTAGGAGGGGCCTACAAGCTGAAGAAACAGTACTCAAGGCCGCAGGTAAAGAGCCCAGCACATCCAAGGACCAGAAAGCCAGTGTGACCAGAGGACTTGGAATAAGAAGAGAATGGACAAATACAGGCTGGAGAGGTAAGCAGGGCCAATTCACGTCAGACTCTGGAGGCTCTGTAAGGACTTTTGGACTCTGCCCCAAGGTACTAAGGTAACTGGAAACCATTAATAGATTTTTTTTTAAGTAAGCTTAACACCCAATGTGGGGCTTGAACTCACGACCCTGAGATCAATGGATTTTAAATGAGAAACAAATGTGATCAGACAAAGCAGTTGTATCAACCTCTCTCAACTGTTGTATCTAAATTCAGTTTCCTAAGGGACTTGGCAGGACCCCTGAAGCCCTCGTCCACTCCCTCCAAGGGCCACATATGTATACCAAGCCCCAGGAGAAAAGGGAATCCCAGTGTTCAAAGGAAATGGAATATTCTAAGTGTTCCAAGGAAAATGAATCCACAAATAACTTTTTGGTGGCAATTCTCACCTTGGAAGAAATTCCAACAGGGACCTTAGGGATCCTTTCACCTTTCCTCCTGCTTTCCTCCCTCAGGTGTACCAAGTAATCAGGATAGGTAAACAGGAAGGAACTCTACTCCAAAGGGAAATAGCAAGACAGGAAATGATAAGCCGGGAAGCCTGAAAGCTAGAGCATATAAAGGAGTGCAAACAGAAACAAAATATAGAAAGAAAAGCCATCTGCAGGTTCTGGACGTGGACAGAGTTCTCAGCTCACGCCCAGAAGTCTTTGTGCAAACTACTGTCAAGCACTTGTAGGGGCAACTGCTTATCCCTTGAGAGGCAACAGCAGGAGGTGGGTCACAGGAAGCCAGCTCCACGAGCCTTGTGGGATGCTAGAGGCGGAGGCGGAGGGAGGTAGAAGTAACAGCCTTCCCAGTGTTTCTCAGAGCACGGCCTACAGACTGTAGGCTTCCTAGTCAAATAGGGCGTGGTGACAAACGTAGATTCCCCAGCCCCAGAGACACGCAGCCCTTGCAAGTAGAATGCAGCCAAGGCGTCAGCACACAGGCCCTGAAGACAGACTAACTGGTTTCAAATCCTGATTCTACACACTTACTGGCTATGTGAACTCCGGCACTTTGCTCATCTATTTTGGCCTCAGCTCCCTGGTATGTAAAAATGAACATCATAATAGGACCTACCTGGTAGGGTCACTGTGATGAGGGAATGAGCTAACTCCCGATAAGAACTTAGAATGATGCCTTCCTGGGACATGTAAGACCCTGATCATTGCTAACCGTTAGTGTAGCTAAGACTGGGCCTGGGGACCTGTATTTTTAATAGGCTCCCCCAGGCGATTAGCCCCACTCATTAATGTCGTCTCTTCAGTTTGAGGAGTATCTATATGTCCGCCTCTGAGCTAAATCTTGTGTGTGTCTTATCTCATTCGAGGCCCATGAAGTAGCACCAGTATTTCCCCCCTTGCCCAGGAGCGGAGGCCTGGAGTGGTTAAGTACCTTCCCCAAGGTCAGATCCGGAAGGCCTGGACACTCTTTTACAGACAGCATGTTCCAAGAGCAAGATCCGCAGCCTCTACCCAGCTGTCAGTATAAGTATGGATTTGAGGGAGGGCTGAAGCTGACGGAGACCTGGGCCCCAAAAGGAAGAGGGCTTCCACCCAGTGATTAGGAGGCCAAGGGGAAGGGCTAGGCCTGAGTGTTGTGGCCAGCCAGCTCAGCCCTGCTTACCAGCTGGCTGCCAGCCGCTCTCTACTGCCCTGACCTGCATGGAGGGCACCACCCCTCCAGCGGTTTGCACACCTTTCTCCTGGCATGCAGCCCTTAGTGTAGTACAGTTCTTTGTGAGTCTGTCCACCCCTATCAGGCCTGGACCACAGGCTTGAAGTCTGGCTGTGTCATACAGCCAGCTGTGGTTCCTGGAGAGGCATTATAGTGCCATTTCAGATTGGTGTAACATTTGTTATGTGCTTAAGGGTTGTTCCCCTTCTGGCCACCCTGGACGGAACCGGTCCTCCTTTCTTTGTGCTCCCATTCACTTTCCACAGCCTTGTCATAGCACCTGTGGCACTTCATTGCACTTGGGATCTACCAGTTCCCCTAACTGGAGGGAAAGAAGCAGCCCTTCAGCCTTACCCTCCTCCAGGGGTGGGAATAGATATCCACCCCAATGTGCCAAGGCACGACCAACCTGGGCAGCCTACTCCTTTGGGACTGATGCAGTGACTGTTTCCATCACAAAATCACTGGTAAAAGGAATTAAAAATTCTTGCTTCTAACCAACAAGCCTTCCCTGCCATGTGAGTGAGGACAGGTCTGTCGAGCAAATGACCACACAGGGAAGTCTCATGGCCTTGAACTGGAAGCCAAGCCTGCCTCTGAGACTTTGCCCTCCCTCTGCTGTGACACCTCTAAACTAAGGGTCCACCTGGGGAACCGAACTCACAAGCACGGAGTGGGAAACTGAACAGAGCGCAGCCTCCCACCAGGGCCAAGCCTGACTCTGGAGGGTACACGACAGGCACTTCATGAAGGTTTTTGATGAATGATAAAATGAGTGAATGAATCAATGAAGGAAGGATCTCTTCAAAAAGAGGGCCTTTTCATTTCAAAAATTCTAGAGATAAAATTTCAGACCAATCATAATTTCTTCTGGATATACAAACACACAGGAGCATGAGTTGCTGGAAATACCTGGGTAGAGCCCTACCCCCTGAGTATCTCATCCTTCTTGGGAATTCCCACAGTCCTGAGGCACAGGAGTTGCCCTGGTCCAGCACACTCTTCCCTGTTCCTATCTGCCTCTCTGGGTTGCCGGCCCCACTCCCCAGTCATTTCACCTCAACTCATTCCTCAGATCTAATCTGAACTCAAAGGTCAGTTCCCGAAGGACTTTTTGAAGAAGGAACTGAAGGAGTAGGATGCCCATGTTCTTCTTGGAATAGCACACCTGCCTGTCCGCTCACTGCAAAGGTATTGATCTATAGTGGAGAAAGAGAGAGACTGAAGTGTAATGCTCACACGCGGGGCCATGTTTACCAAAGGGTCATGAGATCCCTGTTGGACTCCTTAGAATTATTTATTAGTAAACCATCAGGTTAACAGGAATAACAGCAAAGAAAGGGGAGTTGCCAGGAAGGGTTAAAATCAGTTTGTCTGCCAGACGAGGAACTGAATGACAGGCAGTTTTCTGCGGCAACATGCAGGGAAATTTCTGGGGGGTGGGCCACAGAAGTCAGCCAGCTCCCTGTACAGCCAGAAGAGGTTTCTGTCGTGGTCCTGTTTCCCTTCCTACTAGAGGTGGAGAACAATGGTGCATAGTACAAATGGTCTTCCCCCTCCCACTTTTCACTGGAAGTCACTGTAAAGGCTCTCGAAGAAATATCTTTCCAAATATTTGGCTTGTGAGGGGAATAATAGTCAGGAATACATTTTAGTATGAGAAAAATAAAATTATTCCAAAGACGCAAGGACTTAAAACCGATGTCAGTAATCTAAAAAGTGGTAAAGACAGGAATGAAGCTCTCCTTCCAGTTCTCACCATGATGGGAAAGTCCCGGTTTTCTAAAAGCGGCAACAACTTACATTCCTTGTAACAAATTCAGTGAGACTCAGACACTAGGAAGTAGGAAGAATCTTGTTACCATCCCTCCTCCACACACACACACATACACACAACCCTCCCAGGAGAACAGAAAGTTCTTCCTTGCCATAACTAATGAAGCAAACTAGGGGGTGGTATCTTCCAAAAACAGCCATCTCCCAAGACTCAGATCTCAGTCTTACCGTCCTACAGCCCCAAGATCAAGGGCTCTGAAGCCAACCAGAGTTGGATGGGATTCAGGTCATTGAGTCAGAAGCAAATTTCTAACTTTTCTGAGCCTCAGTTATTTCATCTGTGAAATGGGCAAAAAGTATCTCTTGCACAGGGTTGTAATGGACTGCACAAGACATGGCAAATGTAGAGCACTTGGTAACAATGCTGATTGAAACTTCAGTACCTTATAAAATGTCCTGAGTCCTTCCTTCATATCAGTAGATTTACTCAAAGACAAGCCAGAAGAAATCGAAAGTAATGATTTGTAGAATGTGAAATAAAATATATACTTCCCCAAACAATGGAGAAGTTAACAGAAACTATATACCACATATAGAGAATGACCCTCTAAAATGTAAGAAGAAAATAGAAAAAAAAGTTAGTGAAACAAAATTGACAAAAAATATACATAAAATATATTTGTTTTAACAAAAACATGTAAATGGGTTCCAACCCTTATTCAAAGATTCTCAGATTGGGTCAAATAACAAAACCTAATATTTGCTATTTACCAAATACATCTTGAAATAATCAACACAAAAATACAAGGAATATTATGAAATGCACACAAACATAAAGCCTGACTACAATAAAGATATCAGAGAACATTGAAAACCAGGCAAATTCAAGAGAGACCATCATTTTATTTTGGTAAAGACTTTAATTTACCTTGAAAATATAATTGTCATGAATTTGTATATGTCAAATAATATTGCACTGACACATTTAAATAAAAAATGTTAGAAACACATAGAGAAAAATGATTATATTCAGAAATGTTAAAACATCTGTCTTTGACAGATAAAAAATAAAAAGCAAGGAAATAAAGATGTTGACTAATGTATTTATTAAAATTGATTTAATATATAATTTTATAAATTATACAATTTAATATTGTACAAACAGAAAATATGCTTTATTTTCTAAGACCTACAGACTACAATAGGTGATATATTACAATTTTTCGTGATATATTAGGTTAGAGAGAAAATTTCGAAGTTCCAAAACCAAAGTTTCAGAAGCTGTACCTTTGAATATAAATTAACAAAATTCTAAATTAATAACAAAAGTTTAAAGAAAAACCCAGCCCTTAGAAGTTTAAAAATGACTTCATTAAGTAATTGTTAAAGAAGAAATATGGATCATAATTGCAGATAACTTTTAAAATAAACATGAGAAAACTACAAATGAAAATTTATATGAAATTCCCAAACAATTTTCTAAAAAAGAGAGCATTGCCTTAAATATTTCAATATGTAACAGGGAAGATGGGAAAAAATGAACTACTCTTACTTAAGATCTAGAAAAAGAGCAATAGTATAACTTTAAAAAAAATTTAAAAAGAAAGGAATAAACATCAAAGAGCCTAACAAAGGTGAAAGAAAAAAATATTAAATAGCCTATACTCAGAATTGGTAAATAAACCCGAGAGCTGGTCTTTCAAACACCACAATTACGCAAAAAGGCTTCTAACATATGGTTAAGAAAGAAAGGGAGAATTCTGGGAAGATGGAGATGACAGCCGCAGGATCATTTTGGGATATTCCTAAATATCCATGTAAAAACAGAGTAACTAGGCTGCAAAACCAAAATCCATAGACAACATTTACAACAAAACTAGGTGACAGGTGTCTTTATGATCCCCTAAATACAAGTGGGTGGGACAAATCTTTAAGAGGCAAGACCTGCATATCACCGGCTTCTGTGCAAGAAAAAAATAGTAGGATGTACAGGATGGATCTGAGAGCAGAAGCATCCTAAAAGGGCTAGCAGGTTTTCACTACAAAATACAATGGGCCAATTTAAGAGCAGTGGCTAAAAGTGGAAGGGATTTTTCTCACTCCAAGACCAGATAAGTACAAAGCAGCCCAAAGGGATGAAGCAGTCCAGCCCCTAGGAAATGGGAGAAATGGGAGAGAGACATTTGCAATGAAAAATTTTCTCTAGATACTACAAGATTGAAAATGTGAAAGAAATGGAACAATTTTAAGGAAAGGTAAATTATTTGAATTGATCCAAGAAGATATAAAAGATTCGAATGGATAAAAAATCATGACAAAAATAAAAAATAATGTCCAAAAATCACCCTCCCTAAAAATGATGGGCACGTATGATGTGCTGGACAAATTCTTTCAGACCTTCAGAAGACAGATTAATTCTCTTTATTTCAAGATTTGAGAATAAAATAATTAAACCTTAGTAAAGTAACTGTACACCCAAAATAAGCTTATGAAACAGAATTATTTATGAACAAAGATACAAAAATTGTAAATACCTTATTTACAAACCAAATACACTATCATACAAAAAGAACAATAATTCTTTTTCAAGGAAGATTTAACCTAAATCTACTAAGGTAATTTATCCCAACAGGTCAAGAAAGAAAAAGTAAGAAGAAAACCACAATGCCAGCTTCATAGATGGTAAAAAGTCTTAATAAAATTTAATATCTATTCCTGATAAAACGTTCTTCACAAATTTTTCAAAAATCATTCTCAATTTGAATAACATTTATCTCACTAATATATACAGCTTCAGATATTATGAGGAAATAATAGAAACATCCTTATTAAATAGAAGAGTAAGATATGTCTTCTTGGTTTTACCACTTAGCATTCAAAGTTATTTTAGAATTCCTTGCCAATTCAATAAGTAAAGAAAAAGGAAAAAGAGTTATGGATACTGGAAAGAAAAAAAAATATTTGCTGATTTTGAAATTATCCTCTTAGAAAATGTGAAGAAATAAAATTTCAAATGATTAGAGATAATTCTCTTCTCTAAAGTATTCTTCTAATTAAAGACAGAAGAAAGAAACCAACTGTTTTTGATAAGCAATATAATTATATTTAAAATCAGAAGAGGTAGCCCATAAATACCCTTCATCTCCTCCCCAAGTTTATTCTGAATGCCAGGTCATATTTTAATTAAGGAGTGATTAATTTCTTGATTCTGACTCCATTTTGAAAAGTAAATTATTATTTGCACTTTTCTTATTATAAATAAAATACGTATTCACTGTAAAAAATGTATAAATACAGATAAGCAAAAACTAAAAAGTGAGTAAAAATTACCCACAAACCACAGAAAGCCACCATTAATACTCTGAAATATATACATACCACTTATTTTTGTTTATTTACCCATGTTATGTAATTAATCTCTTGCCTATATAAACTTTTATCATATAAAGTTAAAATTTGGTCTTCTGCTTTTCTCATTGTGGTAGGTTGAATAATGGTCCCCAAAGAGAGCTAGGTCCTAATCCCTGGAACCTGTGAATGTTACCTTATACGGCAAAAGAGAGACTTTGCAGGTATGACTAACTTCAGGATCTTAAAATGGAGAGGTCACCCTGGTTTATCCAGATGGGCTCTAAATGTAATCACAAATGTCCTTATAAGGGGAAGACAGAAAAGAAGACACAGAAGGTGACGATGCGACAACAGAAGCTAGAAGCCACACTGCTGGCCTCAGGGGACCACAAGCTAAGGCATGCAGGCCGCCACTGGAAAGCAGGAAAATGCAAGGAAATGGAATCTCCTCTAGAGGCACCAGAGGAAGCTTGGCCTGGCCAACACTTTGACTTTGGCCCAGTGTAACTAATCTCCAGATCTCTGACCTCTAGAACTGTAAGAAGATAAATGGATGTTGTTTTAAGTCACCAAGTTTGGGATAACTCGTTACAGCAGCAATTGAAAACCAATACACTATGAAATCATCTTTGATAAAAAAGCAAGTCAGGAGCAATATTACATAATTAGACATTGGTCTTAGACATTTAAAAACCAAACTATGAAATATATTTTTTAAAGGAAGTGTGTTCCCATTGCCAAGGACTAAAAGGAACTTAGATTCTTAGTTCTAAGGAAACCAAACTCCTTTCAGAAGACAAACGGGGCGTTTAAAATTACTTTTTAAATAAGCATAATAATTTCTACAATTTCCATATAAGAAGGAAAGGATAAAGGATAGAAGGCAGATAATATAAACCCATAATGAAAACAAAGAAGATTAGATCAGTACAAAAAAAACCTGACATCTTGAACGAGATGAGGATTTAGGGGGCAAGGTGGGAGTGAATCATTCTAGGTAACAAACATGACTCTTAAGGTGTGTTCCAAGCAAAAAGAAGACTAACAACAAGTAAGGGACAGGCCCATGGATGTCAACTAACTGATGACCTGGAAATGGCAAAATCCCTCAGCCTGTGCTGTGCCTTCCTTTTTTCACAAAAATGATGCCCAAATAGAAAAGGGAAGAAAAAAGATTACCAAAATGGAATTAGTGTCATGGTAAGAAAAATGGCATTAAGAGAGTTCCTCGTGATAAATCCACCCACCCATCTGTCCATCCATCCATTTACCCATCCACTCATCCATCCACTCATCCATTCATTAATCCACCCATCCATCCATCTATCCATCCAATCAATATTTATTTAGTGCCTAATATGTACTAGGCACTGGGACCAGCACAGAGAACAAAAAAAGCCAGATCCCATCTTACAGTTACAGTTCAGTGGGAAAGGTGACATTATAATTGATCACATGAATATATCATTACAAATTGTAATAAGAGCTATGATAAAAGGAAAAGGTGAGATGAGATTGTATTAAGGATTCCCTTTAGATTGAGGATGGCAGGGGAAGTAGTCAAGAAAAGTTTCTCTTGAGAGGCAGTATTCACGTCGTCCAGCTGAGGTGAATACACTAAGGGACTGAGAGAACACACAGGTGTGACTGCAGAAGCACACTCACTAATCCTGAAAAACACAGAGAATACGAGAAGGGAGGTAGGAAAATGTACCCATTTCTAAAAGTGGAGCAAATGTGGAGTCTGAAAACTAGAGAAAAACAAAAAAGCTACGAGTGTGAGAAAAGAAAAGAGGCTGCTCTAGTGAGCTCACAGAGAACAAGGCATGGAAAGGAGACTCACGCAGGCACTCACCCCATCCTTTCTGAGTTCTGCGCAAGTCCCCCCGCTCACTCTGAGTCTCTCACTGAGAGACAGACCCGCCTAAGATGTGCTGCTGAGTTGGGTATGTTTAAAGCCTTCCGAGCAACTTAGCGTCACAAATCCTTGTAGGTTCTTCCCATTTGTTGCCTGTGTCTTCTCTGGCTGAAGGGATTTTCAACTCTACATTTATGGAAGGGGCAACAACTTACTTCCTTTTCAAGCACCCCATTTCCACCAGAAATGTTCTGCCATGTTGTAGCTATGACTTATATCCTCTTACGTCATAGAAAGGAACCCTACAGTGGTATAATCCTGCTGGCCAGAGTCAGAACTGCAAAATGACCTTTGACCAATAGAGTCCTTCACTTCCTCACAACTTTCGTCCTCTTGGCTTTTCTGATATATACGCAATTTAAAGTTTTCTAGTAGCTGTGCTTTTAAAAGTTAAAAAAAAAGAAATAAAATGAATTTTAATAACGTTTTCATCTAACCCAATTCTATAGACTGAACATGCCTCCTCAAAACTCATATATCAAAACCTAATCTTCAGTGTGTTGGTATTTGGAAGGGAGCATCTGGGAGGTATTCAGGCACGAGACAGAGCCCCTCATGAATGGGATTACTGCCTTTACAAAAGAGACTCCAGAGAGCTCCCATGACCCTTCTGCCATGTGAGGTTATAGTGAAGACACTGTCATCTACAAACCAGGACATGGGCCCTCACCAGACATCAGATCTGCTGGTGCTTTGGTCTTGGACTTCCCAACCTCCAGAACTGGGAGAAATAAATTTTTGTTGTTTATAAGCTCCCCGTGTTATCGTGTTTTGTTATAACAGCCTGAATGGACTAAAGAGCTAGATATATCCGAAATATCATTTCAACATTAATCAACATAAGAAACTATTAGTGAAATATTTTGTATTCTCTCCCCTTCTCCTTCTCTCTCTCTGTCTCTCTCTTTTTACTAAGCTTTTGAAATCCAGCGTGCGTTTTTCACTAAATGCACACCTCAGTTGGTAGTGGCCGTACTTCAATGCTCAAAAGCCACCCATGGCTAGAGGTAGCTATATGGACAGCACAGTTCTAAACTGTAACTTACTTTTATATGCTTGAAAACTTTAGAAGTCAAATGTATCAAGCTTTTTAAACAAAAGTATGAAATGGCTTCTTCCAAGCAGTGTACTGAAGATCTGACTCATAGGAAAATGCAGGCCCTCTCACCAGGGCAAAGAAAGTCCTCTGATAGGCTGCGTGATTTCAGGCAAGGCCACCAGACTGCACCACGCCAGGATGCTCTTCTGCTGGCGTGGAGCCAAGCAACTGCCAGAGTCCTGGTTTCAGAGTTGAGAAGACAAGTCCACCCTGAACAAAAAGCCCCCCCCTAAATACAGTGCCTTGGTGCAAAGAAAACCCGCATTACTCACTTCTTTAGTGCAATATATTGCAAATGTCAGTCACGAGGCAACTTGTACCCAGATAGTTTGTATATTAAGCCATCATCAGCTAATAGGGCATTTGTTGAAATTTCTTCATCAGATTATACACTCAATTTTACAGGACAGAGTAACATTACATGGCAATGTAGAGTTTGCTAGTATTTTTCTACCATTATCTTATTTAATCCTAATATAATCATGTATCCTTGCACTGGGGGAAAAGGACAAGAAAGCAGTTAAGGTCTTGATCGGAGTACCAGATCCCGTGACATCCCCTCATTCTAATTAAATGACAGATATATGAACCATCATTAATACAAACGTTTTTTTCTCCTTACATATCAAGGTTTCCAAACGAGAGGGAAGAAAATATTTCTTAGCTCATTAACACATGTTAACATAAAATAGGCATTACAAGGGTTTTTTTTCCTGCCAGTGTTCAAACAATAACCTTGGTAACCAAAGAGAAAGTTAAAAATAGGTGAAATCTCATTTTTAATAACATTAACGTTGAAAGCCTCTCTCAGAGAAAGTGGACATTACTGACAGTCCTTTTTACTTTCATCAAGACTGTGGTTCTAAAGTATTTACTCTTGTGAAGCAGGTAAGAGTGGATGGCTTCATGTGGATGCTAGATTTGTGGCCTAGAAGCCCCTGTTTTCTCTCTGTCACCATTTCTCCATCACCTGTTATTGGAGTGCTTAGACATTTTGACAAGGGTGTTATTTCACTATGAAACCTTACAAAAGGGAGGAAGAATATTTCAAAAAATATGATGAAAACATCCAAGGTCATTATGCTCCTCATTTCTTTGCACTGAATTTATTTCCTTTTGGTATTTTGCTGTGCATGCAAAACATTTCCATGTAGAAGAAAAAATTCAAAAGCTCCCCTCTCCCCAAAAGATAAAATCTTTAAAAATCATATCTTTCCCCGGTGCCTTGATTTGCCTTAAGAAAAACAGAATCGAATGTTAAAAATTCAGCATAAGGGCATCAGTCATAGAAGTCTGATTTAATAAAAATTATGTATGGCAAACATAGCACCCACATTTAAGAAGAAGGTTGAGTCAGCACAGAAGAGCTACCATCTCTTAAAACAGTTATCACCATATTCATAAATTGTCTCACTAATATCTGTACTTTTCCTTTGGGGCTTAGTATATCTGGCTACATTTGCACTACACACACACACACACACACACACACACACACAAAATTCTTCATACATACCTTTTGAAAGGTCCTGTTGACTATGGCTTGAGCAGGTAAGTAGTGAGGGATTACCTAATGGAGCTGCCCCTGAAAAGAGATAGACATGAGGGGTTCAGCACCAGCAATCTGCAGGAAAACCATCCTTATTGTTGAATGGTGAGCAAAGCAGAGGAGTCAAACATCCCCAAAGTTTAATGTGAGTGCATTGCCAAAATGGTATAAATGGAAAGACAGAGCAGTGAACAGGTATCAAAACAGAATAAAATGAAAGAAGCTCAAGAACCAGGTGAGTTCATCATAGTCAGCATGGGAATTAATCTGATGAGCACAGCCAGTCTGCCATTGTATTCCTTAGGCATGGCTTGCCACTGGGTTGGACTGGGGATATGTCTTTTGGAGCAGTATTTTCCAAACTGTACTGGACACAGATTCCCCTGAGAAACTTGTTAATATGTAGAATCTGATCATTCTGATTCAGTAGGTGTGTTGTCAGGTAGAAACTCCGCATTTCTTGTAAGCTCCCAGGTGCCGTTGGTGCTGCTGGTCCAATGGTCACATTCTGCGTAGCAAGGGCAGAATCTTGTCCTGAGCCAATAATGACTGCAGCAGCAACACCTTTTGCTGCTTCCATCTTTGCTCTACGTAACTCTAACAGCATTTTTTAAACTTTTTAGTCAGTCTCTTTAGGGATCATACATAGGTAAACAGGCCAAGACTGTACTTTGGACAAGTGTCAGGATCTCTGCCAGCCAAGAAACACCGTGTCATCAAGGAGATCCTGATCTACAGAAAAGGTAAAAGGACCTTTTTGAACTTCTTCCTGTTTTAGGAGTGACCCAGGGTACAGATAGTGATATAAAAATGGCCAAAGACAAAGTCTGTGTGAATATTGAAAACAGCATGAGAGAGTCAACTCTTTAAAGTAGGTTGGCTCCGAGTTTCTGCTTAACAGCAACTCCAAGAAAAAAAGTAAAGCAAGAACAAAAAAATTCCAGGAGGAATGGTAGTCAAGGAGCCTGAGTTAAAACTCCCACATCCAATACCAACATTAAACCCAAATTCATAGAGCTGAGAGCTTTTACTTCCAATATTATGAAAAACTGATGATGCTAAGGTTGCCTACAACCTAAAGGACTTTAGGAAAGAATATGGGGTTTCCATCCCCCTCTGTCAAAAAATCATCAAATAGTAATTTTTTATTTTATTTTAGCATTTACTGATTCTGGCGCAACATGTGCTCTCTAAGCATTACCTTATTTAATGCGCACAACAAACCTGTGTAGTAGCCGCCACTCTTCACCCCATTTTACAGGTGAGGGAGCAAGTTTCAGAGAGAGCAAGTGACCTGCCAAAGGTCATTCAGCTAGTAAGAAGCAAACTAAGATCCTAAACCAAGGCTGGTTAGAATGTTTTCATAATAAAAATATTTTTTAAATTGAAAGACTATATAATTCTAAAGCCAAAATGCAATTAAAAACTATAATAACCGTATCTATCCAGGCTACCTCATATGGTATTTACAAAGTTCCAATGAAAAGATTAAAGATTTGAAAGTGCTTGGAAAATATCTGGAGCAAAACAATAAAGACAGAGAGACAGAAAGAAAGCAAGCTGGCAAACAAAGGTACTTTGTAAACTATAAAGGATGAGTTTAGTTGCTGATGTGATTTATCATTTTTTAGATCCCAAGATTGTGGAGCCAAGTCAAGGCTGCAAACATAAATCAATCCTTCTTCAAGCTTCAGGAGATAAAAGGACCTCTTTGAACTCTAAACTTCAACTTTTCTTGGCCTTGGTATCACCCTGTGGTAATTTATATAAATGAAGACTAATTGTGAGAAAGATTATTTCTCTTTACCCAAGGAAAATCTCTCGCTCTCTTTCTCCCTCTCTCTCTCTTTCCCTCTCTCTCTCACCCCTACGCCCCCCACCACACAATTAGATCTAAGACTTAACTTCCTCTTCTTGTGAAAGCAAAAAACTGAAATCCAGGGAATAGTGATAAGCCCAAGGTCTAACTAGACAAAAAAGTCAACATTTTAACCATACATTTGATTCCTCACTGTCTCTTTTGGAAAGGGAACTGGAAACAAGTTATGGAATAAATCACAGGGACAAAAGGTACAGCATAAAAATATAGTCAATGTTACTGTGATAACGTTCTATGGCGACAGGGTAACTACACTTGTGGTGAGCAGAGCATAAGTTGTAGAGTATTGACTATGTTCTACACCTGAAACTAATGTAACTTTGTGTGTCAACTCTACTTCAAAAAGAACTGGAAGCAGGATGGACTGTACATTCTTTCCTGAAAATACATTGCTTTTCATTCATTCATAATTCAACACATGTTTATCAGAGCTCAACATTGAGCACTGGGATCACAAAGGTGAATGAGACAGTCTATACCCTCATGAAACCAGAGTCCAAGACTTTCTGTGTGCCAGGCACAGCCTTAGCCACTTTGAGAATACGAAGATAAGTCGGAGCCAGTTCCTATTCTCAAGGAAAGTGGTAAAGAAGTAGGACCTGGACCTAGAAATGTTTGGTTGGGAGACAAGTGTGAGGAGGACTCAAAGAAGACCAGGATTTGGGCCTCCTGTTGGGGAAAATAACAATTCAACCAACATGATAGATTTGAGAAAAAAATCAATGTGCCTAATGGAATATGTGACTGTTGCAGAAAGTCCTGGAAATAAAGAACCGATGACTAGGAGAGATTTCACATACCTAATCCCAAACTGAGCACCCTCCCAGCAAAGTACATTTTCTAGGATAGGTGGTTTTTCAAGGCATGTTCTGAGATGTTTCAGGGGTTGGGGCCAAAAGCATTATACTACAACCAGGTCGCTATTCTGATGTCATTAATAATTTTTATTATTCATTTTATCAATGTTTAAGAGAGCACACAGGCTACCCCTCCAAAGTAGAATCAAGCTCCCCATTCATTCTTGGGAGCCCTCTAGGACATTCTGGGCCATGATTTTTGATTTGTGGAAATTCCTGCTTTGGACTGCTTTCCTAGAAACAACAATAAATCAAGAAGAGAATTCCTCTAACTCCCCCAGTCCTGTCCCACCTACCCACATTTATAGCTCCAAAGCCTACCCTAAAAACTTTAAGGAAGGAAATTCCAAGTCTCTCTAGTAAAGGATCCTGGACCTTGACTGACAGGCTTCCATATCTTGAATTTTTTTGAGCCGGAATCCCTCCCTTATCATTTAAGCTCATTCCTGACTCACAAGACTTCAATAAAGATAGCTGATCCTAATTCATTGCTTAATGACAATCAAGCCTAATGCTATGTTTGTTCCAAGGAAGGTCTGACCTGCTCCTTTTATTCATTTCTTCATCAGCATTCGGTATTTCTGAGCACTTCCTATGTGTCAGATCTATGCCAGAGACTGGAGCAGATACAAAGAGAATCAGACATGGTTCCTGTTTGAATACCTTACCTTCTAATATGGAAACCATGCAGTAAAATAACTACAGGAACAAAGAGATGATGCTCAGAGACATAAGAGAGAAACATAGATAAAGTGCTTAAGAATTTGAAAAGAAAGAGATTACTTTCATATGAGGGACAAGGAGGCTTATGAGAAGCTTTGTGGATGAAGTAGCACTTAGTTGGGTTTGGAAAGATGAGGAGGTGGACAGTGGATGTGGAGAGGAGCAGAAATGGCCAATGCCTTGAGCCAAAAGACTGATGTCTTATCAGACTAGTTTGGCTGCGGGAGTTTGAGGGAAAGGTGGAGCCACTGAACGGTGATATGCATTATGGGATCTGCATTAGGGTGAGATAACTGTTCTTAGTCATACACAGCACAGGTTCTGTGTGAACCCACGAGTCGTCTTCTGCCTGTATTCAGTCAAGTGAACCTGGATTCAGAAGGAAGATACCTAAGAGTTTCCATTTTAGTCTCAGTAGAGGAAGTAATTACCAGGGAGAAAAAAAAGGTTTTACCTTGATAAGGGAGGACAAGGGTAGCAGATTTGCTCTTATATCAAAAGCATATCATGGCATAGACTCCCACCCTAAAGTTTTATTTACGTAGCTACACCAAGAAGGTGTTTGGATAAAATATCATCTTTTAGAATGAAGTGTTTCTTAGGTGTTACAGTATGTAGCAACATATAGGGAGAATGCTAATGAGGTCAAACAGGGCAACAAGGAAATCTCCGTAAAAAGCGAATGTCAGGAAATGGTCATTTTCCCCCACGCTTGCCAGGCTGAGTAATGTGCCCGTAAATTTTACACAATAGTATCCTCAAAAGAGAAAAAACACAGAACAATGAAATCAGGGAAGGGTCTGGCAATCAGATTAAAGACTCATGGGTGAAAAAAGTCCCCAAAATAAATGTGTTGGAAAACCCGTTTTGCTAATCATGCCAAGAGCTAAGCCCCACTTGAACTACTAGGGATGTGTGACCTCCCTTAATGTCATTTTCAAGCGAGTGCACCTAACAAATAACAAGTTTCCCTGGGAGAATCACAGTTGTGCAATGGCATCTTTCATGTGGTTGGTTAAAATGCCTTTTTTTGTGTGTCCTTTATTTGTAAAAGGGGCTTCCTTTTGTCAAGATCCAGGGTCTTTTCTCCACTTCATGCAACTCTGTACGTACAAAAGGAGGGAAGGAACACATTTATTTGGGGGTAGAATTAAAAATAAAAAAACTATTATTTTGAACTTGGGTCAATTTGATGGCAAATATTTTAAAACCCAGCAAGGCTTATTAGGAAATATGTATAATCAAATAAAGAATTTTAAAAAAGGAAATATGAATCAAGGATTCTTATAAAAGTAAATCACTTTCAGAAAACTAACCTTGGCTGCTATGAAAACAGAGTTGTATTTTCATTCAGCCAACAGACCATTTCTGACAAAATGATCTTATTTGGGAAATGCTGGTGAACCCCACTGAACTCAACTCAGCTAAATAAGGATGGTCCGTTACCCTTGCCCAGTGACAGCAGGGCAGCAAGGCACTAATTCTACTTCTCTAACGAAGGATGGTCAGGACGACAGGTGTCTTGTTTGGAGAAAGGTATTGAACAAGCTACACAAGACCACGTAAGTTTATAAACATCGGCATCTGCCTTTCTGTAAGGAAATGGAGACAGAAAATAATACATGAACTGGCTAAAATGAAAAAGGGAAGAGAAACAGTAAAAGTAACCAGGTCTCGCAAAGGATGACAACATATATTTTTGTTTGAAAGCACTAGAAAAGAAAGGTGTGATCATCAGCAACCAGTATGAATTCCAAAAGAGTTCAGAAGGCATGTTTAAAATGCTAGTGCATACATACCTATCACACACAAACACACACATATACACTCACCCACGCATACACGCACACATGTACATGGCAACTCGGCATTTTGAATGCCTATATGTCTTCCTATCCTTTTCCTTAATAAATGAGTCCATGTAACCAGGAAAAACATAGATCTCAATCCAAAAATATAATTGGGTAGAGAAGAAGTATCAGGAAAAAACTAATAATAAAGAAAAAGGATGTTTTGACTCTTTAAACCTTTTATTCACAGATAATCTTAATTATTACACCAGATTATGACTCCAGTGAATGTTGCATTGGCAGTGGGTACTGTCTACTTTCCCTGTCTGAAGCCAGCCTACAGCTGCATTTTCTCCTTTCTCCTCATTTTGAATAATTAGAGGAGCCATTGTATTTCAAGCCACTTGAAATGACACCCTTCCAGTTGTGAAGAAACTATAAAACTGACTCACATAAAAGAAATTTGCTGGCTTTTCTGGCTCTAGGGAGTACAGATCCACAAACACTTCATCAACAAAGCACAGTGCCATCCCTCGTGTCCTTCTCTTGACTGCACTCTGGATGCCAGTCCTGCTTTTCTGGTACAACAGGAAAGGAAGACAGAGTTCTCAAGAGGCCCTAAACATCTACTGAGGCATTGTTGGTTTACCTTATATAGCATTCTTTATCTCTGTAGCAAGTGTCCTTTTGATTAAAAGTACTGCATCTTCCTTGGCTTACGTAATTATTTTGGAAAGTTTTTTTTTGTTTTTTTGTTTGTTTGTTTGTTTTGTAAACCCCCAAAGAGCTAAAGGCAGCCTAAGTGGTCTTGGGGGAGAATAAATTGGTCAAATACTAGGGCTGGGACTTAATCCCTTAACAGCCACGAAGGCATTAGAAGGTTAGAGTTGGGGGCACCTGGGTGGCTCAGTTGGTTAAGCATCTGGCTCTTGGTTTCGGCTCAGGTCATGAGATTGAGCCCCGCACTGGGCTCTACACTCACCACGGAGTCTGCTTGAGATTCTCTCTCCCTCTCCTTCCCCCTCAGCCCCTTCCCTCTCTCTAAAATAAATAAATAAATAAAATCTTAAAAAAAAAAGAGAAGAAGATGACAATCATACTTTGAAGGGAGTAGAACAAGAGCATGCCTAAGTTCACCAAGAACAAGACAGAACAAATTTCATCTGCTTTTCTCATACAGGAGAAGACCACAGATATAAAGTTTTATATCTCACTCAGTATTATATCCGACCAAGTGTTTCATAATATACTTATGTACCAGAAAGAGAAATACAGATTGGTTGATCACAGTTGATCACAGTTGCCCAATAAGTCTTGGTTAGTGTACCAAGGTCAACCAGGAGGGATATCTCCACTGGTGTAAAAGATTGTTTAACTAGCTTCAACTCCTAACAGCTCCCGCAGACCCTACAAATGTAGCATCAACCTGGAGGGACAGGGACGTATATATACAGAATTTTTTCCTAGTCATAATTATAAGAAATACTCTACAATAGTAGTCTGAACCACTTTTGTAAGTCAAAGGAAATCATCAAATATCAGCAATTTCACATAGTTCTACATAGGAAACCAAATCCAACATCTTCTGCTAGTAATTCATTGGAAATCATCACAGTCTGGGGGGAGAAACTTTAGTTTATACAAATCTGTGAAGAAAATAGAGGAAGGCATTTGAAGTAGGTATCACCACGAATGTTAGCTCACAAAAAAGATTCACTGGACAAAGATCAATGAGTTTCAAGCACGTTTTCCTCCTTCTCGTTACAGTTGTATTCCTGAAGATGAAGGTTTGCTCTTTCTCCTTGACAGAGTAGAGGTCATTACTTCCCAGCAAACTTGAGGACTTACCATGCAGTACTCTAATGTTGATGATTTTCTCTGTCCTCAGTTTTTTAAGGCTTCCTATAAACAGACTAAAACAAAGAAATACTCTCTTCCTGAGAATTTAATAGCTGGAAATTCCATTTAGAGCAAAAGTGAAAACATGTAAAAGTTAATTTAATCATTCCATTTGTGATAATTTGTATAGAAATAGTACATGAAATGTATCAAATAGTATTATAAATGAGGTTACGCATAAAATATTTCATATTTGTGAACAAAAGTAACTTTGTAATCTAGAAAAGTATTTTATTTATCTAGTCCATTTTAGGAAATGCAACCCTGCGTACTTTCAAAGAAAAGTATTTTGTAATTTTTTAAAAATACATATTTGTCTTAAGTCTAGATTCAAGTTGTTACAAAGACTCCATCTCACAAGTCTGAATTATAATTCCTAACACTCTATCAGTGAGCTCCCAAAAGACAGACCTATGTTATTATAGGATGTGCCTTGCCATGAAATATATCAAATATAATTTGCCCCCAATTAAAAAGAAAAAGAATTATGGCCAGATGGAATAAAAAGTAAATATCCAAAATGCTAACCTATTTATAATATATGACCAATTAGAAAGATGGGAAAGGGGAACTGAGAATATGTTGCCAAAAAGAAATATGACTAAAGGGAGATTTTGATAATTTTTGTTCAGTTTCTAAATTTAATAATTTTCATTGTTTCTGGACATTGAAAAAATATGAAAGCACAATTTAATGAATCTGTAGAAAACTTAGGAGTGAAGAGATGGGAGGTAGTGAATGGGTATCTATTTTATTCCTAGAATGTCCTATGTTCACAGTTTTTAAGATAGCAAAATATCTCCGAGGCATGAGATGCTAAACACTTGAACACAGAAACCAAAGAGGATTTCTACAAGCCTGAATTCTTTTCAACGGTCCTTTCTCATCCCTGTATCTAAGAATCTGTGACTTTAGCAGAGCAGTTCATTGTGGGGAAAAAAAATGAATTTGAAAAGAGGTGAAATTATGACACTATTAACCTCCAGCCATGTATTCATTTTAGGCAGGTATTATTTCATCTTGCCTAGTTCTGTAAAATTCTCTAATAAAAGTCCCCGACTCTCACCAAAACAGTCAGGACATGATGGAAGAACTCCTTTTTTGAGTTTGTGACTCATATAGTTACAACTTCACTTGTATTATCAGAGTTTCAGTTTTAAGTTCCTTTATTATGTCCTCTGAGGATATAGAAAGTTAGAAGTTATCCAGACATTTCAGGTAGAAGAAATAGATATTGAACAGAATAATCAGTATTAGCTATGGGTAGAAATAGAAATTAGCATATAAATTATTTACCTGCCTGGTTGAATTTGTCTGCAGTTAACTAAACAAGCCAACTGTGGGCAAGACACAATGCTAGGTGATTCTGAGGATTTAAAAAAAATAGGTGTTTATGTATTTGTTTTATTCTCGCCTCATTTCTCAGTGTAAACACAAAGAAATGCTTGCAGTAAAATTGCAAAAATATAAGTTAAAAATAAAACAGGACAAAGTAAAATATAAATAAGAGGTACAGGCCAGGGGAAGAGAAGCTCAGATAGGCAAGCCCGAAGACCTCACAGACTGTAGAGTTTGCTCCAGTCTTCCAGAATGTCACAGTGAAAGGGCATTATTCTTATTTGTAATGCTGAAATGTAGCTATTGCTCTAGAAAAGGAAACCTTTTTTTGATCACTTACCTCTAAAATAAATATCTCTAAATTGAGGAGTGTGGTATGCCCTTAACCATGGTGCTATTTTCTATTTTTCCTCCTCCCCCAATTCACTCTCTGCCTTTCTCTCTGCTCTGTGCACAGGGGGCTCACCCCTCAGACTGGCTCTCCCAGGCTTTTACCTGGCTGGCTGCAGGTTGGGTTCAACTGGAGATTGGCAGTCAGAAGAGAGAGGCTGAAGAATCCCTTCTCTGCTCCTCTCTGCTTTGGTCACATTTCTGTTAGAGGCTGCCTGTCTTCAGGACTGCAGCTCTGTTGAGTTCCCATGACTCCAATAACCCATCAGCCCAAAATGGTAAGAGCTTCCCACTTTGTTAAACTCTGACTGCCTCAATATTTTTTGTTAGTTCTCTAAACTCTTATCCACACCTTGCTGTTCTTGAAGACTCTTCCTTTGAAGGAATGCCATGGCTTTCCTACCAGGACCCTGATTGATACAGATGAAATGCCTATTTCAAAAGCCACCGTCTCTCCATTTTTTGACTTGATTATTTGTTTTGCGTGTTAACAGATACTTTTCCAAAGAAGACATACAAATTGCTAACAGACACATGAAAAAATGTTCAACATCATTAGCCATCAGGGAAATTCAAATCAAAATCACAATGAAATACCACCTTACACCAGTTAGAATGGCAAAAATTGACAAGGCAAGAAACAATAAATGTTGGAGAGGGTGTGGAGAAAGGGGAACGTGGGAGTGCAACCTGGTACAGCCACTTTGGAAAACAGCGTGGAGTTTCCTCGAGATGTTAAAAATAGAGTTACCCTATGACCCAGCAGTTGCACTACAGGGTATTTACCCCAAAGATATAGATGTAGTGAAAAGAAGGGCCACTTGCACCCCAATGTTCATAGCAGCAATGTCCACAATAGCCAAACTGTGGAAGGAGCCAAGGTGCCCTTCAACAGATGAATGGATAAAGAAGATATGGTCCATATATACAATGGAATATTACTCAGCCATCAGAGAGGATGATTACCCAACATTTGCATCAACATGGATGACACTGGAGGAGATTATGCTAAGTGAAATAAGTCAAGCAGAGAAAGACAATTATCATATGGTTTCACTTATCTGTGGAACATAAGCAATAGCATGGAGGACATTAGGAGAAGGAAGGGAAAAATGAAAGGGGGGAAATCAGAGGGGAAGACGAACCATGAGAGACTATGGACTCCAGGAAACAAGCTGAGGGTTTTAGAGGGGAGGAGGGTGGGGGGATGGGTTAGCCTGGTGATGGGTGTTAGGGAGGGCATGTATTGCATGGAACACTGGGTGTTATACGCAAACTATGAACCATGGAACACGACATCAAAAACTAATGATGTACTGTATGGTGACTAACATAACATAATAAAAAAAATTTTTTTTTAAAAGCCTCCTTCTCAAAAGAAAGGTCAGAGCATAACCATCGCCCTCAAATACATCTCAGTCAAAACACTTCTACAAGAGTCAAGAAAATTATTGTTGAAGTACACCAAAGCTAACAGTCTAGAACAGTGCTCTCCGATAAAACTTTCTGATATAACGGGAATGCTTTAGATCGGTGTTGCTCGATACAGTAGCCATTAACTCTATCTGGCTATCGAGCGTCTGAAATGTGGCTAATGAGATGAAAAAACTGAATTTTTAACTCTATTTCATTTTAATTAATTTGTATATAGATAGCCACATGTGGCTAGTGGCTACACTACTGCACAGCACAGGTCTGTATGAACCCAAGGACAAAACCTAGAGACTATCCAAATATATGGTGCAAAAATAAGTACGGTCCCTGCTGATAAAGAGCCTATAGTCAGTACTGATGACTACAATAGGAGGAAAATTAAGGTCAGTATAATAAAAAGGATATAAAGTCTAAAAGAGGAAAAGTTCCTACCAGATCACAAGTACCAAGAAAATCTTCACAGAGGATTTTGAGATGAGCCTGGACAACTGAATTGATTTTGTATTAGCTTCCTATTTCTACTAACAAACTACCACTCACTTAGTTGCTTTAATACAACACAAATTAATTATCTCACAGTTCTTTAAGTTAGAAGTCCAACATGGGTCCCCCTGGGCTAAAATCAGAGTGTCAGCAGGACTACATTCCTTTCTGGAGGAATCCATTCCCTTGCCTTTTTCACTTCCAGAGACCACCAACATTCCTTGGCTCAGGGCCCCTACATCCATGCTTTCCATAGAAGAAATGTCCCTCTGACCACAACCAGGAAAGGTTCTTTGCTTTTGAGGGCCCATGTGATTATACTGGGTCCACTCAGATAATCTAGGATAATCTCCCCATCTCAAGATTGTTAAATTAATCACATCTGCAAAATCCCATTTGTCATATTCACAGGTTCCAGAGATTAGATTGTGGATATCTTTCAGGGACTAACATTCTGCCCACCAAATAGTTTCTATAGCAAGAGTTTGGAAATGAAAACAAAGGGAATCCAGGAGGAGATGCAGGGCAAAAGGAAGGCAGACCAGCAAAAATTGACAGAATTTTAAAAAATTGTATTTTAAAAAACAGAGACGGCACAATCACAGATGAAGGGAGAGTGGAAGGAGAAAACACCATCAGTACAGGTCGAGTAGACACAGAGAAGGACCTCCAATGTCACACTGAGGAATGTGGGTATTGCAACACGCAATAAGGGAAGAGCAGAGGTGGTTGTTTTTGTTATCTGATAGTAAATGTTTTTGAGCATATCAAAGGACACGCTAAGATCTGCCTTTTATGAAATTAATCTGGCAACTAGCCTCCCTGCTTCCAGTCCCCAGAAGTCCAAGTCATTCCTCTCCTAGAAAAGACCACTGGACTCCCACCCACAAGCCAAGTCTTGCTCCTTGGGCTCTGGATCTGCACTGTCCAATAGGGTAGCCACTAGCCACATGTGGTTAGCCCAAACTGAGATGTGCTATAAATGTAAAATAAACTCAGATTTCACAGGCTTAGTATGAGGAAAAAGAATGTAAAGATCTGATTAATAATGCTTTACTGATTGCATTTTAAAACAATATTTAGTATATATTGGGTTAAATAAAATACATTATTAAAACTTATTTCACTTATTTCTGTATACTTCTTTAAAAAATGTGGCTACTAGGAAATTATTGAAAACTATATATGTAGCTCAAATCTGAGGCCTGCATTATATTTTTCTTCTGCACAGCAATGCTCTAGCCTTAGATCAGTCCTGGCATGAGATAGAAAGTTTAAGCCACCCCGTCCCCTAGCCCAGTGCTTTGGGACTCACATGTCTATTATACGGCGTCTAACTTGAAATCAAGATTCCCTGTCACAATCTTCTTTCTCCACCTTGAGATATGGTCTGGTTTCCCTGACTTCTGCCTTACAACGGGTAGGGCTCTTCTCACTTCCCATCATTCCCACAACCTCTGGCAACTGTTTGCTTCCTCTGGAGAAGCAGAGACTTCTGGGAAGATGGAGGTCAACAATAGAGCACTGAATCTGGTGGTTGACCGGATTCAAGGGGATGACCTTCAAGGGGATGACCGTATCAAGTGTTTGAGTGGACAGCTGAGCTGTTGTCCCGACTGCCACATCGATGATGTTGTGGGCATAAAGACCAGAAGAAAAACAAACAATGACGACAAAAGCACTTGCGTGTCCCTGACCCAGTCTTCCTCTATTGGTGTAACTAAGACTTGGAGAGTGGAGGGCCCCCCGTCTGTTATTTATTAGTCTGAAGTAGAGTGTAAACCAAGTGTACCCTTTTAAAAAGCACCCTGTTAGAACGTTAGGGATCGCGATAAGGTTAAAAAGAAAGGAGATAACTTTACAGCACTAGGACTACTTGTGCAAACAAAGCTGAGTACGCCCTGATTTATTTGCCCATCCAGGGAACGGGCCAGATTTTTTTTTCTAAAACTCTGGAAGGCAATCTTTGTGTTCATGTTGCCTATGGACATGACCTGGGAGAAAGCATCTGATTCTGTCTTAAAGGCAGTTCTAATTCTTTTGGGCTGCTGGGGAATCTCAACAGAACATGTTTCAATACTTACAAGCACATGCATAGTTGAGGATACGTACATGTACGTCTGTCTCGTGTGTGTGCTCATGTATTTATTCACGTGAGCATTTTAGCTGAAGTAATGCAATAGCTACCTAAAAACACGATACAAGCAAAAAATCAAAACAGACTATTCACTATGAAAATAATGTCAATGAAGTTGGATAGGTATATGCTTCATCTCGTTTTTATTCTTTTAAGTTCCTACACTGAATTGCATAATAGCCTACATTTTCATCCTGAGCTATTTCATAACTTCTTGTAAAAAAAACTGATTCCTTCTGGGGGTTCCTGGGTGGCTCAGTCCGTTAAGCATCTGACTCTTAGTTTTGGCTCAGGTTGTGATCTCAGGGTCCTGGGATGGAGCCCCACATTGGGCTCTGCACTCAGCAGGGAGTCTGCTTGAGGATTCTCTCTCTCTCTCTCTCCCTCTGCCCCTCCTCTCTCTCTCTCAAATAAATAAAAATAAATCTTTTGAAAAAACTGCTTCCTTCTGATTTTTCAGTCTTGCAAAGTGGTCGAGGACTTTGCTATTGTAGTCTGGAACAATTTAAACTGTTAGCATTCTGGTTCTCAAAGAGCTCTCCCTGCTGATCACATGAAGGCAGTATGAGTAGTAAAAAGAGTCCCAAACGTCAGCCAAAGGACAGGGGCTTGAGTCAGAACTCCACCCACTGTGAATCTAGGCAGGACCCTTCACACCCCTTAGTCACTTTCCTCATTTATAAAATAAGACTATTAATCCTTGACCTGTCTTTCTCATAGAGTTTAAGAAGAGTATCTGGGAATTGGTTTTATAAACTTTGAAGTACTAAGTAGAGGAACGAATAAGTATTATTATCACTACAATTGTTAAACAATGTCTCAGGCCTAAGAAGGAGCTCCAGTGCTCAGTTCTTTGATACAGTGAGTCAGGAAGGAAAGTATAGGATTCCACACACACACCTGTCCTGTGATTCATTCATGAAATTCAGGGTAGAAATTTAAAATGTTTCCCTAGATTCCATTAGAATTACATTGGCTTCAAAGGAGGTAAAAGTCAAGCTGTAAGAGAGATTTTTATTCTAATTTGTTCTGAAATACGGGTTTTCAATCATCATGACTCCTTAAATTAGAATGGATCTGCAAAAATAGATACATGCAAACATTTTTTCCTAAAATTTTTTCATGTAAGAGTATGCAGCCTGCTATGTAATGTCACACATTAAAATAACACTGGCATAGAATGGGAGTAAAATCCTTTCTCTGGAAATAAGCATATGTTATTAAAATTATGTATCATTTGTAGCCAACTACTAGAAAAGAAGCCACACTGCAGTGTTTCAGTTTAGGACCTGGAGGACCGTGACATTGAGCCGTAAGCATAGGACTAGGAGACAAGGGGCTTGGGGTCTCCTTGCTGATACTCCACTGATGAAGCTGGGAACTCGAGTCAAGCATTGACTTCCATGAGCCTTGACTTCCTCATGTGTAAAATGGATTAACAGCACATGCTGACTTGCCTGTTTCTCATAGAGTTCTTAGAGACATCAAATGAAAGTGTCTATGAAAATGGCTCTGCAAATGATAAAATGGTGTACACAAATAATTAAGAAACTGAGCTTTATGTAAAAGTTCTTAGAGCATAATATAGCTGTTCACCAGTTTCTTTATCATGTGTGTAACCCACAGAGATACATTGGTAATTCTGTTTTTCATACATTAGCCTTAATAATGTTATAATAACCTTGACCTTAATACAGGTAAAGGAGAGCTAAATACCCTCTTCATCCATCATTCCTCTCCAGAGTTTTGGAACAGAGCTCACCAATCCCCAAGTAATACAAACTTTAGGTACACTGACAAAGTTGTATACCGAACAAGCCACAAAAATTGCCATTATGAAATTAATAACAAGAGTGCGAACAAGACCTTTGAATATGTAAAAGAAATCCTATAAACACAATGCATTTACAGAATGATAATTAAGAATATAATAGCAGATAATACAGAAAATTATGCCCTTGAAAACTCAACACATCTACTGAATGCAGCCAAAATAATTCTTAGAGAAAAAAGTCAGGATGTTATTCATCTCAGTTTTAAAAAATTAAAGAAAATCAGCTGAATATCTTAAAGGATAAAAAGGCAACCCAAACAAAAACAAGAAAAGAGAAAAATAAAATTAAACAAGCATACTGGAAATTGAACAGAAGTGTAATTGAAAAATAAAATCATGATTCAACTTGCTAAAAACAGATAGATCAACAGCAAAAATTTAATCAAAAGTAAAATGCAAATAAATTAAATAGAAGTGAGAAAGAATACTAATCAAAATACAAAATAAAATGAGTGAATACACAGTTGTATGAAAATGAATTTCATGTAATGAATAATTTCTTTTTACAAAATATGACAAAAACTGAAAAACAAATGGGAGATAAGATCAAAGAAAGCAGAGGGATTATACGAGTTTATAGATAAATTATCTAAAATGATCAGGGAATAATATCAATGCATTATAAACCACTTTTGAAAGTGGCAAAAATGATAAATCCATAAGTAAACTATGATCTTGGCTCTACAACCTGATAAAGATAATAAAAAAAATTACAGGCCAATTTCATTTATTAATCTGCATTCAAAAATGTAAACAAATATTAGCAACAGAATTCAGCTATTCACTAAAACAACAATATACCAATGAACAAGTGGGAATCGTCACAGGAATTAAAAGAATACCCCACATAAGAAACAAAACAAATTACCAAAGCAATATACCACATTAATAGTATAAATAATAAGAACCATATTTAAATATATGCCCAAAGGGTTTTCAAAAAATATTAGAACTTATTTATAAGTTTTAAACACAAAATATAGGAATAGAAAGCTATTTCCCTTTGACTTCACAAAATGTTATTAAATCCTTACTATGTGGAAAGATATTCAATGCAAAGGAGTATCTACTTAAAACCACAAGCTAGCATTCTGTGTAACTGAGGAAAACATCAGAGGTGTTCTCACTAACATCAGAAACTAAACTTAAATGCCACTGTCACTGTTTACTAATTAATACTGCATTTCAGGTTCTTACAAGTGCAATGACACATAATTTGAGATATTAGAGACAAACAGGAAAATGTTAATTTCCAAAAATATGATTGGATACAAAATTTATTAATCAACCATAAAATTATCAAAGTTATTAAAGAGCTCAACAAAGTAGTCAGTGATGAAATAAATGCACACACTAGTATTTCTCTATACCGTTTCCATATCATTAAAAAGAGTCAGAAATAAAAATAAAAACAATGTATTTCATATCAACACAAAAATGTAAAATAGAGATTTTTTTTAAAAGCACAATTTATGTTAAATTGTGAATTAAAATTCCAGAAAGAAAAGAACAAATATTATTAGAATGAAAACCCAGGGCGCCTGGGTGGCTTAGTCGGTTAAGCACCCGACTCTTGATTTCGGCTCAGGTTATGATCCCAGGGTCCTGGGATCGAGCCCTGCTTTGGGCTTCTTGCTCAGTGGGGAGTCTGTTTCAGGATTCTCTCCCTCTGCCCCTTCCCCCTGCTCACTCTCTCTCTCTCAAATAAATAAGTAAATCTTAAAAAAAAAAACAAAAGCATGAAAATCCTCCACAGGTTGATCTGTAAATTAAAGCAACTTGAAAGCGAACCTCAACTCTTCCTAATATAACTTGAAAAATTATTTTTAAATTCATTTGCAATGGAATTCCTTTTTAAAATGGAAGCAAATCAGCAATCCCTGAGGCAGTTACTTCCAGCAGCCCAGTAAGATTACCAAGAGAGGAGAAGTCCAAAGGGAAAAACAACTCTGAAAACTGAGACATGCGGCAAGCTGGTTGCCAGAATCTGGGAGGAATTTTCAGCATCTATAAGACCTATGGAGCTGGATTGAGAAAGACAACTGGTGGGTTCCTTCTGCCTCACAACACCAGTAATAATAAATAAAAAGTCCAAACAACATGAAATCAAATATGAAGGCACTTGTCTCTCATTCACAACATCTTCCCTGGCTCAGAAAACTAGAAGCAGGGCCAATCAGATAGTTGAGCATCTAATCCTTTGACATTATGATATTCCTTTTTTATGACTTGTCTTTCAACCCTCTCTTCTTTCCACATTCGTTCAGAGAAGGTACTTCTAGGAAAAGATTGTTAAAAGGGGGAAATGGTATTTCACTAAGAAAGCAAAACTAACAGTGATGGTTTGCTGGAATGGAAGTTCTTTCCAAGGAAAGAACAGTAGGCAGGTGCAAACAAGAAAGAGCCCTGACACACTACAGTTCATCTGGTGGACTGTAGCTTGCCTTTTATTCCATTGTTTCAAAAGCAACAACAAACCAGAAAGAGAAAGCAGAAGATAGCACACTGGTGAGCAGAACCACACCACACGAATACTGGACAAATACCTAGAATTGGGCTCAAATTTGCATGCAGCCAACTGTGGATCTAAGAAGGGATTTGGCATAGAAAACAGAAGAAGGAGAAGGGGTGCCATCTCCCTTTTGTAAAAACCTCTGTATGATAACTCTCTCATATGAAAATGAGTAACATACAAACATACAACAGGAGGCCTATAAAAAATAATGCAGAAGAAAAAGAGAAGTCCATCATTCTAAAAATTAAAAGAAAAAAAAAGTTCTGAAAATAATCTGCAAGAAGCAAGTCATCATTAGAAATTTTTGTGTGATGTTTTGTTCCGATACGAAAACTAGGTTTTTGAGGATCAGAGAGTAATAACAAAGAGGAAAAGAGTAAAGCATGACAAAAGAATAAGAAATAAACTTAAATATCACCATAACCATTCATTCAGGAAATTGACATATCCTCCCAAATATTGCCCAGCCCAGCTGATTTTATTAGGTGCATTTTTTTAAAGTAGGCTCCACGGCCAGTTAGGAGCCCAACACGAGGCTTGAACCCAAGATCCTGAGATTAAGACCTGAGATGAGATCAAGTCAGATGCTTAACTGACTGAGCCACACAGGCACCCTGATTTTATAGGTACATTTTGCCAAACTTTCAAAAAACAGATCATCTCTATCTTACATGAGTTTTTCCAAAAACATAGAAAATGAAGCAATTTGACTCATTGTCTGAGACTAAAATAATCAAACTTTTAAAAATGGATGATATTAAAACAAGCAAATAAAAATGTTGGCCTAGTACCTCTACAAATATAGATGCAAAAATTCTAAGTGAAATGTTAACTGAATTCAAAAATATATTTTAGGGACGCCGCCTGGGTGGCTCAATTGGTTAAGCATCTGCCTTTGGCTCAGGTCATGATCCCAGGATCCTGGGATCGAGTCCCACATCAGTATCCTTGCTCACTGGGAGCCTACTTTTCCCTCTGCCTGCCGCTCCCCCTGCTTGTGCTCTCTCTCTCTCTCTGACAAATAAATAAATCTTTATATATATATATATATATATATATATATATAAATTC
>NC_048224.1:29686503-29696583 GCF_002007445.2 Ailuropoda melanoleuca
CTGTCATGGTAACTTAAAATACTAGACAACCAAAAGAAATTCATGAGTAATCCATTTCAATGGATTTTTAAAAAGCATCGGTAATTAAAACAGTATGGTACTGGTGAAGGTCAAATAGGTCAATGAAGTCAAATGGAGAACTCAGAAATAAACCCACATATATATGTGGAAATTTGGTATATGATAAAGAAGCATTTTAAAATAAGGAGAAAGTAATTTATCTAGATGGTACTGGAAAGATTGGATCACTATATGGATAGAAATAAAGGTGGACCTCCCTCCCTGACATCATTTACAAAGGTGAACTCAATGGATTAAAGATCTTTCTGTGTAAGATAAAACTGTAAAGCTAACAGAATAAAATATAGGAATATCTTTGTGACCTAGGGATATGAAAAACTTTCTTAAGATCCATAATGCACAAACCATACTGTAAAAATATATATACATATATTGTTGGATTTTACTATATCAAAATAAATAATTTCTTACTTAGGGATAAATCTGAAAAAATATGAGTGATACTTAATACAAAACATTGCTGAGAGAAATGAAGGGAAACCGAAATAAATGGAGAGGTATACCTCATTCGTAAGTTGTAAGACTTAATATTGGTAAGGGGTCAGCTCTTCCTATATTGATCTATAGATTTCATGCAATCCCAATAAAAATTCTAGTATGCTTTTTTCTAGATATTGACAACTCAATTTTAAAATTCATATAAAAATGCAAAGAACCTAGAATAGCCAAAACAAATTTGACAAAGAAGAACAAAGTTTGAGGACTAACATTGCCTGATTTAAAGACTCATTATAAAGCTATAGCAATCAAAACAGTGTATTATTGGTGAAATGATAGAGAACTCGATTAATGGAAAAAAAGGGAGTCCAGAAATGGACCCATACATATCTAGGCAACTAATTTTTAACAAATTAGATTCAGAGGCAATTCACTGGAGAAAAGATCACATTTCAACCAATGGTGCTATAACAATGAAATATTTATATTTTTAAGATGATCTTCGATTCATATTTTGCACTGTATTCAAAAATTAACTGAAAATGGATCATAAACATAAGTGTGAAACCCAAATCTATAAAAGAGAAGAAAAGATAGGATAAAATCTCTATGACCTTAGGTTAGGCAAATATTTCTTATATAGGAAAACAAAAGCACAATTCCTAAAAAGGAAAAATGCTAACTTAAAGTTCATCAAAATTCAAAACTTCTTTAAAAGACATTAAGAGAATGCAAAGACAAATCATGGACTAGGAAAATATCCTTGCAAAGTATTTGTATTTAGAGCACAAATACAAGTATACAAAAATACACGCACATAAGTACAAGTATATATAGGATATGTAAATGGAAATATCTATACGAATACAATATATGATAAAGGACTTCAACCTAGAATATATTTATAAACACTACATCAAAAACTAAGGATATACTGTGTGGTGACTAACATAACATAATAAAAAATAATTATAAAATAAAAATAAAATAAAATAAACACTCAAAATTCAGGGGGCACCTGGGTGACACAGTCTGTTAAGTGCCTATCTCTTGGTTTTTGACTCAAGTCGTCATCTCAGGGTCGGGAGATTGAGCCTCATGTAGGCTCTGCGCTCAGCGCAGAGTCTACTTAAGACTCTCTCTGCCTCTGCCCCCCTCTCTCTCTCCCTCTGCCCCTCCCCCTTGCTCACTCAAATAAATAAATCTTTTTTAAAAACCTCAAAATTCAAGAATAAGAAAATAAAAAACCCAATTTAAAAATGGGCAAAAGATCTGATTAAAGAAGATATATAGGGGCGCCTGGGTGGCACAGCGGTTAAGCATCTGCCTTCGGCTCAGGGCGTGATCCCAGCGTTGTGGGATCGAGCCCCACGTCAGGCTCCTCCGCTGTGAGCCTGCTTCTTCCTCTCCCACTCCCCCTGCTTGTGTTCCCTCTCTCGCTGGCTGTCCCTATCTCTGTCGAATAAATAAATAAAATCTTTAAAAAAAAAAAAAGAAGAAGATATATAGAAGGAAAATAAGCACATAAAAAGATGCTCAACATCAGTCATTAGAAAAATGCTTATCAAAACCACAATGATACCATTCCTTATCTATTAGAATGGCTAAAATTAAATAAACTGACCACATCAAGTATTGGTAAGGATGTGGAGGAACTGGAATTCTCATATATCCTGCTGATCCAAGTGTGAAATGGTACAACCACTTCGGTAAACAGTTTGTCAGTTTCTCATTCAACAATACGCACTTAATGTGTGGTGTGTGTGTGTGTGTGTGTGTATAAAATCTATATCTATGCTGTGTCTATTAAAGTTTATTGATTTTTATTGCCATGTCATATTTTATAATATCCATCCAGCATACCTCATTTATCCATCCTCTGCAGGAAGAAAGTCAAATATACCTTCAACTAGAATCTACTACATACTTATACAGCATCCGCTTGTACCTTTGTAGGAATTTATACCCTGGAGTGAGATTGTTGGACCACAGGATGTATGCACACTAAATATTGTTATACTGCTTTCCAGGAAAGCTGACAAGAGTAAATTCCAACCAGTAGTACACAAGAGTTTCCATTTGCCTTCTTTTTGATTATTGCCAAATGGTGATTTTTAATTACATAATTCTTTCTACATTTATTACTTGGCATATAAGGGAGAGTTTTCAATCTCCACCTGTTCATTTTTTTTCATTTATTTATTTAATCAGAGTGGGTTCATGGATTTCTATTTTATTCAAGGGATTATAATCAATCAAAATCATGATTTTGATATTCATATTGTCAGAATGGGAGCCCCTTCAAGCTGGAACCTGTGTCCTTTTGATAAGTCCCCATCATTTTTTAATAGACTTTTTTTTTTTTAGATCAGTTTTAGGTTTATAGAAAAGTTGAGCAGAAAGTATAGAGAGTTCCCATATGCCCCTCCCTACACAGTTTCTCCCTTGAGGTCAGGTAATGAATTAAATTCACCCTTGAGTCCTCAGCATCGAGCACAGTGGTTGCCACATAGTAAGAATTCATTATACATTCAAAGAAGAAATAACCAATTCATAAATCCAGTCTGAGATAAGCTACCACCCATCAAGTTTTCAGAGATTCTGAATATCCTAATAATCCATGGAGGGATAAACACGTTCTCAGAAATGGAATTTTTCCAGTCTTTTGTTGCCAAAATGTTGCCTCATGTAGGCTTTACATCTAAACAATAAACTCCACACTCCGTCTACGCTTGGAGAGATCTTCACAGCCTGACAACCCTCCTATAATCCTTCCCTCTACTCACAGAGAGAAAAACAGAATGTTTGGAGCCCTTCCCCATTCTCTGAAAATACGTCACCTGCATGTCATCTCTAATTTCTATATATCACAAAATCACACGCTCATAGAACTGCACAGTTAGAACTTCCAAATCTTTCGCGTTCATCATTTTACAGGTAGGACAACTGAGGCCTGAGGAAGTAAAATTACTTCCCCAAGGTCATAGGGCAGACGAGCAGCAGCACTAACCCACGTCTGTCGGTTCCTAAGCATCAATCATCTTACCAATGTTATTACAGAAATAAAAATTAATTCTCCCACCCACACAGAAGAGCTTTTCAGCCACTGGTTCACTTATAAATTGTTCCAGGACCATTGTGAATAATGATCACTAAGTATGAGTAAGTTTGGATACTCAGTTGTAAAATAACAGACAACGCCCCCCCACACACACACAATTGTTGCTACTGATACGAAAGTGACATGGTTGACAAGTGTCCCATCTAATCAATAGGTCCCTTTGGTTTGCTTTTGTTGTGTGTACGTGTGTGAGCGGTTTTTTTCCTCCCATTTCTATTGGCACTATACAAAAAGGGAAGTGGGAAATGTGAAGGCTCCTATTGTTGTGCAGACATGTGACTCTTGTCTAAATGGCATTACAACTGTTCAGACAGTGAAATGAAAGCAAATGTGCGTATACCTATCACATTACATAGGGAAACTAATGTAGGCTGAGTTGCATGTCACCAAATGCCCCACATGTGACATACAGGGAAAATGACATAATCCAAGTATTCGGCAAAAGCAGCCCACAGTAACAAATGCATCATTTCTGAAGAGGAAGAGAGAGCAGATGGCTCAGCAAGCATTGTAGAACAGCCAGCTTCCCCCTCCGCACCTCCAAAACCAAATTGCCTCCCGGTGCCTCATCCTAGGCCCTGGGGAAACTCAGAGGCAAAACATTCACGTACCACATTAACAGCAGCCCTAGCAGAAGGAGCCTGAGGTCATGGTGCCCTGGGCTTGGACTCAAAGGACCTGAGTTCATAGCCACATTCTGCTTCTTACCTTCCTCGCTACCTCAAACAAGTGATTTAATGTCTTCGAATTTTATTTCCTCATCTATAAGGAAGGATTTAGTACAACCCTATCATGTTAAAGGAGATATCGAAATCAAAATGCTCCATCAACTACAAAGTACTCAACAAATGTTAAAGTTCATTAATTAAAAAATGCACATGAGTTGAAACTCAGAGTTAGAAGCCAACCTGAAACCTAATAGTGTATATTGTACACAGTGTTCACAGAGCTCCAAGCCTAGTTGATCACAACTTCACAGTTCCTTTTCAAGAATGGTCAGTGAGTGAATTTTCACTGTCTCCGTGTTAGAAAGTCACCATGACTTTATTCCTCTCACAAGAGTGGAATAAATCTCTTTTATTCATTACTCATTCAATAAACATTTATTGAGCATCCACTCTAAGCCACGCACTTGCTAAGTGACAAAAGACACAGTAGTGGAGGCTCTTTGGCTGTTAATTTTTTAAAGATAATTATTTCTTTTTCTTTCGTTGCTATTGCTCAAAGGGCAAGCATGGTGGAAAACAAAATAAATATTTACTTACATCGAGAAGGCTAGAGACAGACATTTCTTGATGGTTTGTGTATCAGCATAAAAAATAATAATGACTTACATTCCTAGCATTTTCTGAAAACTTATTTCACAGATGCTAATTCATTTAATCTTCACACTAGCTCTATAAAGTAGGTATTATTTCCCACTCTTTGGAGCCTGAATGCAAATCCAGCTAGTTTGATTCCAAGTCCAAAACACTCTCCATTATACCACACTGCCTCTCACTTTAACACTAAGGGACATCAGGGTGGGAAGAGAAAACTATAAAGATAAATCATAATTACTTTCAGTACTCTAGTGTGTGTTGTTGGGGAAGATTCCTAGGACTCTACTGTCCTCAAACTTCCTAAATGGTAGAAAAACAGCTAATACAAGCATTAGCAAAACCGTAAAAATGAGACTAAGTAATTTCAATAATCCCTTTCACTACTGTTTAATCCCACACAATACATTTATTTTATTTGTTTATTCACTGACATTCTGCTAACTGCAGAAGAAACTCCCAAAAGCTGAGACTAGACCAAAATAGTAGAACACTACTAATTGGTGGATCAATAAAGTGCTCCATTCTGTTTGCATAAATAGACATTTTGATGGCAATCCTTTGCTTTGATGGCAACCAAAATAGATTAACTGGATCTTTAATAGATGTATATAATAAGAACTGCAGACAATATGCCCTGAAGATTGTCATTCTTGTATTCAGGCAGATGGTAGAAGTGGAGGAAGGGGAAAAGAAGGGAAAGAACATTCCTGGAGCAGCTGTTGCATGTGGGCACCATGCTGGACACTTTACATATTTTAACTCTTTGAAGCTTCGTAATAACCCTAGGTGCAATTTTATAAATGAGGAAACAGAGGCTCAGATAGGACCCAGTCCTGTCTCTTTGCCCCACAGCCTTACATTGTCTTTGAAAAACTATCTAATGTGGGAGGGCCAGACCACATGTTACAGAGGAGCACCTGACTCCTGATACTCCTGAGAATTCGAGTGTCATGAGGTCACAGGTGGTACACTTGAGATCCCTTAGCCTGTGCACACAGTAGTCCCAAAGAGGGCTAAGGGCAAAGGGTGGAGTTTTAGAAACGCAAACTGGGGGACTAGGGAGGCAGAGAGAGAAATGCAAGATGTGAAAGAACTAGGAAAGTACAAATCCATAGAAGTCAAGTATGTGTTAAAAAAAGAAAAAAAAAGAAGTTAGCACAATAAGAATAAAGGTTAAGAAATGACCTCAGGATCAGGGACCAAGTCTTTGTTATCCTGCAAGACAAGAAAGTCAACAAAAGGGTAGAATTTATTTTTTAATGATTGTGAAACAAAATGTTGCATTTTATGATAGAAAATTGGTTAGCATATAAAAGTATAAAGAAATTGGGCCTAAGTGTGTTGGGGCGGGGCGGGGGGGGGGGAAACGCCATTATTCCACCCTGACCTGATTAACATTTTTCAACATTTTAGCATACTTTCTTCTAAACTTCTGGGAACTTTTTACATAGTGGAGATCATACCGAATATGTAATTTTACATGTCATTTTTTAAGTTTAACGTTTTCATTCATCTGTCCGAGTCTTTACAAACTCCTATAACTGCTTAATCTTGTATTCCACTGGACCACAGACGTAGAGGGTCAGTTCAATGACTTATTCTTTCTGTACATTTCCATAGAACACAGCACAGTCATTTACAGACAGTAGGTATTCAAAAAATATTTACTGAGTGGAACATGAACACCAGTGCACTCTCATCAGCCCTTAATTTACCAGCCCTCTCCCCCCTGTGTCTAACGTTCATTTTATGGTCCATTGTGTCTGCTCGCAGACTGTTTTATTTTCTCTGTTTCAGGCATGGATGCTACCCCTAACTAGACAATCTGTCCCATGAGAAAGAAATCCATGTCCTGCAATTCCTCTTATAGCCTCTGTTTTCCATCTTTGCCAAGAGTGCCTACCATTGTGTTCATTCTACAGAAGACAGTGCAATCTCATTAAATTAAAAATAGATTGTAGCTTTTAAAAATTCAAAGAATCAGAACACGTTTGTGTTGGTGATACTTCTCCTAACACCAAGAGAGCCTTGATTTTGTCCTAAGTTTCACTCCCTAGTATCAAATCCTCTTTATGCCTTCTTTCTCCCCTTCTTTTCCCCTTACAAGTAGACTGAAACTATATATAGGTGTGTGTGCATGTGTCAGAACTGGAAAATTCCCATAGCCATAAACAATGTATAAATCAGAAACTAGAACATGATCTTTCTTTCTTGACAAGTCATCTAAACAGTATAATTCAAGCTTGGGCTGAAGTGAATAAAGTATCCAGAACAAGGAAGGAAACATCATGCTCTGCTATGGGGTGTCCAATAATCCTAGGAATACTGTATTCAGTTCAAAAGGCAAACACTGTAAAGGAAAATGCAAAGGAGAATAATGTCCAAAGTGAAATGCCCAGGAAGGTGATGGGCCTCAAAAATGCAAGCAATTATCAGGAAAACTGGTTTTCATGTAGGAGATAGATTTAAGGACACAGGAACTTTTAAGTCATGGAAAGTCCTTGACTTTTCTCTAAAGGAGCTGAAAAGTGAATTTTGAGCAGAAGAATCACATGATAAGACTAAGGTTTTTGGAGGATCACTTTGTGGAGAACAGATAGATTATAACAAGGCTAGAGTAGAAAGTAGACTGAGTAGGAGGTTATTGCAAAAATCCAGAATTTATGACTCCAAAGGGTAAAACCTCCATTGCGTGGAAGTCATAGGCAGGCATATGGTATGGGCTGACTCAGAAGGCTCTCTGCCATTGGAGGTGTACAAGTAGAAAACCACTTGACAAAGATATTGCAGAGGTTGGCCTTATAACCTAAAAGTCATTTCCGACATCGAGACTCCATGATCATTGTCTATAATCTACCCATACCTTCAGAGAGCCTAATAATTCCACAACCATGTTCACAATTTATTTCTTATTGTAAAAGCGCAATACCTTCATTATAGAAAATTAGAGATTACAGATACAGGTAAGCAAAAGAAAAAATATATATAGTCTTAACATCCAGAGATACTCACTGTTAGAACCTTGGTATGTATCCTTCCACTACATTTTCTTGGCATATGTATCTTTAGGTAGCCAGATGATAGAAAGTACACATTTTTTTTTCCAAGTAAATGAGATTACTATCTTTATGGTTTTTTTATAATCTTCTTTTAAAATTAAATATATGGTGACTATGTTCCCCTGTCAATTTATATTTTCTTCCAGAATCAGAAACCGCCTATAAATAGCCCCTATAACAGCCTTGAAATAATGGGTAATATAAATAACACAGAAACTGGCAGGGTACACACAGTCTTAGGAGATTTTAATGATGAGATAATAGCTTCCTCATGAGTGTCTCCCACCTAGGTTTAAGAGGGATATTTTCAACCATCTCCATTATAATATTTCACAATCCTCTCCCAGTTTCAACTCCTTCCTTCCATCATCATAACAAGCTATATCCCATGTCAAGTGACAGGAACATCACCAGAAGAGAGTGAAGGAATACCCGTCATCCTAATTGAGACTCAGAGGTCTTATTGGACTTTTCCCTTGTTACCTCGTGGCATCTTATGATATTAAAGCAATCACTCATCCCATGAGCACTAAAAATTTCCTAATGACCCTGAACTTTATTCATCACCTTAGAACCAAGAGTAACCCTTTGGGATTTCCTCAGATACAGCATTCATAGATTTATTCAACAACAAATATTTATTGAGTATCTAATATGTACCATGCACAATATTTGGGGTAAACCAGTGAACAAAAGAAGAAAAATCTCTGTCCCGGTAGAGCTTTCATTCTTGCTGGAGGAAACAGACAATAAGAAATAATTAAATATGTTATATGGTGGTAGCCACTATAGAGGGAAAGAAAGCAAGGAAGAAGACAAGTAGAGACAAGAGGGACGAAACAGATTGTGATTTTAAATAGCATGGTCAGGAAAGCCCTTGATACAAAAGACTGACGGTGGAGGGGTGAACCACGAGGGCAGTAGAGAAGAGCATTCCAGGCAGTGGCCCTGAGGCAGGAAACTACTTGGGCATATTCTAGGAACACTACGGAGGGAACAATGTGGGCGGAACAGAATGAGGAAGAGAGTAATGGGAGATGAGCTCAGAAAAGGTAGCCAGAGGCAAGGTCACACAGGGCCTTGTATATATATCATGGAAAATCTTGAATTCTTGTCTGAGAGAGATGGAAACCTTCAGTGAATATTGAGTGGAGAGGAGCGACATGACATGACTTGGGTTTTTGGTGAATTACCTTGTTGAAAATAGATTCTAGAGGCAAGAATGGAAGCAGTGAGACCAAGTCCGAGGCTGGAACCATTCAGGAGATAGTGGCTTGAACCAGGAGGTAGAGGTGTGGGTGGAGAGGCAGCCAGATTCCACACAGATTTCAAAGATACAGCCTCCGGGTAGGGTGACAGTTTTGACATGGGGTATGAGAAAAAGAAGAGCCATCAAAGATGTCACCAAGGTTTCTATCCCTGGAAACTGAGAGAAGAGTGCTATTGTTTACCTGACAAGGAGCACTGTGGGAATAGCAGGTCTGCAGTGGGTACGTTTAGGGATTCAGCTTAGGACATCTGAGTTGAACAGCCGCCAAAGTGGAGACCTTAAATAAATAGTTAGATATGTTCGTCTGAGTCTTGGAGAGAGGTCAGATTAGGAATTTGGGAGTTATCAGATAGTATCAAGAGCCACAGACTAGACTAGAAGAGATTACCAATAAGTGTAGATAGAAAACAAATAGGTCTAAGAACTGAACACAGGGGCCAATATTTAAAGGTCACAGCCTCTGTGGAGGAACCAGGGAGGGGGAAGAGTCATCAGATAAATACCGATATGCATAAAGCCTTCATGCTAACTCCAAAAGAGGTGTAAGTGAAAAGTTCTAAGAAAAGGGAAGCTACGCATCATCAGCTTGGTGACCTTGAGATACGTAAGATGGTACAGGACTGTAACAGTGTCCAATCCTGGAGAATAAGAGAAATACTGACCAGAGCAGATTTGAACCCTACCATTTAATGGCAACTTCAGAACAACTCCATTAATTCCAGTTAAAGCCACTTCCAACAATATTCATATACAATGCACAATGTATGAACAATGTAATTTTAAAGATTG
>NC_048224.1:30021166-30021413 GCF_002007445.2 Ailuropoda melanoleuca
TAACATAATAAAAAAAATAAAAAAAAAAAAAGAAGATGTGGTCCATATATACAATGGAATATTGCTCAGCCATCAGAAATAATGATTACCCAACATTTGCAGCAACATGGACGGGACTGGAGGAGATAGTGCTAAGCGAAATCAGTCAAGCAGAGAAAGATAATTATCATATGGTTTCACTCATTTATGGAACATAAGGAATAGCAGGAAGATCGGTAGGAGAAGGAAGGGAAGAATGAAGGGGGGG
>NC_048224.1:30021684-30139182 GCF_002007445.2 Ailuropoda melanoleuca
GGTAGGAGAAGGAAGGGAAGAATGGCGGGGGGTAAACAGAAGAGAGAATGAACCACGAGAGACTATGGACTCTGGGAAACAAACTGAGGGCTTCAGAGGGGAAGGGGTTGGGGGCGATGGGCTAGCCCGGTGATGGGTACTAAGGAGGGCACGTATTGCATGGTGCACTGGGTGTTATACGCAAACAATGAATCATGGA
This sequence comes from Ailuropoda melanoleuca, assembly GCF_002007445.2. Classification (NCBI taxonomy): domain Eukaryota; kingdom Metazoa; phylum Chordata; class Mammalia; order Carnivora; family Ursidae; genus Ailuropoda; species Ailuropoda melanoleuca. The sequence goes on from NC_048224.1 coordinate 30,021,884, forward strand.
ATACTATGTCAAAAACTAAAGATGGTGAATACCATAACATAATAAAACATTTAAAAAAAAAGAAATATTAAAAAAAAAGCCTTTAAATATTTCTGCTGCTATTTCTAAGAGGTGGCAAATATGGGAAATCAATATCTTCCAGATACTGGAAAAGCTCAAATGCCATATTACGCACATGGATGAAAATGATAAAAGATAACACTGATTTTTTAAAATGAAGGGGACCAGAGAGGGGACTGAAGTGGCCTAAGACAGGTGACACTTCTGTTTTCTTGACTGAGTTGTAAAATGAGGGCAGAATTCTAAAATGGTGGCACAAGAAACCATGAAAATTCTCCTACCCCGCCTCCCATTTCTCGTAGCTACAAAACCAAACCAAACCAACAGAACAGCAATAAAGCTCTGGAGACCATCTTAATTTTCTTTCTTTTTTTTCCCCTCCCACCTTAATTTTCTAAGAGATTCTATGGTAGAAACAAGTGTACTAGAAAATATACACATGTGTGCTGACAGTTTCATGGGTGTATACATATGTCAAAATTATCAATTTGTACATTTTTTTTAAAGATTTTATTTATTTATTTGACAGAGAGAGACAGCCAGCGAGAGAGGGAACACAAGCAGGGGGAGTGGGAGAGGAAGAAGCAGGCTCATAGCTGAGGAGCCTGATGTGGGGGCTCGATCCCATAACGCTGGGATCACGCCCTGAGCCGAAGGCAGACGCTTAACCGCTGTGCCACCCAGACGCCCCACATTACTTATTAAATTTTTAACCCAAATATGTTTACATGGATATGAATATAATGGGGGAGGAGAGGGACAGGCGCCCCCAATTTGTACATTTTAAATACATGGTTTATTGTATGTCAATTATATCTCAATAAAGCGATTTTTAAAATGTAAGTGAATACTGACTATACAAAACAATGACAGCTACGCATTGTGGGGTCTGACACAAACTAAAATACATGATGACACCAACAGCATATAAACTGGCGTAGGAGAGGTGACGAGGAGGTTAATGATTCTAAGTATTTTAAGGTCTCTGCACTGCTCAGGAAGAGGGAAAAGTACTTACAATATTTGGTAAGTCAAGGTATATTCGTGTTTTCTCTAGGATAAACAATCAGAGCTAAACCGATGTTTTAGGGATTAAGTACAGAATACGGGTTCTCAGAAGGAGGTTTAGAGAAAAGGCTATGTAATTAAGAGCATGTAACACTTTAGTAAACTTCATGGAAAATCTATAAAGGAGGAAATAGTGCTTGACTACTAACATCCTTTGAATGGAAGGCAAATCTAAGCAAAAGAAGAGACCCACTGGTTGTATATGAGGTCAAGGAGAGTATTCAGCAATCACAGAAATCTGAAATATAAGGTATCTCACAATGTACACATATTTAATATAGACACTAATCTATGTAGAAGTTGGTACTTCTTGAAGCGGAAGACTAGTGGATATATCACTACCTGATATACCAACCTGATAGGTTATGATGAGAAAACCCGTCTTTGAGGTGTTGAAAGAATGGAAGGTTCTATCACCTGAGCAAGGGATTAATGAGATTACATTGGTGCTACAAACCGAGGGGTGGGAGTGCTTCCGTCAGCAAGCAGAAGTCTTTTAAGATAAACAGAAGCGCTTGCTGTAAGGCAAAGGCCACGAAGGCTTAGGCTTACCCTCCATCTAAGAAAACCAGCCCAGAGAAATAATAAAAAGTAAGGAACTTTAACTTCCCAATGAAAAACCCCTTCAGTCCCCAGCACACCATACAATGGAACCTGGAATATTATAAAGTGGAATGGTTGCAGTGACATAGAAATGAAAACGGTTTTAATAAAAATGCTGTTACAATGAGGTTAAGTAATTCTACTGGCCAGTGCCACAGTGCTGTGGTCTGGAATATGGAAAATGTCTTTTTAAAAGTTACTATTTCCCCCAAATATCATCAATAGAAGACCGCTTAAATATAGGACGGTACACCCATACAGTGAAGTACTAGGCTGTTACATAAAGGAATGAAAAAGACCTCTTTATGCTAAGGAGCTATGTCCAAGAGGCACTGTTAAACAAAAAAGCCAGGTACAGAAAGATGTGTATAGGTATGTTATTTTGCGTAAGAAATATGGAGAAGAAACTTGGGAAACAACTATAAACACACACAAACACATGTATAGACACATAAATAATGTGTATGTGTGTGGCTATTAACAAGTATATGTGTATATACATACGTTTACATAATCTTTGTCCTCATCCCCTCCTCCCTCCAAAAATACACCACCAATGGGAGAGAAAGCAAGAAAAGGTCAATGATGGAATTTAGATTTCCCTGACCATACCGTGGTTTTATACTTTTAACTCTGGAACTATGGAAAATTTTTTAATAGTAAAATAAGTTTTAAGGAAATTTTAATACTGACATTGTTATTTTGAAATAAACACACATATTATAGATAAAGCACATGAGTAAAGGCTTAATGGCTAATGCCATTAAGAGTCAAGATTTTCAGCTTAAGAGAAAAAAGGATACAAGCAGAAAATTGAGAAAATTAAGTAAAAGCCCTGTAATGTTTAATCTGAATTGGAACTACCAGCAAAAACTCCATGATGAAAACTGGCCAATCCTACCAAATATTTAAGGAAGAAAAATTCCATTTCCACACAAAGTTTTCCCGAAAATTGAAGAGAAGTGTTCACTTTCCAACTCATTCTATGAGGCCAGCATTACCCTGATTTCAAAACCAGACAAAGACCTTATAAGACAATTACCAATATTCTTGACAAAAAACCAGAGGGCTTAAGCCAGTGGACTTCAACACTTATATAAACTTACAGGACTCCAGACAGTGTGTTACTGGCATACAGACAGACAAACAGATCAATGGAATAGAGTCCAGAAACAGACCTACATATACATATAGAAGTGATCTTTGACAAAGGTGCAAAAGTAAAGTCTAACTACATATCCTTATATACACATCCTGTAAATACACATCTAAACAGAGGGATGCTCAAAGCTTGAAAGAAAAAGGCTGGGGAAAAATATACCGTGTAAAGACTAATCAAAAGAAATCTTGTACAGCTGTATTAATAGTAAAAAAGTATACATTAAGGCAAAAAGCAGTACTAGAGACCAAGAGGGACCCTTCATAATAAAAAGTTCAATTTTCCAGGCAGATACAACAATTCTGAATTTGTATATATCAAAAAACAGTCTAGAAATACATAAAGTAAAAACTTACAGTACTATAAAGACAAATCTATAATCATGGCAAGAAATTATTAACACACTTCTTTCAGTAACTGATAAAACAAATATAACCAATAAAGTACGGAGAATTTGAACAGCGCATCTAAGAAACGTGACTAAACTGACACATGCAGAACACAACACTCCAAAGCTGTGGAATGCACGTTCTTGGCAGGTGTATGTACCATATAAAAAACAAACACGATGAGTCACAAAAAAATTCTCAACAACTTTCAAATGATTCAACTCATAAGAGAATTAAAAACTATACAGATATGGGTCAGAGATGAAATGACAAAGAGAAACAGGAAAATAATGTGAACCGAATGATAATGAAAATACCTACGAGAACTTGCAGCATACAGCCAAAGTGATACGCAGAATGAATTTATGACATTAACATAAGATATATCAGAGGGGAAAGGCTGAAAAACAAAGAGCTAAGCGTTCATCTTAAAAAATTATAAAAAGAATAAAAAACAACAGATAAAGAAGTGAATGAGAAAAGCAAAAACAAAAATTAATGAAGTGGAAAGCAAATATACAATAGAGAAGATCGAAAAGCCAAAATCTGGTTCTTTGCAAAAGACTAATAAAATTGATAAAGCACAAGAAAGACTGATCAAGGAAAAAAATTAGAAAATAATTTAAGGAATGCAGCAGAAATATTTAACTTGGACAATAAGATAATATCATCAATAACAATGACAATAAGTTTGGAGATTTAGATAAACTTTATTTTTTTTAAGATTTATTTATTTGCGAGAGGAGAGAGAGAGAAAGAGAGAATGGGGGGGGGCAGAGGGAGAGGAAGAGAGAATCTCAAGCAGACTCCCCGCTGAATGCAGAGCCCAGCATGGGACTCCATATCACAACCCTGAGATCACATCTGAGCTGAAACCAAGAGTCGGACACTTAACCAACTGTGCCACCCAAGTGCCCCTATATAAAGTTTTAAAATTCCCATTATTTCTCCAAAGGCATCCAGATGGCCAACAGACACATGAAAATATGCTCAACATCCCTCCCCATCAGGGAAATGCAAATCAAAACCATAACGAGATATCACTCATACCCGTGAGAATGGCTAAAATCAACAGCACAAGAAACAAGTGTTGACGAAGATTTGGAGAAAGGGGAACCCTCGGGCACTATTGGTGGGAAAGCAAACTGGTGCAGCCACTGTGGAAGACAATATGGAGGTTCCTCAAAAATTTAAAAATAGAACCACTCTACAATCCTGTAATCATACTACTGGGTATTTACCCAAAGAATACAAAAACACAAACTCAAAAGAATATATGCATCCCTATGTTTATTGCAGCATTATTTACAACAGCCAAAGTATGGAAGCCAACCAAGTGTTCATCAATAGATGAATGGATAGGGACATGGCATATATATACAATGGACTACTATTCAGTCGCTGAAAAAGAATGAAATCTTGCCATTTGCAACAACATGGATGGAGCTAGAGAGTATAATGCTAAGCAAAATAAGTCAGTCAGAGAAAGACAAATACTGTATAATTTTACTCATATGTGGAATTTAAGAAACAAATAAGCAAAGGGAAAAAAGAGAGAGAGAGACAAACCAAGAAACAGACTCTTAACTATAGAGAACAAACTGATGGTTACCAGAGGGGAGGAAGATGGGGGGATGAGTGAAATAGGTGATGGGAATTAAGAGGACACGTGACATAGGTGATGGGAATTAAGAGGACACTTATCATCATGAGGCCTGAGTAATGTATAGAATTGTTGAAGCACTATACTGTATGCCTGAAATGAATATGACAGAGAGTGTCATATTAACTATTCTGGAATTAAAATAAAAAGCTTAATTTAAAAAACTCCCATTAAGGCACAACTTACCAAACTGACACTAGAATAAATAGAAAACATAAACAGTCCTAAAATTATTAAGTAAATTGAATCCATAATCCATAGCTGTCCCACAAAGAAAACTCCATTTCTTAGAAAGCTTCACCATCAAGTTCTTCCAAACATTTAAGCAACCAATAATGCTGTTTACACAAACATTCTAGGGAATACAAAAAGAGCAAACATTTCCCAACTAATTTTATGAGGTCAGCATAATCTTTCTGCCAAATCTGACATGGAAATGATGAGAAAAGAAAAGTATATGTTAGTCTTACTCAAGAATACAGATGCAAAACTTGAAAATATTAAATTAAATTTGGCATTGCGTACAAAGGATAATATATCACACAAGCTAGATTTAGTCTAGCACTTCGGTTTAATATTTGAAAAATCAATTGATGTAATTCATGACCTTAAGAGAATAAAAGAGAAAAATTCCACTATAGTAGCCCCCCCCACTTATCCACAGAGGATATGTTCTAAGACCCCAATGGATGCCTGAAACAGTGAATAGTACTGAACCCTCTATATACTATGCTTTTTCCTTTACATATGTATCTATGATAAAGTTTAATTTGTGAATTAAGCAGAGCAAGAGATTAACAACAATAATAAAATAGAACTATAATATACTGTAATAAAAGTTATGTAAATGTGGTCTCTCCCTCTCTCAAAATACCTTCTTGTACTGATGTGAGATGATAGCATGCCTACGTGAAGAGATGAGGTGAGGGGAATGACATAACATGAGGCTCCTACTGACCTTCTGACAATTCACCTGCTTGGGAACTGTCGTTGGCTGTGGGTAACTGAAACCACGGAAAGCTAAACTGCGGATAAGGGGGACTGCCATACCTCTCAAAAGCAGCAGAAAAACATTTGATAAAATTAAAAATCCATTCACACTTCAAATTTTTTGGCAAACTAGAAATAGAAGGGAACTTCCTTTATTGGATAAAGGGTATCCAAATGAGCAAATACCAAACAACTTGATAGTAAAATACTGAAAGCTATCCTGCTGAGATCAGAAAAGAAACACAGACGCCTGCTATGGCTTCTGTATAACACTGTACTGGAGTTCCCAGTCAGTAGAATGAGAAAGAGCATATATACCGAAAAAGAAGTAAAAATGTTATTATTTGCAGGTGATCTTACTGGGTTCACAGAAAACCCAAAAGGGAATCTACTAAAGAATTTCCATTTCCTAGCAGGATGCAATAGGTAGCAGAAATCTACAGGTCCTACTACGACAACCAGGAAAAAATAGATTTTTTAAAAAAATCACATTTTAAAAGATATCGGACACCACGAAACCAATGAAGAATAAGTGAACTGAAATTTTAGTAAGGAACAGACCATTCCTATGTGAGCAAAAATTGCCCACTGGCTATTTTCTTTCCTATACGTTTCCTACGTAATTCCCCTTAGAAATTAAACCTGCAATTTGTGCAGATTTAGGGCTGAGGACCATGCCTTGGTAGACAGAAAGAGAACTCAGTAAAACTTTTCCTAGTCACCTGGTCTGGGAGAGGGGATTGGAAGGACCCTGAGACACACAGCAAGCTCTCCCCAGAGGACATTACTGAATGCATGGGTGGCATAGGAAGCTGAAGGGTGGGCCAGAAAAACAGAATAACATCCCCCACAGCCTTGTGGTGCTTAGGAAACAATGTGTATTTGTGGAAAGGGCCTGCATCGGCATCAAACACGTAACCAAGATGTTTGCCAGATTTTGAAGCTGTATAGGCAAAGAAGCACATAGATGTTGAAGAACACCATGAGTTCTTAAGACAAACTGGAAGGAAGATACCTGTGCCATATATTAGAGACAAATTAATAATATTCGGAATACATAAAAAACATTAACAAAGGACCACCAGAAAGATAAACGGACTAAAAGCATCAGCTGATTTATAAAAGAAACACAGATGGCCAAGTAAACATGTAAAAAACATGCTCCTCTGTAATCAAGAGGTTACAAATTAAAACTACCAGATAACATTTTGCCCATCCTATTGGCAAAATAATAATTAAAAGTTTTTAAATTCATTAATATCAAGCCCTACAAAGGGAAAATATTCCTACTAAGTCCAATTCAGGTACACATTCGATGTTAATAAGGCTAAACTAGCCTAGCTGGTGCCTAATTTTCCAGCAGAAGGCCATGCAATTTTTCTAATCCCCAAAGGATCTGGCAGAAAGTTTATGACGCAGACCCATTAAGAAAGGAACTAGTCTAACTAGAAACATCCATTTTCTACTTGTGGCCTAAGGATCAGTACGAAAATGGACAGTAAGAGACACTGCTGGAGTAATTAACTTTCTTAGATTAGTGGGCATAAGGGGAAAACAGTGTGCTGACAGCAAACATGCATAAACCAGAACTAAAATAAATAAGGCTACAGGTGGACTCTAGAGAGTCTTAAATTCTAGGTTAATGGAGTTTGAATTTTACCTGATACTGTGATAAGCAGCCACTGAAGCAGTAGAACGGGGCTTTAAAAATATTCACCTGGCGGTAAATCAGGGAGAATCAGGGAGACTAGTAAGGAAGCTACTGCAACAGTCCTGGCAGAAATAACAAGAGTCTGTTTACAAACTTTAACATTACAACCCTTAGGTTGCCTTAAAATTCTCGTTATGGATAGAAACAGATTAAATAAATACTTGAAGACTATTAGAGGAATAGATACTTGCCTGCTTAATTCTCAAACAACATCGTGGCAGCAGGTGTGCTGCATAATGAGGTGGCTTTTAATTATTAAGAACCAAAACCTTAAAATTACATTGATCAATAATCTCAGACATAAAGGTGACTTTTTACAGGCTTTGGTCAAAAACTGGTTTTAAGATAATTACAATGTGACATTTTGACAATATAACAAAGAGTGATTTAAGGGGTATAATAAATGTTTTTTTTTTAATTAACTGGATGGATCAAATGTTAAAATGCATGTCAAAGGAATTATAAATTTCAGAAGGTTAACAGCTCGCTGATTAGAAAATTAGCATGTACTTTTGCTTCAATGGTCACTTACTTTCCCTTGATGGGTTCCCTGNTTGCATCATCCCGCTGTGATTACCTACGGCAGATGATTTCAACAGGAAGGTCTTACAGTTCTTCTGATTCAGGGATGAGGGCCACTGCTGCCTCTGTACCTTTTTTCATTCCCAAACCATGCCTTCCTCACAATGAGGGTAAAACAACAACAAAACACCATAATAAAATAAAACTTTAAACAGAAAAATCATAAACAAAACCTCAAAGCTTACTCAGGACTCAGGCTAAACCTGGGCATCCAAGTTCTGTTTTGTGCACATGAATTCTTCATCTTTTTTTTATATTTTTTTAATTGAAATATATTTGACATATATAACACTGTGTAGTTTAAGGTATACAACATGTTGCTCTGATACATTTATTTATATATTGTGTGGCATGAGCTAGCACCTTATCACTTCATGTATTATCACTTTTTATGGTGAGAATAATTAAGATCTTGTCTCTTAGCAAGTCTGTTTTTAATACAGTGATGTTGTCTGTAATTATTTTATTCTTAATGCCTCATTACATACAGCTCTTATAAAAGCTTCTCAATTTCCACTATGGAAGGTTCAAGCTGTACCGGAAGGCACACAGGTAAGACTAACTGTGGTATCTGGGAGCAAGTGCTGCGTTGTTCAAGGACAATCACAAAGTACTTTCCTAAAAATGCTGGCAGGAGTGTGAATGTCTGCACTTCCCAGCAAATAATGTATGAAATGTCTCTTGCTGCGTGCCATGCACCCTAGAGCCACTGGAGGTCAGCAGAGATCCTGGTCCCACCAGGGGCAGATTGATGGGACTTTCCACATCTAAGGCAGCATGACCACCAGGGAGAGTGAATTCGACTTCAAACTCGCCACACAAGGAGGACATAGAAGGTGAGGTAAAGGGAGACCATGATTGACAGCTGAAGTGAAGGCAAGTTTAATTGTGTGTATGTGTAGGAATTTTGGAAAACAAAGACAATTATGAAGAAGAAAACAAGAACCATTTGTAATCCAACCAACAATGGGGAAAATCAGTGGTAACATTTTTTTCCAGAGATTTATTTATTTGAAAGAGTGCAAGGGGCAGAGGGAGCGAGAATCCTCAAGCAGACTCCCCACTGAGCACAGACTCCCCAATGCCGGGCTCAATCCGAGATCATGACCTGAGCCAAAATCAAGAGTGAGCTGCTCAACTGACTAAACCACCCAGGAACCCCAAAATTTTGGTTATATCTTGCTGACTGAATAAAAGTTGCTTAACAAACAGTGACATGTTTCCATGGAGAAAAAAATAAACTCTGAGGTTAGTCAAATAGTTAAGTGCCAGCATCAATACTTGCAGAATGGGTATCAGCAGCTTGGAAGAAAATCCAGAAAGAGCAGAATAGCACTCTTTAATCAAGAGCATTACCAACACTCTTAATGGCACAGAAGTCAATATTATGTAGAAAAACACAAAAATCAATGACTCAGAATTGGAAAGTGATTACTACAGTCAGATTCTGAATGTGAAATTGTTTCAGGATTACTTAACAAATTTATTTCCCTTTTGAGGTACACACACTAATGATATTACAAAAACATCTCTAAGTCTAAAATAGTTCTCATGATAAAAATTCTAAGTGAAAAGCATTGTGTTGTAGTTCAATTTTTCTTAGTTTTTTTCAGTTAAAGACAAAAGTGTGCCTTATAACCAATGACAAATTAGATTTGATGAAATATTGCAGAAAATACTTATTGTATTGTTGGGAGATGAGATAACCCATTTGAAGTACTTAATGGAGTACCTACAAAACTAACAGTTCATAAATGCTGGTTACTACTCATAACATCTATCCATTCATCTGTTCAACAACTATAATGGTGCACCTCCTTCGAGCTAGACACCCTTCCAGTGCTGGGGACACAAGGGTAAAAAGACAAGGTCCCTGCAATTACAGAGTTAACATTTTATCATTATTATTATTATCATCATTACTATTAACGATTACTGCTGAGATTAATTGCTTCCACAGGCTAGAATCTTAAATGAAATTCATAAAACTTTTAATACATATTACATGTATCAAAAAGATGTACCGGTGTGGATTCCCTAAGTACAGTATAAGAGAAACCCTCTATAATAAGTCAGCAATAAATATATCTTCACCAGAGGTGTAGAGATTCCTTGTAGGAACCCACCCCCCTCCTGGACAGGAGAAGCTAAAAGGGTGACTGTCAGATCTGTGACATGCAAGAAGTTGAACATCCGAGTCCTGTGCAGGGTGAGTGAGGACACGTATTCTGCCGCCATCAGAAATCAGACATAAATGCCCAGCAGGTGGGGAACAGGTTGTTCCACAACATTCCGCCTCTTGATTCTCTTTAATTGCCCTGACTTCCTTTTTCCTTTTTCTCTTCCTTCTACTTCTCTCCTCCTACTTTGCTCCTTACTTTAAATGCAACAAATGGAGAATTCAGGGGCTCAGAAAGTGAACTAAATTTTAATCCTAAAATGAAGATTATTTAAGCTATGATCTTTACACTGGGGTTTCAAAATATATACGTAAGCTTAAAACACTGGAAGCTTCCTGATGACACTCTAGTGTCAGTCTGAGTTCAAAATTCTCTTTCCATAGTTCCTACCCCGGCTCCTTTTTTTGGTGGGGAGAGAGGTCAGGAGACAGGAGGGGAGATCACAGTTGCTGCATGTAGCTCATACATAGAAGCAAAAGGGCCGACTGGGTGAAATTAGTCTGTTTTATCTACCTTCGCCTTTTTTCTTTCTCCTGTTCTAGGTTCTTGGCCTATTTAGCTGAATGTTTGAACAAAGCGAGTCCTACGAAGGGCATATAAAGAAGTCAGGTCAAGGTAGGGCAGAAAGCAGTCCACGGGATGCTGATAGGTAGAGGAGGGAGACAGAAGGAAATGCAGGCAGCAAACCAAAGAAGGGTGTTCTGTGGCTGTGCACAGAGACGGGTTTTCCTGACCAACTAGGAAAGTGGCGGAAAGTGGCGTGGAGGACAACTCCCAAAGGATTTCCAACACGTTCTAAGGAATGAGTACATGCATTTCCTCCCTGAAGGGACTACTTCGGAAATACTCACTTGGAATGTTTTATGAAAATTAGAGCTATTACATTTTAATATTGTTATATAATTGTTGGCTTTTTGACCTTATAGTCTCATCTCATCCTTAATTCTTTTTTTTTTTAAAGATTTACTTATTTATTTGAGAGAAAGTGCGAGCAGGGGGAGGGGTTGAGGGAGAGGGAAAGAGAATCTCAAGCACATCCACACCCAGTGCAGAGCCTGATGTGGGGCTTGCTCCCATGACCCTGAGATCATGATCTGAAACGAAATCAAGAGTCAGCTGCTTAACTGAGCCACCCAGGCACGCCTCATCCTTAATTCTTAAACAGGGCTGATAAAAGAAAAGAAAAAAAAAACCTGTAACACAGCATTGGAAGAAATTCCCAATGCAAGACAATATACAAAATTTATGGCTAAGATAGACAGATTTCACAACTAAATTCAGATATGGGTCACACTTCAATTCAAGCTTGCAACACACTAGAAAGCAATAAAATAGTCATTAAAGTTTTAAAAAATCCAATGCAAGCCAAGGTTGATTTATACATTTTGCCACATTAATTTCTTCCAAGAACCTATGTTGGTTTTGTCAAGTCTTTCAGCATATATTGATAAGCTGGTTTTCTTTATTTACCTACTGGTGGGGATTTACTCTATTTCTTAATATTAAGCCATCCTTGTATGACGGGCATAAATGTCACCTGGTAATGGGAAACTATTCACAAAGGCACATCCACCTCCCATGACACTGGGTGGAGGGACAGACATGCTCACGCCCAGGAGATGGCAACTCATGAAAGAAGGCAGTTTCAGGACCAACAAAATGGCCTCAACTGCCAGACCTGTTCACAGGAGGTTTATACTGAAAAATTCTGACAGCCACCAGAAGAACTATGGGTGTTTCCGGAAGTCATCAAGTGGCTCTAAGTAGTCCTCAAAATGCCAGGAAAAGTCTATTCAAGAAAATTCTTTTTAATTCAATGCTTATGCTGAAGGTCATTTATAACAGTGAAAATAAACAGAGATTACAATTAACAATATCACAGTACACCTGTACAGATTTCAAGCTTCTTCCACACACATTTTCCCAAAAGCTCTTAAGCAACAAGATACTTCCTTCCTGCTCTTTTCTTAACCAAAGACAAAGTACAGGTTCAGAGACTTTTTTAAAAAGATTTTATTTCTTTATTTGAGAAAGAGAGAGAGAGAGAATGCACACAAGCAGGGGGACAGTCAGAGGGAGAGGGAGAAGCAAATTCCCCACTGAGCAGGGAGCCTAACACGGGGCTTGATCCCAGGACCCCAAGATCACGACCTGAACTGAAGGCAGACACTTAACGGATTGAGCCACCCAGGTGCCCCAGGTTCAGAGACTTTTTATACCAACTTTGTATTTTGAAAATTTTCCAACTTATATAAAATACGAAAAAGCAATATAATGAGCACCTGTATACCCTCACCTAGATTTAACACTTTATCACATCTGGTTATCAGATTTTTCTTTCTCACCACACATACACACACACACACACACACACACACACACACACACACACAGAGTTTATGGCAAGTGCTGACTCAAGTACAGTGATTTTTTTAAGTAACTTGTCCAACTGTATATAACTTTGGTAAACAGTGGGCTTCTGGTATTAGGACAGAGAATTCTACCTTAGTGAAGGCTGGGCCACATGAGATAGAAATAATAATACCACATACAACACGTAATTTCATTTTTGTTTATACACTGACCCACTGGAGATAATTTAAACAGACTATAATATAATTTGTAACAAACATTTTCAGTCGTTTTTATATAGAAATTGAGTAAATTCTCAGTTTCTATGAGAAATCCAATTTAAATTACTTTATTTTGACCTTCAGAATACTCAAGCTTCCTGGTACAAGCTGTATCCTCCTGGGCTCCAGTCTGGCTGCCTGGTTACTCTGAAACCCTGGCAAATCACTCAGCCCCCTCTAGGTCTTTCAGTGTCTTCATCTGTAAAATGATCACATACTCCCACTCTCTGAAAGTCTAGTGTTCACTCCCACCTCAGAAACTTCACATCTACTCTTTCTTCTGCCTAAAATACTCTTCTTCCCCTACTTCCTTTAAAAACTCCTACTCTGTCTTCAGGCCTTGCAGCATTGTCTCAGAAAGGCCCTCTCTACCCCCCAAACTAAGTCAGATCTCTTATCTCATAGCCTCCAACACCTCTCTTCAGAGTAGTTATCACAACGACCAACTATGTATTTACTGCTCTTGCCTTCCTGGGTATATCTGGTTCATTGCTATGTCTAGGACCTACACATATTGCATGACAAAGGATGGATATGCGTGTGTGTATGTATACACACACACACACACACACAACTCTTTGTTGGATGAATGAATAACACTATCTGACTCAAGGGGCTGTGGTGAAGATAATGAAAATAATGTGTGTAAGAGCTTGTCTAAATCCAAGTGAACACTACATACATAGTTTTTTCCTGGCAATATGACTAGAAACTTTTTACAGGAACTTTTCCAAGAAATAACACTCTTACTTTGGATGGAAAGTCTGGGTGACACAGTGCATCAGAAGCAAGACAGACAGACTAAGTATCAGAAGGCAGGAGAGAGCAGGTTGCCACAATGCCAGAAGGTAATTAATAAGAACAAGACAAATGTGGACAGGATGGTTATCTTCAGTCGAGGTCACCTTCTGCCTATGCTAGAAAGCTTGCTATAGCTCTTCTACCTCAGAGAAATTAATACTAAAGCAGCAAGTAGGTATACTTCCTAAAAAGAATACTGTAAGGATATAAAGACCACCAAAAGTAAAACTTTTCATCTGCATATAACATAATTCTCTATGTAGAAAATCCTACTGTATTTACATAAAACTTATTAGAATTATTAAGTACCAGGATATAAGATCAATATACAAAAATCAGTTGTATTTCTAGTAATGAATAATCAGAAATTAAAACTTAAAAATCAATGCCATTTATAATAGCACCAAAAAAAATAAGAAATACTTAGGGGCAGATTTCACAAATTTGTGTGAGACTTAAGAAAAAACACCAGACAAACCCAAAATGAGGATACTTTACAAAATACCTGACCAAAACTCCTCAAAATTATCAACTGTCAAGAAGACCTGATATCTAAATGCAAGATCCTGGATCTTAGAACAGAAAAAGGACATGAGTAGAATCAGTGATGAAATCTGAATAAAGTCTACAGCTTAGCCAATAGTAATATACCAGTGTTAGTTTCTCAGTTGTAACAAATGTGCCATGGTAATGTATTATGTCAACATTAGGGTAAACTGGGCAAGGACTATAAGAGAACTCTCTGTATTATCTTTGCAACTTTTCCCCCTCACTTTGGTTAGAAATTAACAAGTCAATTCTAAAAGTCATACAGAAATCCAAAGTAACTAAAATAGCAAACCACTTTGAAAAAAAGTACCGAGTTGGAAGATTTATATACTACTGACTTCAAGACTTATTATAAAGCTACAGTAATCTAAAAAGTTTGGTACTGGTATAAATGCAGACAAATCAGTCACAGACAAACACATCAACAATACAGAATAGACAGACTAGAAATAGAGCCACACCTATATGGTCAGTTGATTTGAAGAAGATGCAGTCAATGAAGAAAGAACAGTCCTTTCAACAAATAATATCAGAACAGCTTGATAACTATATGCAAAAAAATGAACTCCAATCCATACATTGTGCCACACGTAAAAATTAACTCCAGGTGGATCATAGAGCAAAATGTAAAACTTTATACTATGAAATTTATGAAAGCAAACATACCAGAAAATCTTTGTGATCCTGGGTAAGGCAAAGATTTCTTAGATACAGCATCAAAAGCATAATCCACTTTAAAAATAAGTTGGACTTTGTCAAATTAAGGATATATGGCCTTCAAAAGACACTCTCAACAGAATTGGAGGTCTCACACTTCCTAACCTCAAAATATTATAAAGCAACAGTCATCACGGTGGGATCACGCCCCGAGCCGAAGGCACACGCCCAACCGCTGTGCCACCCAGGCGCCCCAAGGCAAAGATTTCTTAGATACAGCATCAAAAGCATAATCCACTTTTAAAATAAGTTGGACTTTGTCAAATTAAGGATATATGGCCTTCAAAAGACACTCTCAACAGAATTGGAGGTCTCACACTTCCTAACCTCAAAACTTATTATAAAGCAACAGTCATCAAAAAATTGTGGTACTGGCATAAAGACAGACACACAAACAAATGGAACAGAACGGAGAACCCAGAAAAAAACCCTCACACGTGTGGTCAAATGTTTTTTGACAAAGGGTACCAAGATCGTTCAATGGGGAGAGGACTGTGTCATCAACAGTGTTAGGAAAACTGGATGTCCACATGCAAAAGAATGAAATTGGATTCTTATGTTGTACTCTATACAAAAATTAATTCAAAATGGATAAAAAACTAAACATGCAACCTACACTGCAATGCTCTAAGAAGAAAATGTAGAAGAGTTCCAGAACATTGGATCTGCAATGATTTCTTGGCTAGGACCCCAAAAGCACAGGCGACAAATGTAAAAACAGATAAACTGGACATCAAAATTTAAAACTTCTGTGCAAAGGGCATAATCAACAGAGTGAAAAGGCAACCTACAGAATGGGAGAAAATAACTGCAAATCATTTATCTGATAAGGGGCTAATATCCAGAATACATAAAGAACTTCTATGACTTAACAATAAAAAAAATCACCTGATTAAAAACAGGGCAAAGGCCTCATACAGATTTCTCTAAACAGACAACATGCATAGGAAAAGAGCCGCAACATGACTAATCAGAGAAATGCAAAGCAAAACCAGGATGAAGTAGCACTTCACACCCTTTAGGATAGCTATGATCACAAAAACAGAAAATAACAAGTGTTGGCAAGGATGTGGAGAAAATTGGAACCCCTGTCCACTGCTGGTGGGAATGTAAAATTGGGATAGCTACTGGGGAAAATAGTATGGCGGTTCCTCAAAAATTAAAAAATGTAATTACCATATGATTCAGCAATTCTCCTTCTGGGTTTATATCCAAAAGAACTGAAAGCAAAGCCTCGAAGAGATATTTCATAGCATTATTCACAATAGCCAAGAGGTGGAAATAACGCAAGTGTCCACCAACAGGTGAATGGGTGTACAAAATGTGGCATACACATACAATGGAATACTATTCAGCCTTAAAACAGAAGAAAATTCTGACACATGCTACAACACAGGTGAACCTTGAGGGCATTAACATTACGCTAAGTGAAATAAGCCAGACACAAAAACAAATACTGTATGTTTCCACTTATGTGAGGTATTTAGAATCGTCAAATTCATAGAAATAAAAAGTAAAATGGTGGTTGCTAGGAGCTGGGGGAAGGGGGAAATGGGGAGTTGTTTAATAAGCACAGTGTTTCAGTTTTACAAGATGAAGTTCTGGAGACTGGTTGTACAGCAACATGAATACACTTAAAGCTACAAAACTGTACAATTAAAAATGGTAACGGCAAATTTTATGTTCTGTGGATTTTACCACAATTAAAAAGAAAGATACTCTTAAAAGAGTGGAATGAGAGGAAATATTTGCAAATTATACATCTGAAAAAGAACTTACATTCATAATATAGAAAGGGCTCTCAAACCCAGTAAGAAATTATTATGCCTCTTCATAATTTAACAGCCATGTTAAATTAAATAGACTGACCACACCAAGTGTTGGCAAGAATATCGAACAACTGGAATGCATCTACTCTGCTAGTAGAGACGTAAAACAGTACAAATACTTTGGAAAGCAGTTTCGCAGTTCATTAAAAAGTTAAATATAAACTAACCTATGACCCAGGTATTTCACAGCTAAGTATTTGCCCAGAAAATATGAAAGTATATGTACAAAGAGTTGTACCTAAATGTCTACAGCAGCTTTATTTGTAACAGGCCCAAAATGGCAACACCCCAACTGTCTGTCAGTAGGTGTATAAACTAATTGTGGTGCACAGCCATACAACGGAATGCCACTCGGTAGTAACAACGAACGATACGTGCAAATCATCTCAAATAACCAGGCTGAGTGAAAAAACACCATCACACACACACATATACATACACACACAACACAGTATATGATCCCACTTATATAAAATCCTAGCAAATGCAAACTAATCTCTACAACAAAAAGCAGTTCCATGGTCCCCTGGGACTGATGGGGGAAGAAAGGGACCACAAAGGAGAACAAGTACAATCTGGGGAATGACAGATATGCTAGTACCTTGATTGTGGTGATGGCTTCATAGGTGTATAACATGTGTCAAACATTAAATTGTATAATTTAAACTTGTGCAGTTTATCTTAATTATATCTCAGTAAATCTCTTTTTAAAAAGAAACAAATCCAACCAAAGAACCACCTGCCTAATAGACATTTCTCCCCAGACCATAGGATTCTTAAGGTCCTCCCAGTTCAAAGCTTCTACATTCCAACTGGCATATAAGGAGTGACCCAGGGACCACTCCGTCTTATCATCTCTAAAGACTGTAAGATTGCAATCTCTAAGTCACCAATAAGAATTTCATAATGTCACTTTTAAAAAGTGAAGGATTACATAGGAGGAATAAAATATTTAAGGAGAAGATACAATGTCTCAGATATAACTTTCATTAGTAAAAAATTAATTTTGTAGATCTCTCTTGTGGATCAAAAAGCATCTGAACTATGGCTGTTTACTCCCATAAAAAGAGAGCCTGATTAACGGTAGTAATGTCAGATCTATCTCAAAAGTAAGTTAATCTGCTTAAAAATCAGAATAAATGATACTCATGGTTCAACAATAGTAAATTTTCTTCCCAATGACTAAGTTTGAGAGCACAATTTCAGATTTTATGGTCCAAATTCAGTCAAAGTTAGGGACTACTGTCTGTGCTGTAATGTCTAATTAAATACATAAAAAATAGAAAGATGTGAAATGACAGCCCACACCAAAAACACCATGTCTGTCAGTGAAAAGTGGGAGGAAAAATCCCGAGTGCAGTGTGAAAATGCAGTCCATGATTGTACTGACAACCTTTTACTGCTCTCTTCATCCTATCTAGTTTTGAATCTCAATAGGAAGAAAAGAGGGCTACGGTTTGTAAAATACTGAAATGTTTTGCTGTTAGCCATTTCTGCACCAGTAAATCCCCCAAATGTTTGTTAAACTGAACAGAAAAGAAGCTAATAGGTCTGTGAAGGAATTTGGTCAGGAGATCTGGATTCTAACTGGTTTGACTAGATATTAAGCTGTCTGACACTGGTTAAGTCACTTTATTTCCATTTTTTATCAGTAAAATGAAAACTCAGTGTACACACACACACGCACACACACACACACACTAATTCTAATTATCAGGCTAAGGGCAAAGGATAGGAAATTTGCAGAATGGAGAGTTCTGTATTCAGGCCAACTCGCCAGTAATTCAATGCAACAAGCTTTTAACGAGCAGTCTCTGTTTCCCAGGAACTGTCAGATACATGAGAGTCAAAGATTAATGAGTAGTTTGGTCTCTACTTAAAAGGGAGAATTAAGAAAACAAAAAGAAAAAAGTTCCTGTCTTTGAAGAACTGACATCGCAATGGGTGAGACAACTAACACAATGAACCAGAGCTACAAAACACAGCGAGTCTGGTACCACGAGAGAGGAGAGTTCACGTGTGATGGATGCACCCAGGAGCAAACACCACTGCAAGCTCACTAGCTCAAGTTAGCGAGATCTGTCATGGATACAGAAAACCATGCTCTGCCAGGAACAGTGAAATCCAAGAGGCTGGACTATAAGTGAGTCTCACCTAAGTTTCCCAACACTCTCAATTACTACAATCTGTAACTACAGCTAATTACATCTTAAAGACAGTCTAAGCCAATTTTAGTGGAATCTTTTAAATAACAGAAACACAAAAATCTGAGATAGTTTTATCTGCAATGACTACAAATGGTATTTTTGTAGGATTCTAAAACTAACAAATCCATTTTTTCCTAAAATTTTATTTCAATTTTATTTATTGATTTTGGTATTCGCTTTGACAGAAAACATTGCTAGTTATGATTTACTACCTCTATGCTTATTCTACTATATTCTAATTTAAAAAATTACTTTGCAGACAAAATGCAAAATAGTATTATAAGTACATAAAGATTAAATACTAACATTTAACCAAACTCACTAGAACCTTCCACCTAAAACAACATTTTTTAGCATTAAAAAAGAAAAGAGAGAGAGGGAGAGAGAGTGAGTGAGTGTGTGTGTGTGTGTGTGTGTGTGTGCGTGTGCGTGCGTGCAGGAGAGGTGGGGATGGGACAATTTCTTCCAGACTTCCTATTGAGGTACTTACAGTGCTGATCACAATCAACTCTGGCAAACACTACTTGATTTTCATTTGGATATTCTTCCTTAATGACATTAGAAGCTTCCTCAAAAATTGGATGCAACATTTGGCTGAAACGACACCTATGCACAAAAGAAGGATACCAATTAAAACT
This sequence comes from Ailuropoda melanoleuca, assembly GCF_002007445.2. Classification (NCBI taxonomy): domain Eukaryota; kingdom Metazoa; phylum Chordata; class Mammalia; order Carnivora; family Ursidae; genus Ailuropoda; species Ailuropoda melanoleuca. Next base: position 30,041,663 of record NC_048224.1, read on the forward strand.
GAAAAGCAGTAGCAATAAAATCCTATTTCAGTTATTATCCATCGATATATAGTATATGTACAATGAACAGCTTTTGAGACAATCGCACAGTTAATTTAGTCATGGACCTTCATGGATGTCATTCATTGAAGATGAAGACAGTTTTGAATTCAAAGACTTCCAATTCAGACTGTACAGTTAAAAGATTTTGGTTTTTTGCACCTTAAGAAAATGGTCAGTATAATAAAGCACAAAGCTAAGGATCTCCCAAAAAGGCCAACAAACAAGTCTGATCTAAGCCCTTAGGATGTATCCACTTGGACTTGCAACTACTAAGACTTGGGAATTTATAAAAGAAATCAGCTTTCTCTAAATAATGAACATATTTTTAGACTATTACACAAAATCTTTAAGAGGGTAACTTTATTGCAAATACTAGACTGATTCACCTGACTAGGTCTATCAAATTTCATAGGCAAGTTAGTATACTAAGTAAATAAGTTGCATGAAAAGAATATATAGCTTCAATATAATGCTCTCCCTCAAAATTTACCCCTGGTTAAAATAGGCTTTTGTATCTATGAACATATTAAATATATTAAGTTCAGGAGAGAAAATGTGAGATTCCTAAACAAGACTTCCTAGTCATGTTTCCTTTGTCATTTATGTTTGTTCTGTCTTTACTTTTAAAAAAGGGGCACAAACCCTACAATATTCCAGAAACTTGATACTGCTAATTCTGACTATCCCTTAATCAGGCCAACTATCTCACAAATATGTTGTAGGTCATCAAAGGGACCTGATAAGAAAGAGAAGAATCATCAGAATCAGCACACAGCCAGCTGGATTAGAATAGCCATTCTTGTATGAAAAAGGTACTATTTGTTAACAAACAAAACAAAAAACAACTATAATTGCTCTATTGCTTCCAGAGTCCTTTTCCACCAAGGAATTTACTTAAATGAAGCCTGTGAATTCTTTACTCTGCAGGTGATTAGGTAATACCTAGTAAGTGTAATTCAACAAAAGTCTGATTAAAGCCTGTGAAAGGGCACACCGTATCATTTCTCCTCGTTTCTTTTTGTAGATACCTCCTCTAGCCACTCACCTGACTTCCTAAGGAGATGTCCTAGAATATATCAAGGAGACACAATCTGTATGTTCAATCTCTTGCTTTCAAGTGGCTCTTTCCTCTTTTAGCATTCTTAAATCTCTCCCCTCTGGGATAGGTGGATGGGGTCTGTGGACATCAGGGACCGTGTCTTATTTGACTATGTTTTCTAATAAGCATTTCAATATAGGTCTGTTAAATGATTATATTGATAGGATGGAGGAACAGGAAAGGCTAGGTCCACAAGTTTGTAGTTTCTTTTTTTTTTTTAGACAGAGCGAGCAAGCACAAGCGTGAAGCACAGAGGGAGAGAATCCTAAGCAGGCTCCGTGCCCAGGGCAGAGCCCAACACAGGGCTCAATCTCACAGCCCTGAGATCATGACCTGAGCTAAAATCAAGAGTCAGATGCTTAACTGACTAAGCCACCCAGGTACCTTAAGTTCATAATTTCTTACAGTTTGCTGAAAATAGGGTGCTGGAGGGCAGGGAAGGCAAAGGGTAGGAACTGATGAACGGTTTCTTGAAGAATTAGGATATGGCCTAGTAAGGAATTAGTGCACAGGCTCCTGGCTTAAGGGCAAGGTAAAGGCATATATTAGGGGCTCCTTCTTTCTGGATTGTCCAGTTTGCTGCCCAATAAGCATTTAAGCAAGGTTCATGTTTAAAATAGGATCAATTTGAATACTAGAAGGTGAATGGGAAAGATGAAAAAAAAGTTCAATGGCAAAATCACCATCTCTTCATACACATGTATCCATACATATGGAAAGTTACATTTATAAAACATAACAAAAGCAAAAGATCTATTAAAAGGGCCTTAAGGGTCATCTGAATTCAATTTCCAATCTAGTGCTTGAATCCACCCTTTACAAATCAACCAAATGGGCAAAAGTCTTTGTGGGGACAACTTGGGGGTACTCACTAGTATACTTACTAGTATGACCTAGTAGGAGGGGGGGAATACACTTCGGAGTCAGACATACCTGAGTTTAAATCCCAGTTCCACCACTTACTAGCCGTATGACCTTTCTGAGCCTCAATTTCCTCAACCTAAAATGGAAATTATAATACCTACCTGCAGGGTAGTTCTGAGCATTAAAAACAATGTACATAAAGAGCCTGGCACATAACAGCATTATTAAGTACCTACTATGTTTCATTACTCTTCGAGGCAAACAGTATTTTTAGGCAGATCTATTAGAAAATTCCTCCTTAAGCTGTGCCACATTCATAACTTCCAAACAGAACTAAGAATCTAGCCTTTGAGGCCACATGGTATAAATCTATGTCATATGGTCAATTACGTAAGTTTTATCAGTTGAATGAAAGAGTACTAATTCATCAACAACTCAAGGTGTTCTTTGGGTAATATGTTTTCCCAAGTAACTGCAATTAGTCCACATTGCCAATTCAGCTTTTGCAACAAGGTCAATGGCACGTTCTATTTCTCTTTCTTACAACACACAAAATCCCTCAATCAAGAGAACCATGTTCTAGTTTTAACTCTGCCACAACTCTGTCAGGTAACCTTGGGAAGACATTTTACTCCTCTGGGTCTGAGTTTTATTTTTAAAGCGGACTGGACTAGATCTCATACCCAATTTTGTGGCTACTGTTACATGCAGACAAACCCAATTTATCTTGGAAAATGCTACCATGGTTATACATTTTAGAAATGGCATTTTCTCTGTGTATCTTAAACGTTTTACTGAAGTTCTTTAAATATCTATACATCATTCATTCAGTAAACATCTATTTTGTACTTATTGGCCAAGTACTGTGCAGAATGCCTGGGGATTAATGTTGAAAAAAGACAGCTAGAGTAACTTTGCTTAAAGCTAAGGCTGTAGTCGGTAGCCAGCAACTAAACTACAGCACACAAGTTTTCTGATGAGCTAAGTATGTGGTGTTATGAGAAGATAGAAAAAGGGTTGGAATAGGGCAGGAATATTGATCTAGGAAGGTGACCTGGAGGAAGTGGTATCTAATCTAAGATCTGAAAGACAGTTAAGACTTAACTATGTAAATAAATGGGTGAGAGAAGAGTGACCCATCCAGGCAGAGAATATATCATGAGTAAAGGTACAGTGATGAAACACTATAGAATATTACAGAAACTGAAAGACGTTCAGTACAACTGGAACAGAATGTGGGAGTGGAGAGAGGCAAGAAGTAAGATGTAGAGGTAGGGTAACTTTAGGTCTGAAGTCACTGGGGGCTTTCTCAGCCAAGGTAAGGGACTTCAAACCTAAAGTTAATGGAACACCATTTAAGGGTTTTAAGATGAGGTGTAATCTTATTCACTTTGAACTTTAGGTAGACCACTCTGGCTTACTTTGTAGAGAACAGAATGGAGACACATAAGACTTGAGGTACAGAAACTAAATAAGGAGCCTGTCACAGGAATCTAGGTAAACTGGACTGTGTGGCCTGAAGTAGGGTGGTGGCAACTAGCAGGCAGTAAACCTTAAAGGGTCAAATAAGATAGACTGTCTAGGAATAAGGATTACATGAGAGTTTCGAACTTCTCTCCAACTCAAGCTCCCTTCTACCTGTCCCTGTGTAACATTCTTTAACATCTACTAGGTGTTTACGCCCTGGTTTTTAGATGCTGGGAATGCTGAGTAAGACATTATCTCTGCCCTCAATGTTGGTTTGCACAAATATAAAAGACAAAATAACGTAGTAAGAAAAAGAAAGTGATATCCAGTACTATATGAACACAAAAGACAAGAATCTGATTCAGACAGGGGAAGGAGTAAAGGCTTCCTAGAAGTAGTAGAAGATACATGCTTAAAAAGTGTCAACAATGTATTTCCTTCTAAACTTGCCACACCCACATCCTCACCTCCAAACACAGCCCTACTTTTTCAGTCAGGAAAAATAAAGAATTGCAGTGTGTGTGTGTGTGTGTGTGTGTGTGTGTAAGAGAGAGAGAGAGAAAGAGAGAGAGACAGTGACACGTTGAGGGGAGAGGGGATGGATTTGAGTTTTTGTTACTGCTTTTAAGATGTGGGATAATGTAATCAAGATATATTTTTCTCTTAGAATACAAACGATCATGAAATTAAGCTGCTCCCTTTGTGACTGACCCTTAACTGACTTTGCATATGGAATATTGTCTCACATAAGAAAAAGGCTTCCCCCTTCACCCTTGCTAGCAAAGAAAAATTCACATGTAGCAAGATAAAAGAAAAAAAAACCTAAACAATGCAACTTCACCTCCCTACTGCAAAAAAACAAAAATAAGATTCTTACTTACCAGTCAGCATAAAAATTTACTAAAGCAACATCAGCATTGTCTGAAATTGAAAAACAAAACCAAACAATCTAAGTTAATTGTGTCCACATAACTGACATAATCAAAGAGATGGTTTTCAACATGGTCTTTTTCCCATTTATGTAATGGCCTGCTAAAAACACACAATAACAATTAAGTTACCTCTCACTCAGAAACCCACACAGAGAGTCACGGACAGGTTATGTAATTTGTGGGAACCCCTGATCCTTTTCTCTGTATCTTCCATCTTTATACCTTCACTGAATGAATATAAAACAAAAGGGGAATCAAACCCAGGTCAGGAAAGTAACCTACTAAATAGCCTACTCTCATTAAAAGTGGTGGAATGATCTGGATTTGAATAATCCTTTTTCTTTTTTTTCTTAAGAGAGAGAGCAACTGTGAGCAGGGATGGGGGGTAGAGGGAGCAGAAGAATCTTAAGCGACCCCCAAAGCAGGGCTCGATCTCACAAACCTGAGATAATTACCCGAGCTGAAATCAAGAGCCAGATGCTCAACTGACTAACCAACCCAGGCGCCCCTTAATAATCCATTTTTTGATCTCCCATATACACGAATAATTGAGAATTGGCTCTGCAAGAAAATTCTATTTCACAGAACAGACCTGTGTAACTAAGTTATTTCTAAAGTTCAGATGTCTCAGCTATTTGCAACAAGTAATCTACAACTAAGAATGTTGCATAACATGCACATTTTCTGGTTCCTGTCAATTAAACAGCTCTTTATTGCAAAAATAACAGTATCATTTGCATATGAGGATGTGAAGTCATGAGAAAGATACATTTGTTCCTTTTTCTTAAACTTCATACAGAGAAACTAAACTCCTCAAGTACTCACAAAAATAAAGCACAAGGATATTCTAGAATTTGAAAAATGAAAGGACAATGATTTGTGAGTTTCAATTCTCTTCCTTTTTTTTTTTTTTTTTTTTTTTTAAACCTTCAAAGCACTTTTTATCCACTTGCTACTTGACTCTGAAGCAGCGGTTCACAAACTGCACTCCCTGGACGAGAAGCACCAGCAAGCACGTAGAAACTTACAGAAATGCAAATTCTCAGGTGGAGTCTAGCAGTTTCTATTAGAAACTTAGAACCAGGCCTAGCAGTACAGATATTAATAAGTCCTCCAGGTGACTCATGCATGCTAAAAGTTATAGAACCACTGCTCTAAAGAGATCCCATAATGTGGGATAGACTTTTTAGCGTTTAAAACCAGTTCCAAGAACGCAAAACAGTATATGCTGTTCAATGAATAACTCCTTTTACTTCTATTATTTTTGGTTTAGTTTGGCTTACATCAGTGGATGAAATGGAGTGCTTTAAAAAAAAGAAGAGAGAAATCGTTTATGTGTTGTACATTTTCTTAAATCTCCTAAATTATGATTTTCTATCAACCATGTGTTCACCTTCCCTCTACTACTTCTAAAAACAGAAATGTTTTCTCTCCCCAAGTTAACCGTATCCACAGTCACACTGTCAGCAAACAAAGCATTCAGTAAAACACTTATTTAACTTAACTGAACCAATGACAATAAAAGAGATCAGAGTCGGTGAATTAGTTAAAAGCTAAAAAACACAAAATATTCCCAGACTGTGTCCTAAGATATGAATGTTTAGTATCACACAGTGGCAACTGCTGGCCTTTAAGTAAGTTCTAGCAAAATACTTTGTAACAGTGGTATTTACGACAAGGCAAAGAAATATAACAAGACAAAGTTTATTTGTAACACAGGAAAAGAGACTTACACGTTTTAAGAAATTTTACTAAAAATCAGGGAAGGGGGGGTGGGGGAATGGGATAGACTGGTGATGGGTAGTAAGGAGGGCACTACTGCATGGTGCACTGGGTGTTACATGCAACTAATGAATCATCGAACTTTACATCAGAAACCAGGGATGTACTGTATGGTGACTAACATAACAAAAAACATTAAAATTTAAAAAAAGAAAAAAAAAGAAATTTTACTAAAAATCAAAACCAAAAGTGCTTTGTTAATTCAGGAAACCATGAAGCTAATCAGAATGCCAGCTCCTCAACTGTTCCAGTAAATGAGATTTAACTTTGTATATAAACAGGCTCTTTATAAAGAAGCGTACTTTAAAAATATCAAGGTACTTACTTAAAATGTCATCTATATTCTCTGTATCAAGACTTGTTATTTCAGTTGTAACAGGAGTAAAAACCCAGGTTACCTGGAAATTTTAAAAATGTGAAATTAGTAAGTGTTTCCATAAAAGGCAAATAATGCAGAAAGTCTAATAAAAAATGAAAATTTATTAATAAAGTTGGTTCCACTTGTTATTTACAAAATCACCCAACTGCTTTTAATTTTTATTATCTTTATTATCATTCTAACCCTTTACTAGATCAACAAAATAGAAGAACTTTTTTAAAGATTTTACTTATTTATTTGACACAGAGAAAGAGAGTAAGAAAGCAAAAGCACAAGCAGGGGCAACGGCAGGCAGAGGGAAAGGGAGAGGGAGAAGCAAACTCCCCTCTGAGCAGGGAGCCTGACATGGGGCTCAATCCCAACCTGGGGTCATGACCTGAGGCGAAGGCAGACCCTTACTTAACCCACTGAGCCACCCAGGCACCCCAGAAGTACTAACTTCTAAGTCTAGAAACTGGTCAAATAAAACTTCCTGTATTTCCAAATACACAAAAGCGAATGGTTCTAAACAATTAAGAAATTAAGAATTGATTCATTCTTTTAAATTAATATTTCAACAACTTCATGGTGTAAAAAGAAAAAAGTTACTGGATTATTATCAATTTGGAAAGAATACAAAACCAAAGATAAGTCTGCTGACTCCATCCCTACCATGTTTCTAAGATAAAACAAAATAATAAAGAGAAGAATTCAAGAAAGTCTTCAAGTTGTGAACCAAAAGCCTTTCCTGCCTCATCTCACATACTGGTGATAACAATGTGTTAAGTGAGAGGCTCTTAAAAAGAGAACACGAATTTTCTACTTCCAAAATATTGAACCCAAAGTTCAAGTTTATCAAAGGAAATATTAGCTTGCCATCTGCAAAATAAAGAAAAGATAAGCTAAACTACCAACAGTTCACTTCATTTAAAAAGTAATACTTAATGTATTTTATTTTTAGGCTCCGTCTTTAACACCCACCCGGTGTGTTTATGGAAATCTATTCACTGAACCGTGGCTACGGAGTGACAACTACATAGGCCCTGACGAGAGACTGAAGACTACCCCTGTGCCCACCCATTTCACAGACACTTTAGTAGTCACAACTGTTAGAACTGAGTGTCTACTTCACCAACAATTCAATTTCTGAATGGTATAAAGAGCCATGTTGATGCTGGCACGTAAACAAGCCCAGCTATTTGAAATATTTCTATTAATTTATTATTTTCTTAGAAAAAGCCAAATAGCACTAGTCTTATTTTCAAGTTACCATAATCATGCTGCCAATAGTGGACTACTATTTCTGCTAGCAAACAATAAATTATACTCTAAAAGTAAACTAGGTAAGTTAAAAATCTCTGAATATTTGACATATATAACTAATTTCATTATTTTAACACCTTAAACATTAACTGGAAAGATGAAATTCCCTCATTAGTCATTATTCCCTCACTATCCATATCTCAATGAACAAGTCCTTCCCTCATCAGTGTATGACCAGCTCTTGATAATTGTGCAATCTGTTGAAAGATTAACTGAGGCATATTAAAAATTTTAAGAGTTCATTTGAACAAAAATCAATTTGAATCAGGCAGCATCCAATCTAATAGAGAGAAAAGAAGCTCCAAGGACCTGTGTAAAATGAAAGGCAGAAGTGAGCAGGAAAACGGAAGTTCTGTTACGCAAAAAAAAAGTGGGTTAGTTATTGCAAAATCACTTTTCTTTTGGGGATGGCAGAGGTCTATGAAGCATATTACCGAACCAGTGTGGAACAGGCATTTCCTGGCTGACTGGTTTAAAATTCCATTTCTGGGAGAGTCAAAACTGTAATTAAGTCTTAGTCCGGTAACACGGGGCTTAGCATAAGTAACTCCATCTTCGGCCTGTTGTTTTGTTTTAACAAAGCCAATTATATTGACACAAGATTTCAGAGTGAATTGTGTTGAAAAATTCAAGAAGGTGATGCAAAAAACATTATCATAAAGCAACCAAGTTGGTGATTATCAAAGTCAAGTCATGAAATAACTTGACAGTCATTTATGGAGCATCTACTAGGTACTGAGGGCACAAATGCATAAGGCATGGTATGCTCTACCTGGAAGAGCTCTCCAAATAGTGATAAAGAGGGGAGAAAAAAGTCAAATACAGATAACCGTCTTCAATTGTACAATCCAAGGAAGCCCATTTTTGAAGAGTTAGTTGTCACCCATCAAAGTTGTTTTTCAGAGAAGTAAAATTTAACTGCTTTTTACTTTGAAATATTTACATGGCAAAAATGTTTACATGACAAATGATGACAAAAATGAGACAATAATCAAATTTGGCTGCATTAAACACCTATCAGTTTAGAAACATCATGCTAATAAGCATGCGACTGATAAGACACATTCAGCTAACAGATGTGTTGAAGAGGGCCCAGAGCAAGAAAATGGTCTCTGACTCAATCATCTCTCTGCCCTGTAGGGAGTAAAGGAGGTGTTTTATCATTAACATTTTTATTAATATGCAGTATAAAGAGAAAGACAGGTTGTTTATTTAAATTGTTAGCAAGCTCCATTAGTCTGACAAATTGTTTCTTCTCATGTCAGCCCTAAGCCTAAACAAAATTCTCCCAGGGAAACATCTTTGTGTCAAATGCTTTAGTGCTTAAGTAAAATAAAGACAAATAGCTTTAGACCAGGCAAGCAGCTCTAGAGCAGGAAGAGGGAGCGTAATCATTCATTTTTTTAAATTAACACTTGAAGTAAACTTTTACATTAATTTTATTTGAAAGAAACAACAAAAAACCTATAAAGACATTTTGAGTAGAAGATCTTAACAGACATGGAGAATTTTAGCCTCTAATGAGGAATATTTAGACAACATATGTAAATACACAGACGTAAACTTATGGTATTTTATAAGTTGGTCATTCTCTTCAGTTCATTAGCTCTTTTTCTTGCCAAGAAAACTTAGAAGCATCTCCAATAACCTAGAAATCACTAGATAATTCCATCCACATGCATTTTTTGTACCAAATATTAAACATTTCAGTCTGAAATGTGTCAAGTGATGTGATCTTATATAAAAGGCACATCAGTGAAATGTCTGATATTGTACCCTACTTCATTAAAAAAATGTTTTTTTAATGACACACTGGCTTTAAACAAGAGCTTCCTCAACAAGTAAAGAATATTTTCTTCCTTTAGCAGGTTTTTTAAAACTGAGATATCTTTAGCAACTAAAAGGCTTTCCTTTCCTCAAATTTCCCAGTATCCTCCATGACCACCTAACTGGCTAGTGATGCCAGTGCACCAGCTCTTATTTCCATAGCATTTCTGAAGCCGCCCAGCAGCCAGGTGCTTTTCGCAAAGCACACCCCACAATTTTTCTGCTTCCCCTTCTCTTTTTTTTTTTTTTTTAAAGATTTACTTATTTGAAAGAGAGAACACAGAGGCACCTGGGTGGCTCAGCCATTAAGCGCCTGCCTTCGGCTCAGGTCATGATCCCACGGTCCTGGGATCGAGCCCCGCATCAGGCTCCCTGCTCCACGGGAAGCCTGCTTCTCCCTCTCACACTCCCCTTGCTTGAGTTCCCTCTCTCTCTGTCTCTGTCAAATAAATAAATACAATCTTAAAAAAAAAAAATAAAGAAAAGAAAGACAGCACACACAGTGGAGGGAGGAGCAGAGAGAGAGTCTCAAGCAGAGTCCCTGCTGAGCACAGAGTCCCAAGCACAGCTGGATCACATGACCCATAAGATCACAACCCTTGAGATCACAACCTGAGCCAAGATCACAAGTCAGACACTTAACCGACTGAGCCACCCAGGCATCCCTCCTCTTCTCTTTGCATACAAGGTTTCCTCTACCTGGAGTGTCCTCTTCTCCACTACTGCATAACCAATCCTTCAAAGATTGATTTCCTCCTCCATGGAGATCTGTCTGGCTCTCCTGGTCGAAAATAACTCTCCTTTCTCAAAAGCCCAACCTATTCCATGGAATGGGGATAGAAAAAGGCAAAACGTGTGCTAGAGGAATGGGAGTTACTATAAAATTCACATTCTCTCCTCATAGAAATCAAATTGAAACAAGATACAATGAAACACTGATTACATGATAAAAGATAGTATTTATAGAAATAAATTTTGTAAAGATTTTTTGCATAAGCACTCTCAGTGTTAGGTCAAATTTTATTTGTTACAATATTAACATATATATATGCTATAATTCTAGCACATACGAAATGCTCTGGCACTCACTGCTAAGCCCCAGTACTGTTCCTCTTTTGTGAAAACATTAACTGAACAAGACACTAATCCAATAGGATCTTCTTCAGAAGTATGAACTAATGTCAGTAATAACACATATTGGAAGTGAATTATTAAAGCTTCTCTGTTCCTAATTATAAAAATAAATTAACAAATTTTCCTTGTACATTAAAGGCCATTTGAGTGGCTGCTATTCAAATATACCCTTAGTGGAAACTACTATGACACTCCCTAAATTGAGTATTTCCCTTCAACCTAATCTGCCCACAGAGGTCAGACTAATCTTTCCAAATGCTGCTTTACATACATCAAATCATATGCCAAAAGAACACAAAAACAAACCAAACACACAAAAACGGTTTTTCTCTGTCTATGGTATAAAAGCCTAAATCCTTAAGCTGGCATTCAGGACCATCCACAGACCTGCTTTCCTAAATAACACCCTACTGCCCCCAATCCATATCCTATCCTCCAGCTAACATGACGTACAGAGTAACCATAGACGCTAGTGGGCCATATACTCTGGCTTGCTTGAGACAAACCCCGTTCATGCCTGTTGCCATGGACTATTACAAATAGCACCACTCCTTTCAAATGGGTCCCAGTTCAGGCAATAAATTATATGGTCACCCTATTTGCAGGAGACCTCTGGCAACTGAAAGGAATTATAACCATCTCCTCACAAATCCTAAATTATTAAGAAGTATATAATGATTTCCCACATAATACACAGTAAAAGGAAAAATGGAATGAGAATGAATAGAGAAGAATAAAGACGGACTCTGATATGAATGCTGCTGAACCAACTACTAGCCTCACTCACTGACTGAGACACTAAGCCCTTCGCAAGGGAATAAAATCAGTAACTCAGGAAAACCCTTCAAGGGTCACTCACAAACAGTCCAAACCTGAAGCTACAAATCCAAGAATGCAAGAAGTCTACAGTACATGCAATTCCTAAAATGCATCTCCTTACTCTCTTGCATCCACACTTTGCTGGTGCAGTTTCCTCTCGGAACAGCTTGCTTGCAACAGCTAGGAAGGGTTATCTAGCTTTCAAGACCCAATTCAAAAGCTATCTTTTCTATGAAGACTCTGCTGATGATCCCAGACCCCACAGATTTCATTTCTCTCTCCTCTGAACCCACAGAGTACTTTCTGGAGGGTGTTAACAGATTATTAATTCACACAGGTTATCTGCGCTATCTTACCTCCATGAGGAGACTGAGTACCTTGGAAAAGAGACTGCACCTTACTCAATTTTGTATCCCATAGATCACTTACTACAATAACCTATCTGTATACAGTAAGTACTCAAATATGTTAAGTGAATGAAAGAGCAGACGATGTTAATATACTAAGAATTTAGAGGGAGACTGCTGGAGATGAGAAATGGGGAAAGAGGTCCAGAAATGGGAACAGCCAACAAACATTTTTTTTTTTTTGAGAGAGAGAGAGAAGGAGAGAGAGAAAGAGAGAGAGAGAGAATGAGTTGGGGGGGGGAGTGGAGGGAGAGGGAGAGAGAGAATCTTAAGCAAGTCCCACACTCAACATTACAAGGCTCGATCGCACAACCCTGAGATCATGACCTGAGCCAAAATCAAGAGTCAGACACGTAACTAGTTGCCTGAGCCACCCAGGTGCCCCCCAACAAACATTTTTTTAACATGTTTGAGGATAATAAGGTTATCAAATAGGAATAAAGTCTATTAAAACTTGTTTTTAATTATATAATGGTGAAGAGCCATTAATACCACTAGGTGATTACAGACTTAGATTGAGAGGGAACCTCAGAAGTGATCTTCCTACCTCCTACAGAAAGCCCTCTACCTCCCTAAGAGCTGTGCTGAGCTTCTAGTTATCCCCTCTTCTGGTTCCCCCACAGCTGTACTCTGACATGATTTCCAGACACTTCAGCACACAGAATACCCTCATTTAAGAGTAGCTATGTTACACTGGTGGACAAAAACCTAATACTTCTAGTACTGTTTTATTTTAAGGTGTTAAGTCAGTCATGAAAACAAATAATTTAGGACTTTCAGAACCAGAATCTAATAAAGTATCAGGCAGAAGAGGTTATTAGGTATTATTTCTGTTAGCAAGATTGATTAAGGCACAGAAGCATTTATTAGCCAGGCTTTGCTTTAAGTGTTTTATGAGCATATTTTAGTTAATATGTTTAGAAAACAAGATGTATTTCCACTGAATTTGTTTGTTTTAAAGCTTAATAACTTAAAACCTTGTTATTCAAATAACGGTCCCTAAAGCAACAGCACTGGCATCACCTGGGACCTTGTGAGAAATGCAGAATATCAGGCCCCAGACGTACTGAATCAGAATCTCCACTTTGATAGGATGCCCAAGTGCTTCCTATGTACATCAGAATCTAGAAAGCGCGGCTTTAGACAGCAATGCCTCTGACTCTACAAGCAAGCACGTAAACTCATTTTAAACTCTGTGCAATGTTTACCGTCCTCAAATATGAAGACAGGAACAAGTAAGACTCATTTGTGAGAGAAGTCTGTATTGATATGCAAAATACTGTGATTTTAGAAAAACGTGGAGTCTGTAATCTTATTAGAAATTTACAAAGATGTTAATTTTTTAAAGTATGCTGACTACTGCCTGAATAGATACTTCTGCATGAAAATTACTGGCATAAAATAGAAGCTTTAATAGAGAATGTTTCCTTCCATGTGGCGTTACCATTCTCAATTGACATTACATCTGCTAGGCATTCTGCAGTAATAGCTTACTGTATTTGTGCTAAATCTTTCCTTTTCCTGCCTGTCATGAGAGTCTCAAAGCCCTTTACAAACTGTGTCTCTCCTATAGCAAGAAATAAGTAATGTACCAGGCAATAGCTCTCTTCCATTCTAATCCAAATTAACAAACCAGCCTACTACCTGAAGTCCCGATGCCATGGGACCCAGGCTGTTGCTCCTCCCTGGGGCCACTTCTCTGACTCTCAGTTTTGCATGAAACTGGCAGGCAACAGAGGCATGGAGATTTTCAGTTGGCTGCAAGGAGCTAAGAGATATGAAAGGTCCCCAGAGGAAAAAAGCTGAGGCTGACAAGCACTGTAAGAGCCCTGAAGCTGAGTATCAATCGAGGTACATCTCACTGTTAGTAGTCCCAGAAGCATTATAATGAACTAGAAGTTCAAAGAGAGGGGAAAAATAGGACTAAGTATAGAATAACATTGGGAAGCTACTTTAACCCTTAAATTGCTCAGTGATACAACTTTTGGACAAGTGATACAAATTCTGTGCCAGTCTGAACCAGTGTGCTTTTATAAGGAAACATTAGAAAAATTATAACACTCCTCATTAAATAAGTCAAGATATGGTGGGTGCAGATATGTTTGGGAAAATAAATTTTATACCCCCCAAAATAATCATTCGAATATAGGTAATATAATCCCTAAACTCAAATTCTGCCAGTAGAAACAACCATAAAACATAAAAATAGGGGTGCTTGGGTGGCTAAGTCAGTTAAGCATCTGACTCTTGATTTCAGCTCAGGTCATGATTTCAGAGTTGTGAGATGGAGCCCGGTGGCGGGCTCCATGCTGGGTGCGGAGCCTGCTTAAGATTCTCTCTCTCCCTCTGCCCCGCACCCCTCAAAAAATAAAAATAAATTGCTGAAATTCAGACTTTTTCTTGCACGTTAGTTATTTGATCATGCATGGATTTCCATTAAAACTGATGTCATTTCACAATGTACTACAGAGCTTCACTAATCCAAACAGTGTGGTAGTGGCACAAAAATAGAGATCAATGGAACAGAATAGATAGCCCAGAAATAAACCCACAATTATATGGTCAGTTAATCTATGACTAAGGAGGCAAGAGTATACAATAGGGAAAAGACAGACTCTTCAATAAATAGTGCTGGGAAAATTGGACAGCTACATGCATAATAATGAGACTGACCACTTTCTTATAACATACACAAAAATAAACTCAAGATGGATGAAAGACCCAAATATGAGACCTGAAACCATAACAATCCTAGAAGAGAAAACAACAGTAATTTCTCTGACATCGGCTGTAGCAACATTTTTCTAGGTATGTCTCCCCTAAGGCAAGGGAAACAAAAACAAACTATTGGGACTACATCAAAATAACAAGCTTTTGCACAATGAAGGAAATCTTCAACAAAACAAAAGGAAACCTACTGAATGAGAGAAGATATTTTAAAATGATATATCTGATAAGGGGTTAATATCCAAAATATATGAAGAATTTATACAAGTACACACACACAAACACACACACAAATCTGATTTAAAATAGGTAGAGTAGGGGCGCCTGGGTGGCTCAGTCGTTAAGCGTCTGCCTTCGGCTCAGGGCGTGATCCTGGTGTTCTGGGATCGAGCCCCACATCAGGCTCCTCCACTGGAAGCCTGCTTCTTCCTCTCCCACTCCCTTTGCTTGTGTTCCCTCTCTCGCTGGCTGTCTCTAACTCTGTCAAATAAATAAATTAAATTAAAAATAAAATAAAATAGGTAGATTACCTAAATAGACATTTTTTCCAAAGACATAAAAATGGCCAACAGATATTATGAAAAGATGCTCATTATCACTAATGATCAGGGAAATGCAAATCAAAATGAGGTATCTCCTCATACTGTCAGAATGGCTAAAATAAAAAAGACAAGAAATAACAAGTGATGGTGAGGATGTGGAGAAAAAGGAACCCTCATGCAAGGCTTGTGGGAATGCAGACTGGTGCAGCCACTGCAGAAAACAGTATGGAGGTTCCTCAGAAAATTAAAAATAGAAATATCATATGATCCAATAATTTCACTGCTGGCTATTTACCCAAAGAAAACAAAAACACAAATTTAAAAAGATATATGCATCCCTACGTTTATTGCAGCATTATTTATAATAGCCAAGATACTGAAGCAACCCAAGCATCCATCCATGATGAATAAAGAAGGTATGGTGTGTGTGTGTGTACACATACACACACACACACACAGCAATATTACTCAGCCATTAAAAAAAAGAAAGATGAGATCTTGCCATTTGTGACAACATGGACAGACCTAGAGGGTATTATGCTAAGTGAAATAAGTCAGAGAACAACAAATATCATGTGATTTCACTTACATGTGGAACCTAAAAAACAAAGCAAACAAACAAAAAGCAGAAGCAGACTCATAAATACAGAGAACGGATGGTTAACATCAGGGAGAGGGTCGGGGATGG
Source organism: Ailuropoda melanoleuca (assembly GCF_002007445.2). Classification (NCBI taxonomy): domain Eukaryota; kingdom Metazoa; phylum Chordata; class Mammalia; order Carnivora; family Ursidae; genus Ailuropoda; species Ailuropoda melanoleuca. The sequence continues at coordinate 30,057,674 of NC_048224.1, forward strand.
GCGAAATGGGTGAATGGGAGTGGGAGATACAGGCTTCCAATTATGTATTTAATAAGTCACAGAAGTAAAAGGCACAGCAGAGGGATTATAGTCAATGGTACTGTAACAGTGTTGTATGGTGACAGATGGTAGCTACACTTGTGGTGAGCAGAACATAATGTATGAACTTGTCTAATCACCATGTTGTATGAACCTAAAGTAACACTGTGTCAACTATACTAAAAAAAAAAAAAATTGATGTTGGGGCGCATGGGTGGCTCAGTGGGTTAAGTGCCTGCCTTCACCTCAGCTCATGATCCCAGAGTTCAGAGACCAAGCACCGAGGGTCCTGCTCCCTGCTCAGCGGGGAGTCTACTTCTCCTCTCCCTCTGCCTCTCCCCTGGTTTGTGCACTCTCTCTCTCTCAAATAAAAACTGAAATCTGTGCTTTTTTCTCCACAGTATTTCAAAAATGGGATGAGAGCCTAATATAACACTGTATATTAACTGTACTAGAATTAAAATAAAAAAAAAATGGGATGAATTAATTTACCTGGAATAGACAATGTAGTTCTCTGACCTTCAAAGAAGAGTCCAAAGCTCTTCAGAACTGTGAGTGATCTTCTCAATGTGTGGAAAGGATTTTTCTCTTAAAATCACCCCATACTCCTCTAAAACCCCCCAAACTCTAGCAATGGTGGTACTAACAAAACATGGGAATTGGGAGAAAAGTTAAGATGAGAATTGTTATCTTCTTTTTCTGTACACACTCTGGAACCAGGGGCGGGGGGCTCGGTGTGAGACAACATCCCATTCATCACTGTCTCCTGATTAGGACCTAACACTGGATCTCATAGATAACAGTCCAGGACAAATACATTCAAATACATGCCAAGAGAAAATTATGACTACTCTTCTTGTACTACAATGTAATTCTCACCCAGGATGCCTGATGAAAGAAAGTTCCCTCAAAAGAATCCACATATATGCTGGTACATACTTTCTTTTGTTAGGTCATCCATTCCACAAATATCTCACTGAGTCATCTATTATATACATGCCAGGCACTGTACTAGGAACTAGGGAAAGGGATGTGAATAAGATTATATATATACATACATATAAAACATCTAGCAAGATCATCAAATTTTCTCTTTCATATTAAAAAAAAAGAGAAGAGTATTTAAATCTTCTTTTTTTAAGATTTTGTTTATTTATTTGAGAGAGAGAGAGAGCACAAGAACTGGGTGAGGGACAGAGGGAGAAGCAGACTGCCCGCTGAACAGGGAGCCCAATGTGGGACTTGATTCCAGAACTCCGGGATCATGACCTGAGCTGAAGGCAGATGCTTAACCAACTGAGCCACTCAGGCACCCCTCTCTCAAGTATTTTAATTGAAGAGTCATCCATAGTTCTTGGCAAAGTCATTATCTATTCTCAAAAGATAACTGCTAGGCACTGAACAAAGAGAATTACATGGTATGTCATACTTCCCTTTTGCCTGGGCTTTCAAAAAGCTTTGAGTTAAACGTAACGCAGAACAACTGCGCTGAAGCCATTACTGAGCAATCTTAACATCACTAAAAGCAGAACAACCACATATTAATGCTTCTTGATAGGATGCAATAGGAAATAAAAAGCACCACTTGCGAAGTATTCTTAAACCAAAATAACTGAACATGACCTCAATCTAATCAAGCCCAAGAACTACTGTAAGGAAACAATGGATGGAACATGAAATGACACTATGGGGATACAAGCAACAGCACTGAGAGACAGGGAATTTTATAGGAAAAATGACAGCCCCCGAAAAGTGGATCCTGAGACATGTAGTTGAGTACAAGTAGCTTCTCTGGGAGAAAAAGGAAGTAACCAAAGAGAAATGGGGAAGAAGGATGGGGAAGACAGCCAATATACAACATAACATAGTGAACTAAACGCCAATGTTTTCACTTTTTAAAAAAATTTTCAAGGTTTATAACATAAAGGCTCTGAAAAATCCTAAACTGTGTAACTGAAATTCTTCTACTGTCTTACTTACCAGTTTCTGCTGGTGGCATATATATTTCTAAACTGCACAAAGTGAAGAAAATACCTCCTACTATGTCAAAAAATGTCTATTTCATTACTAAACATGTGACCCTGACCCTTTGGTGAGTCAACAGTCTTCAATGAAAAACTGTTCTACAGTAAAACCTTTAGTTTCTTATTGTCCATATTCACTTAGTTCTGGATGACTCTCAGGCTTTTTGGTTGAAAATTATTAACTAAGCAGTATCATTCGTTTTTACTCTTTTGATTTGCGTAAGATTTTAAATAGATTACCTAACAGTGAATAATCCTTATCTTCTTAGAATAACTCCATCTGCTCAAGTTGCAGATTTAATCTTCTACTAAATTCTATTTGCAAATATTTTACTAGGATATTTGTATTAATATAACGGTTGAGATTATTCCATAGTTCTCTTCTCGTGTACTGTTTTTACTAGATATTTAGATATTCTACTAGATATTTATATCTTTAAAAACCAGTTGGACAAGTTTCATCTTTCACTATGATTTGAAATAATTTAGATAGTACAACATGGTGGCTGAGTATAGCATGGTGGTCTAGTGTAGCCTTTGAAGGCAGACTACCTGGATTTACATCCTAGATCTGTCACTTCCTAGTGGTTGACACTGGCCAGATTAACCATTTTGTGCCACAGTGTCCTCATCTATAAAAAAGGGATGATGATGATGATGATGATACGATTTCATAGTGTTTTTTTTCAGAATTCTCATGAAGCATATAGTAAGCTTTTGTAAGTTCCTTAAGTATTTATAAGCATTTACCCATGAAATTGTCTGAGCCAGGTCCTTTTGGGGAGTGTATCTCTTTTTAACTTTTTTTTAAAGTTTTATTTTTTTAAGTAATCTCTACGCCCAGCATGGGGCTCAAACTCACAACCCTGAGATAAAGAGTTGCATGCTCTTCTAACTAAGCCAACCAAGCACCCTTCTTTGTAACTTTTCTATGTAGACATATGATATATATAGGTTGAACTGCTATGAGAAATAATATGAATATAGCACTACTACTTAGCCATTTCTCCCGACAGACATTTAGAATGCTTCTAGATTTTACTACTGCAAACAATGCTGCATCAACATTCATGTGCTTCCTTATGCATATTAGAAGCATTTTTTGAGGGTCTATAATTAGGAGTTAAATTGCTATGTCTAAGCACATGTGGATCAACTTTAGCAAATATTTACAAGTTCTTCTCCAAGTGCTACTTCTGTCCTTTTTTTTATATAAATCTCTACACGTTTTTGCCTTCACTAACTCCTTCCTCCTGTTTTCACTCTATTATCCTTATTTTTGACAGCTGGAATTTAGTGTTTTATGATTACATTCCAAGACCCATATTTATTCAACATAATGATTACCCATACTTTACATTTCGATTGACTGGATTATGTCTATGAGCACCTTTTTCAAGAAAAGAACACGGGTGGGGCATCTGGGTGGCTTAGTCAGTCAAGCATCCAACTCTTGCTTTTGGTTCAGGTCATGATCTCAGGATCATGAGATCAGGCTCACATCAGGCTCCACACTGGGCACGGGGGCCGTTTGAGATTCTTTCTCCCTTTCCTTCTGCCCCTCCACTAGCTCATGTGCGCACCCCCTCTCCCTCTAGTAAATAAAACGAAGAAGAAGAAAGAAGAGAACGTGGGCAACAGACTTCCCTCAACTCTGCAGACCCTTCCTCCATGTTCCTCAGGTGAAGCAGTAGCTCACCATGTCCTCCCCAGAGCTCTGAACACCAGCTCTGTGGATCCCCCTTTCAAATTCCTATGTTTTGATGATAATAATCTCTTCTTTTATTTCCTTCAATCTAGGCATGGAACTATGTCCTGCAGTTATTACTGTCTTTGGTTTTTGCTCTTTCAGTCCCCAACACCTATGTAACCAATTCCCCATATTAAATCCCTTCTGTTCGGGAAAAAAAAAAAGGAACAAGCATTGGCACAATTAAGAATTACTAATATCAAAAATGAAAGAGAGGACATCACACTACAGATCTCATGGACATTAAAGGGATAATCAAAGAATACTATGAACAAGTCTATGTCCACAAATTTGATAACCCAGATGAAACAGAAAAATTCCTTGAATAACACGATCTGCCAAAACTCACACAAGAAGAAACAGAGTATCCATATAAGCCTATACCTATTAAAGAAATTGAATCAATAATCAACAACCTTCCAAGACAGAAAGCACCAGGCCCAGATAGGGTCACTAGTGAGTTCTACCAAATACTTAAGGAAGAAATTACAACACTTCTCTACCACCTCTTTTAGAAGACAGAAGGAGGGGAAATACTTCCTAAGTCACTCTATGAAGCCAGTGTTACTCTAACACCAAAACCAGGCAAAGACGTTACAAGAAAACTATAGACCAATATCTCTCGTAAACATAAATGCAAAAATTCTCAAAAAAAATTAGCAAATGGAATCCAACAGTGGATAGAAAGAATTATATACCATGACCAAGTGAGATTTATCCCAGGTATACAAAGCCAATTCAACATTTGAAAATCATTCAATGTAACCTCTCACATCAACAGGCTATAGAGTAAGAATCATATGATCACATCAATACAAGCAGAAAAAATATTTGACAAAATACACACCCTTTCACGATAAAACTCTCAGTAACCTAGGAATAGAGGGGAACTTCCACAACTTGTTGATGAACATCTACAAAGAAACTACAGCTAGCTACCATTGCATTTAATGGTGAGAAACTTGAAGCTTTCCAACAAAGATCAGGTACAAAGCAAAGATGTCCCTTCATACCACTGTTTTTTAAGATCATTACTGGAAGTTCTAGCTAATGCAATAAGATACACAGAGGAGGAAGGAAGAAACACAACTGCTTTTGTTTGCAGATGACATGACAAAGCAAATCCAAAAGAAATGGCAAAAAAAAACCCAAAAACAAAAACAAAAAACAAAAAAAAACCCACAACCCTCCTGGAACTAATAAACCATTATAGCAAGGTTGAAGAATACATCATGAATATACAAAAGTCAATCACTTTCCTATATACTAGCAATTAACAAGTGAAATTTAAAATTCAAAACACAGAATCATTTACATTGGCATCCCCCAAAATGAAACACTATTAATCTAACAAAATATGTACAAGATCTATATAAAGAAAACTACAAAACTCTGATGAATGAAATCAAAGAACTAAATACATGGAGAGTTATTCCATGTTCACTGATAAGAAAACTCAAAATTGTCAAGAGGTCAGTTCTTCCCAACTTGATCTGTGAGTTCAATGCAAACACAATGAAAATCCCAGCAACTTATTTTATGGATATTGAAAAACTGATTCTAAATTTTATATGGAAAGGCAAAAGATCCAGAATAGACAACACAATATTGAAGGGAAAGAACAAAATTGGAGGACTGATACCATCCAACTTAAAGACTCACTACAAAGCTACAATAATCAAGAAAGCATGATACTGACAAAAGAATATACAAGATGCTATAACACCTGGACAACCACGTGCAAAAAAATGAATCTAGACACAGACCTTTCACAAAAATTAACTGAAAATGGATCACAAAACTAGGCATAAAACAAAAAACTATACAACTTCTATAAGTCTACAAAGGAGAAAATCTAGATAACCTTGGTTTTGGTGATGACTTTTTAGACACAGTACCAAAAGCATGATTCATGAAAGAATGAATTGGTAAGCTGGATTTCATCAAAATTAAGTTTCTGCTCTGCAAAAGACACTGTCAAGAGAATAAGACTACAAGCCATACACTAGGAGAAATATTTATAAAAGACACATCTGATAAAGGACTATTATACAAAATATACAAAGTATTCTTAAAACTAAACAATAAGAAAACAAACCACCTGATTAAAAAATGGGCCAAAGACCCTGCAGACACCTTATCAAAGACATACGGATGGCAAACAAGCATATGAAAACATGCTTTGCATTATACGTCTTCAGGAAAATGCAAATTAAAATACTGAGATACCACTACACACATATTAGAATGGCCAAAATCCACATTTTGGATTTGGCGAAATCCAGCATTGTGATGCTGACAACATCAAATGTTGGCAAGAATGAGGAGCAACAGAAACTCTCATTCACTGCTGGTGGAAATACAAAATGGTACAGCCACTTTGGAAGATAGTTTGGCTGTTTCTTGCAAAACTAAACATCCTCTTACCATGTAATCCAGCAATCCGTGCTCCTTGGCATCCACTCAAAGCAAGTGAGAGCTTATGTTCATCTAAAACCGGCACATGGATGTTTATAGAAGCTTTACTCATAATTGCCAAAACTTGGAAATAACCAAGATGTCCTTCAGTAGGTGAACAGATAAACTGCCGTACATCCAGTCAGTGGAATATTATTCAGTGCTAAAAAAGAAATAAGCTATCAAGCCACGACAGGTTACATAGGAAACTTAAATGCATACTACTAAGTGAAAGAAGCCAATCTAAAAAGGCTGTTTGTTTCCAACTATATGACATCACATGAGAAACAAGACAAGAAATGGTAAAGCTATCGAGGTAGTGAAAAGATCAGTGGCCAGAGTTTAGAGGGGAGAGGTGGATGAACCAGTAGAGCACAGAGGATTTTTAGGGCAGTGAAACTACTTTGTATGATACTATAATAGTAGATACATGTCATTATACATTTGCCAAACCCACAGAATGTACAACATCAAGAGTAAAGCCTAACATAAACTACGGACTTTGGATGATAATGATGTGTCAACGTAGCCTCATCAGCTGTAATAAAGATACCCCTCTGATGGTGAATGTTGATAATGAGGGAGGCTATGCACATGTGAAGGCAGGGATTACACAGGAAATCTCTGTATCTTCTGCTTAATACAGCTCTGAACCTAAAAATGTTTTTTATAAAAGTCTATTTTGTTATTCCTTATTTCATTACTAATGCAAATAAAGTTATTTTCCTAAATATCTTTAATGCAACAAAAATATTTAATTCACTACTTTTATTTTCAAGCCTAAGGAATAACATTTGAGCTACATACACATGCCCACAAATAGGTTATTTCTTTCTGCCTATGGATCTACAGAAATATAGATTTGGGGTCAAAAAGGACCACAGAGGTTGCAGTGGGTTGAACAGGGTGCCCCCAAAATTCATGTCACCCAGGACTTCAGAAGGTGACCTTACTTGGAAATAGGCCTCCTGCGGACATAAGTAACAATCATGAGATGAATCAGGGTGGGCCCTAAATCCAGTGGGTGGTGTCCTTGCAAGAAGAGGAGAAGACACAGAGACAGAGAGGAAAAGATGATGTAAAGATGGAGGTAGAGATTGGTGTGATACATCTATAAGCCAAGGAATGCCCAGAGCCACTAGAAGCTACAAGAGACAAAGAGAGATTCTCCCTGAGAACCTTCAGAGGGACAGTGGCCACACTAGTACCGTGATTTCAGACTTTTGGTTTCCAGAATGGTGAGAGAATACATTTGTTTTATGCCATCAAGTTTGTGTTAATTTGTTGTGGGAACCATAGGAAACCAAAACAGAGGCAAAATCATATTAGTTCACATTTAAGAACTAAGTATATACACCAAAGAAGTCACGACCATTCATAGATGTACTTGGCAAAGCAAATATACCACTGGCAACAAGACTTGATCATTATGATCCTTTCATACGATTAATGACCTTGTATCTGAAAAACCTAAGACTATTGTAAAATAATGAAAGTTATTTCACTGTGGAAATGCCTCTCTTCTTGTTTTATTTTACTTTTGCCAAAGAGGTGGAGGTTTTATATTGTTTTTTGTTTTGTTTTATTTTGAAGATTTATTTCAGAGAGAGAGAGAGAGAGAGAGAGAGAGCATGAGCAGGGGGGCAGAGGGAGAGGGAAAAAGAATCTCAAGCCAACTCCACCCTGAATGTGGAGCCCCAACACAGGGCTGGATCTCAAGACCCTGAGATCATGACCTGAGCGGAAATCAAGAGTCAGGTGCTTAACCAACTGCGCCAGCCACCCAGGCGCCCCGGTTTTATACTGTTTTATTCATGTGTTTACTTAGTACCTAGTATGACGCTTGACAAGTAGTAGAGACTCCACATTTGCTTAATGAACAGACTGAACCAAATAACTTTAAAGTTCTTCTAGACATTCCACAATATGAGACCACAAAACAAGCCTATTTACTTAAAGCTGGGAGAGGCCATGAATGACCTCTGTTATGCAGTCAGAATGGGAAGCGTTTTTTGAAATCTCTGCTTGAGGACTAGAACTCAAATTATGACAGTGAAAGGATCACTTTTAGATAGAAAAAAACACATACCTCCCTTCCCCCAAAAGATGAGAAAAATAGTAGGCCTGCCTTAGGACAAGCTAGCAAGTAAAATAGTGACAAATCAATTCATAATCAAGAGAGTGAATAAAAAACTACCATGTTCACCACTGGATTTGATTTAAAAAGGGAGGGAAAAAAGCAAATTTCAATCAGCTGAAGTTCATATCCTCTATCATTGTGGAAACTGTAAGCATAATTCTCCTATTTACCAGTAAGTGAAACAACTGTGCAGTTCCAATGAACATTTTGTTTTCAGTAATTCAAAAAAGTTTCCAAATAAAGAGTCTATGTAGGCTAGATAGTCTTCTAAATGGAACTCTCTCAGTAGTCAAATAAACGTGAAGGCCACAAAAACATATTTTATAATTTTGAAATTTGTTTCCCACATCATGAAGTGTAAAGACAGCACTGAAAAATAGGACCATAAACTATAATGATTACTCAGCTATAAATTATAAGCATTATTGTTTAACTTCTTCACATCACCCCAGTCAACCCCTCAACTCCCAACAGCCTCTCTGACCTCTACTTTATTAAGGTCAAAAGAGTAGTTACTTAGAATTACTAAGTTGAAGGGGCCCAAGTTTATCTAGTTGTCTAACACCCTCCCCTCCCACCTTGTGCAGGGCTCTCCCTGACAGCATCCCTGGCAGAGGAGCCATTTAGCCTCCAAGGGAGCACCTGCTATGAGAGAGAGTTTACAAGGCAAACCAATCCACGATGAAGTAGCACCACTACAAAGTTTTATCTTCCGGGAATGAGGATCTGCTCACCTTTCCCTTCTACACATTCGCCACAATTCTATTATGTAGAATTCATGAGCTCATGAAGAACATATCCACAAGCTCATGGCAGTTCTTGGATGAGAACCAAGGCGGACAGAAGCACTGAAGCAGGTATGGCCTGTGGGGACTCCAAAAGCACATTCCATTCTTCAAGAACTTCATGATCACATGTGAAAAGTTAGTACACAAGATAGATGATGCAAGTACTGTAAGCCTTACACAAAATATCCCAGAAAAATGTAGAGAGAGGAGAAAAATGGCAGAGAGCACTGCCACGGGCTACATGAGCAGAGTAGTTTCTATGGATAAAGTAAGTGAATAGCAAAACTTGGCTATGGAAGTTCACATAGTGCAGTACTGGTAGATACGCTGGAAGGTTAGGTTGGGGCCAGGTTGTTCAGAAAAAAAAAAAAAACCAAGGTATAAGGAGAGTAAATATAATACCCTTGAAAGATAGACACAGGGGTTGATATCTGCTGTAGCAGAAAATAAGAAGGCATGGAAGACCTCTCATAGGTGAGTAGCACAATGACTTCAAGACTTAAGAAAGATTAGTGGTCCGGATTTTACGAGGTAAGACTACACAGTTAAAAGAGTGAAATGTAATACAGGGAAGGGACATAAGGGCCCAGCCTGGGGCTAAGGAAATTTGGGAGACTTTTAAAACTAAACAGGTCATGATGGCAAACTAAAGGGCTGAAAAATTCAGTGAGCCAAAGCTATAAACCTAGGTGACTGACCTAACTGAAAGGGAAGAAGACTCTTTTAGAGAAAGAATTTCTGTGCAGTCACTGATGGGCTTCAGTGTTCTCTGCCTTGACCAGTCAATAAGAAAGCAGCTGACAGGGGACCAGCTACTGTCTACCCACCACTATGAAGAGGCTGGCATTTGACTGCTTCTCATAATCAGGACTAAAGCACCAAGAAAATACTGAACCCAAGGCACTGACCAAAGCACTAAGCGACTCCTCAGCTACTCCAAACTTCAGAAAGGGAACAGTTAAAGCTGAGAGTTTAAAATGACTGGATGACAAGACTGGGGTGGGGGGACAAGGGGAGAAAAGGCGGCTCTCTTACAGTCAAGAACATCCACATTTACTTTGTTATTGCCTTCTGTCACTCATATGCAGGCCCTTTCCCTTTCCCCAGGGGTGTGGGCAGAGAGAGAAAGAGGGAACTATGAGAGTATAGAAGCAGCAGGGAGAACAGCATTTCAAGAAGAAATGGGGTAGTGACCAGTATGAAATGCTCTAAAGGTGATGAGCACAAGACTTCCTGAAGAGTAGTGTAATTCACAATTAGGAGAGTGTGACCTAGGGAATGTATCGCAATCAGCATTTTTAAAAAGCTAAATCATACTTGTTAGCCTCTAGTTAAGGCAGACACTGGCTCCTCTATTTACAAACTTTCAATCTTTAAACTTAAAAGTTTCCACAGATGTAAATCAAACAAAACCAAGTAGATTCTGCTGCCACCAACGGATGAAAATAAGTCATGCCTTGTATGATGTGTCACTCTGGAGAGACACATCATAAAGAGAAATACTTTATATTCTTGAATGATTTCCCGTGAAAAAATGGTTTGAATGGTATTAGCTTTAATTACCAAAATAACTTATTGATATGAATTACCTCAGTCCTAACAATGGGTTGATAAACTTCACCAATAATACAAATGTCCTCTATTTCTTTTTTTTTTTAAGATTTTATTAATTTATTTGAGAGAGAGAGAACACAAATGGGAGGGGGGGCGGAAGACAGAAAAGGAGAAGCAAACTCCCTGCTGAGCAGGAAGCCCGACTCGGGGCTCAATCCCAGGACCCTGGGACCTTAGCTGAAGGCACTTAACCAACTGAGCCATCCAGGTGCCCCTGTCCTTTTTTCTCTTAGAAGAAAATGTGCCCTGGTGTAGCTGGGTGGCTCAGTCAGTTAAGTGTTGGACTCTTGTTTTCGGCTCAGGTCATGATCTCAGGGTTGTAGAGATGGAGCCCCGAGTCCCTCCAGGCTCCCTGCTCAGCACGGAGTCTGCCTGGGATTCTCTCCCTCTTCTTCTGTCCCCCACCCTGCCACACTCTCTCTCTCTTTAAAATAAATAAATAAATCTTAAAAAAGAAGAAGAAAACGTGCCCTGAAGACACCCTCATTCCTTCCTTAAAGATCATTTCAACAACCTGAATAAAAGTACCTTTTAAGCCATTAAGAAAATACTTTCTATCCCATCTTTACAACAGGGATATTTATTAACTTAGCACTTCAAAGTAATATTCGAAAACAGGTGACAGACTTGGAAAATCATCTCATGTAGGAATACAGACAAGCTCTCTGCTAATTTCCTCAAATATCAAAACCCGTTTTGTGTTAGAACAGCTAAAGCTGGTCCAGGGATGTTAGTACTACCGTATAAATCAATATTCCCCCCAAATAACGTAGGCAAGAAAGACTTTCACTAAGGCACCAAACATAATAGGTGTAGATATTTCAGTCATATCTAGCCAGGTGGTTTCTCTTGCCTCATGGGTCAAATGAGAAAGACTGAAACTCTGATTATTTTCCTACAGACTACTGGATACTCCTCAGAACTAAAAGCTATTTCTTGAGGGCTTGTCTTATTATATATCTTAAGTCACTCTTCTGTTTGAGATAATAACTGATATCTATCAAGGAGGTATACATAAATGTGGTAGAACTGGAAAACACAATTTACCCTCCTCTTCCCTTTTTAAAAGATTTTATTTACTTATTTGAGAGAGAGAGAGCAAGAGAGAGCATGAACAGTGGGGAGGGGCAGAGGGCAAGGGAGAAGCAAACTCCCCGCTGAGCAGGGAGCCGGACGTGGGGCTCGATCCCAGGACCCCAGGATCATGACCTGAGCCAAAGGCAGAAGCTTAACCAGCTGAGCCATCCAGGTACCCCTTCCCCTCCTCTTCTAACCAAGTACTAATCTTCCCAATTGGAGGGACCTGTGCATATTAATGAGATTAGAAAAGCAAGACTATATAATGAGCTTTTCTTGATCCAAGTTGAAATACCCGGGGCACCTGGGTAGCACAGCGGTTAAGCAACTGCCTTCAGCTCAGGGCGTGATCCCGGCGTTATGGGATTGAGCCCCACATTAGGCTCCTCCGCTATAAGCCTGCTTCTTCCTCTCCCACTCCCCTGCTTGTGTTCCCACTCTCGCTGGCTGTCTCTATCTCTGTCAAATAAATAAATAAAATCTTTAAAAAAAAAAAAGTTTAAATACCCATCATAAACTATTTTATATAATAGGTTCTCAGCAGATACCTTCAGGAGTATCCAAATTCAAAAAGATTTACCATAGCCTTAGTTTTCATCAAATCTATAACACTAAAAGTGTGAGGCCAAAACTTATTTAAAGTATTAAATATTACATGTTTATGTGTAAATAACTTTACTCTACAGTGGACCCAATATTTAAGAGGTAACTATCGTATATGTAAGTTAGGCTTACAGGAACAAACTATATAACCAGCAATTTGAAATCTTCCACACCTACACAAATAGGATTTTTATTTTTGCATCTTTTCAGTGACCAAAATATGCTGTAATAATCTTCTCTTCCCTTACTAAATTCAGCAAAAGAAAGATTATATATTTCCAAAGAATCATCATCATTTTTCAAATATCTAGTCAATTACAGGAGTAAAGGATATATTTTTTTAATGATTTTGAGTGTACAAAGTAACAGAAATGATGCCTTTCTTTGTGGAGCAAATGATACCTTTCAAACAGCAAAGCATAAAGCATGTTTCTCCACTTTCATTTCTACCACTTACAGGAATTTATTTGCTTTTGTATTAAAAACAGAAATGCATATCAAGTTAGATTTTTATTTCTATCAATCATAGTTACATTTGTCACTATTCTGATAAGACTATGTCATAAATTACCATGGGAAAGAGACAAGTTGATAAGTACTTTAAGAAACCACTAATATTTAGAATTAGACTTTTAGAATAAAAAGCCTCATCCATTTACTCATTTCTGAGGGTCAAGAAAAGGTAGTATCAACACGGAAGAAAGACGGTCAGCACAACTGCTGTCCTCCTCCAAGGGTCTTTCTCCATTTCATAATGATGACTCCACCCATTTGACAAGCTTTCCTTCTCTATTCACTCCTTACAAAACAAAAATGTCTCCGATATGCCAGACATGATACAAAGTAGTCTATATACCATATATCTCAATTTGCAACCTTGCAAAATAATTATCCCTACTTTTAAAATGGAAAATTTGAGGGTCAGAAAGATAAGGAAATTTGCTTAATATCAATCACAGGGCTACAAAGAAGTAGAGCTGGGAAGGAAGCTGGGTCTTTCCAACATCAGTCACTCCACCTTCTGTATTGTCATTATCCCGGCAATCCCGACCCTAGAACTATTTCCATAATGCATCAACTTTTCCTGAAAGGGATATACATCGCATACCTAGGCTTCTAGGTAGAGAAACTAAGTAGAAAACATATGTTTGACGCATGCAAAAATATTTCAGTCTAAATTTTATTTACAAACCCATATATTATGTCTTCTACATCATTATAACAACTGTGAAGCTGAAGTAGGAATATCATTCCTGTTTTATAAAGGAGGAAACTGAAACTTCACAGTATCTGGTATATAGTAAGTGCAAATATTTGTTAAACGATTAAGACTCAAACAGGCTAAGTGACCTCTCCAAACTAGTGGTAGAACAGGGTTCAAACCCAGGACTCTCAATTACAAAACCAATGGCCTGTATAACAAAATGCAACTGTCTCCATAAACTGTTGTCATCATTATATGCGAAATTTACATGCAAAGCTAAGTACATTAAGTATGTACTTACTTTTTTAAATAACTAAGTTATTAAAAAAAAAAGAGGTAGGCGATAACTTGCTCACTTAATAGCCACACTTTTAAGCTGCTTTTGTTGGTGTAATAAAAACACTGCAACTATCAGCAACAGAAGACCACAAGAACTGGAAGCTAGTGGTGCCAGTTCATTACTTAAGTACACACAATATTAATACCACTGGAGGGGCAATCAGCAAGCTACCCCCCCCCAAATGTATTCAACCATCACTCACTGATTCCTTCATTCAAACATTTGTTGGGAAGTGTCTACTATGTACCATGGACACATTCACAGTCTCATAATCTTCCCAGAACTCTGCAGAAGAGGTCTTTATCCCCATTTGATGTGTGAGAAAATGGAAACTCAGAAAGGCTAAATAACTTTGTAAAGTAAAGTGGTCAAGCTAGGAGTCATTTCCAAGTTACAGGAATACAAGTACATGTATACATTGAGGCATCTTCTGTATTCCCATGTTACCACTCTCCACCAGGATCTAACAAGAGCAAAAACCACAAACCTACCTCATTCAAAACATACATTTTACTACTATAAGTTATTTCAAATATGCACAGGAAAAAACTGGAAGAACATATATTAAAATGTTATCAGTGGTTGGGATATGAACTTTTTTAATTTTCATTATCCTTTTCTGTACCATGAAAGCATACTGCTTTCAGGAATCGAAAAATGTTAGGAAAACTTTTGTTTTAACATTTGAAGTTACTACAACTGTAGGTTGTGACCCACCCTGTCACATATAGAGAATATTTTTAATTTAGCATAGTGGGGGCCCACTGGGGTAAATTAAATACTGGCACACTACACTACTCCCAGCAGGAGCAACTGGGCCAGGGTTGAGGAGATCACTATTTCCAGCAACACTATTAGGAAGTTCTACCTTATTGGGTCAGGTCGGCAATTTTTTAAAAATAAAATAAAGCAGAGGAAAGAAAAGAAAAGAGAAAAGAAAAAGAAAAAAAGAAAAGAAGGAGGGGGAGGGGAGGATCAGCAAACAGCACACACAGTAAGATAAGCACAACATTGCAAAATGTGTTTTAGCTATATGACTTAAGCTTCTAACACACTGTGCCTATTCATGGTATGACAACCATGCTGTCCTCCTGGTTGGTCCTTGAATATGCTTGACACACCCCCACATCTGGGACTCAGCCCCTGCCTGGAAGCCTTCTTCCTCAAGAAATCCAAATGACCTGACTCCCTGACTTACTTTAAGGCTCATCTTTGTGATGCTTACCAACTCTAACTCCCCTAAGCATTCCTGATCATCCTTACTCTAGCTCTACCTTTTCTTTTTTCCATATACTTAACAAAATTATGATTAAGCACTTAACCTATATAAGGCATTGTACTAGAAACTAAGATCTAAGAATAAGAAAATGTGATACTTTTTGTTCTACAAAATCATAGAAGTGTACAAATAACACCACCTCCTAAGAGTCGGACATAGTACCCATATTATTCCTCAGAAGGTAATACTTTATCAAGATAAAGTAGCAGATCCAAGACTTGAGACTCAGTCCCTGACCCCAAACTGAACGCTTTCTAAAAAGCTTTCCCTTTAGCCAACATACTTTCAAGTTATCATTAGGGGAAAAGTTATTCAAATCTTCTGGAAGATATCGTGAGCAGAGGCACAATAAAACAAGTAAAACATGCTTTTAAAATGTAACATAGTTTTTACAATTCTAAAACAAAATTAGGGTCCCTAAACCATTCATTCAAAGATTAAACTAACAAAGAACCAAATATTTTGTGACACCACGGTACTTTCATTAATTGTGAGCAAATCACAAGACTTCCCATGAGAATCAGTATCCATTCTTACAGTAAAAACTGGTGCTATCTAGAAAGCTTGAGGAATGAGCCAATTTTCTAAAAAATTATTTTTACTACAAAAAAAAAAAAAACCACACAAGTGGCTCTTCTTTACTCTTAGCTCTTTCAGAATGTGCAGTCATTACAAAGTGTGTGCCTGTCATCAGCCAGCTGAGATTTTACTGCACTTGGGCCAGAACCACAGTAATAAAAGTCAAAGGAACTGATAATGTCCAAAATTCTTTTCTCGGAATAACTCCAAATCGCAACAGTTATCTGACACTTGAAACTGGTCTTTTAGGCAAAGAGATAGACTTCAATGTGGTGTTGGCATTTCCCCTCTACATTTTCCCAAACTTCAAATACAACAAAACAGCCGAATGGTAGGCATGTAAATATGACAGCATCTTGTCCAAGGACTGAAAAATTTTAACTCCGTTTAATGTAAGTACTAAATATTAGTCTGTCTTCATGAGCTCATATAATTTCTGGCCATTTTGAAGCAGGCAGAGAGATTCACATTAATTTGTGGATTTTTCAAATTAGAAGATTAAGCTGCTTCATGGAGCCCCTTCTGATACCTGAAACAAACAACAGATATCAACAGGCCATCTTTTCACAGGTAATTTTACTAACTAAAATATATGGATGTTCTAACTCAATAAAATACCCCTAAAGCATCATTTCTAAAGATGTAGCCCTCAAAAGGGATTTTACCACAGAGACAAACTGCAGCCCTCAAATTCCAAGGTCAGGGTCACATTCCATCAGAAGGCCCATTAGATTCCCAAAACAGTCTATTCAATCCTACTCAATTTTCAATTGAAAAACTAAGGCCTCAATAAAGAAAGTGACTTGCTCTAAATGACCTTACGAATAAGTGAAAGAATCAATACTAACACATAAACTCTTATTTTCTAGTTTTAACTAGTATTCTCTGGTGCCTCCTAAAATCTGCTAACAAGCAAACAAAAGCCAAATTTGTGTTCCCTGATAAGATTACTGACATTTTCCAGGTTAAGGTTGTCCCTTGGAGAGGAAAAGACATGTTCCTCACAAGCGTTGAAACACTATTTGAGGCATTTTCCTCATTCTTTATTTCAGTTTGTCTTGGTCGATTAGACAGCGACAGCAAGATCTGACCAGCACTATCCAATGGCACTTTCTGCAACAATGGAAATATTTCATAATCTGCATTGTTCAATACAGTAGCCACTAGGCACTTGTGACTTTTGAGTACTTCAAACGTGACTACTGTGGCCGAGGAGTGGAATTTATACTTTTTATTTAATTTTAATGAATTTTTAAAAGATTTTATTTATTTGAGAGCGAGAGAGAGCACGAGTGGAGCAGGCTCCCCACTGAGCAAGGGACCCCCCCCCCAAGCAGGGCTCGATCCCAGGACCCTGAGACCATGACCTGAGCTGAAGGCAAGATGCTTAACTGACTGAGCCACCCAGGTGCCCCTTTAATCTTAATTTAAATTTAGAGCACAACTCTAGACAACTATACCTTCAGTCATTATTACTGCATGTGAGCCACTCATGGTTCTTACGTTCCTTCCCGCTTACTAAACCAAGCAAGACACTAATGGTCGAGTACCACAGAAATAAAGAGAGCTCCAATTCCTTTCTTCCAGGGTCAAAAACTCTTCTGATTCCTAAAGAAAGAACTTTTTCTAAAATCTCTTAAATCCAATTCCCAAACTTCCCACTACTAGACTGTGATAATCTTAAGGAAGAAATGGAAAAGGTATTGGCACTCTACTATCACGCAACAGTTTTCTTTAGTAAATACTATAAAAATATTTGAGATGATGCCCTTCTTCCCTTTCATTGCTTTTCTCTATTAGGAATGTTCATGTCTACACACTCAGATGACTTAGAGTTAAATGTAACGCTCAAGGTTATACATGATGAGAAAATCACAGATCTGGAGGAATCATAGAGATCTTGACCACAGTATCCTCAAGGGATAAACAGGATTTGATTTCAATCTTTACAAAAACATAACCAAGACCTGACAGCCACAACATTACAGAAGAGACTTTTGGAAGAGTGGCATTTTCCCTCCCTCTTGAATGGAGTAATTGGAACACGGGTTAGAATCCACTAATGACCATGATTTTTATTTCAGCTGAGGTAATAATGAGCTATTTTAAAGGAAACTGCCAAAAGGGTTTGCCAACTTCTTTAGGGCCAATTCTGACATCTGGCCACGTCAGCAAGACAGAGAGCAAGACTTCTTTAAAACAAAAACACCACAGGTATTCAATTCAAATAAGAGATCTCTTAAGTAATTGAACGGCACAACTCTTTTTATTTATTCCATTCAGGGCTGAAAATCAACCCATCAATTTAATCCTTCAAGGTCCTACTCAGCTTTCTTCAAGAAGACTTCTCTGATTCTCCCACTGAGAAGTAATCTTTAAACATCTACAGCTGTACTTCTCATACTTTAATGGTCATATATGAAGCAGCTGGGTACACTGTTCAAGCGCAGACTGATTGAGCCAGGGGTGGGGGGCACTGGAAGAAACTCGCAGTTGATGCAGATGCCTAAGCTTCCAACCACACTTCTGAGTAGCAAGATCTATAAACCACTTCTACAAATAACTTAAGGGCACCTATCACTTTCCTTTTGGAATTCTAATTATTTACATACACATCTTCTCTCCCCAGATGAATTATAAATTTCTGGGAAGTATGTTATGCATCTCAATTATATTCTTCTCTTCCACAGTGGATAGCAAACATCCATTCAAATGACAGGAAGAGAGAATACCAATGATACAAAGTTCCTACAGCCTGGGCCACAGACAGTTCCCCTAAATGGAATTAAGGGTAGGCTAAAGATCAATAAATGCTATGAAAAGTCACACTTTTTAATCACTTCCTTGGTTAGATGAAATGGAGCACAGCAGTGGTCAATATCAGAAAAGCTGTGACCAAGGCCTGCTATTCCTCACTGGGTCAGAGTGAGGAGATACAAACCTGCAGCCTGTTAAAAAGTCAGATTTTTTTAACGAAATATCCAATTACATATTAAATATAATAATTAGGGGAGAT
This sequence comes from Ailuropoda melanoleuca, assembly GCF_002007445.2. Taxonomy (NCBI): domain Eukaryota; kingdom Metazoa; phylum Chordata; class Mammalia; order Carnivora; family Ursidae; genus Ailuropoda; species Ailuropoda melanoleuca. Next base: position 30,076,584 of record NC_048224.1, read on the forward strand.
ACAGAAATATCCTTTCTGAAAAACAAAATAGACTACACAAAGAATCCCTGAATTACTGAATTCAATGCGCTTACCTTATACAAAAAATTTAGTTAGGTGATTTATCCAAGTTTACGATGGTGAATACATGGAAGAGACAGAACTTGTACACAGATACTGGACATTAAGTCCACAATTCTTTGTACTCTGCTACCTCTTGAACAGACATTAAAGGAGTAACACTCTTCACTGTTCCTAAATTCTGTCTTGTGACTATATCTATTCTGAATTACTAGAGGAAAAAAGAGTAAACAACTTCTTGAAAATGGGACAAATAAACACATACACACAAAGAGAATAATATATGGTCAATATATATAAAAACATATTCGGCTTTAGTTGTAAACAAAGAAATGTAAATATAAATCAGATGCCAATTTTGGTCTACTAAATTGGCATAGATTAAAAAAAACAGTCACTGTTGATTAGAGTGTGAGGACTCCCACATATGCATACATTGTTCGTAGATTACACACTGATACAACTGTTCAGCAGGGCAATTTGGTACAATGTATCAGAAATCCCAAAGAATAGACATACCATATGAACCAAGAAATACAATTCTAGAAAAGTATCCTGACGATGTATTTGGAGATTTGCAGTAAACATCATATATGTATCTCTCGTACATTTTTTTCTGTGAAAAATTGCAAATAACCAATAATCTAAATGTCTTAACAAAAGAAGTAAATTAAAGTGTATCTAAAGGCTACGTTATCATAAAGCTATTACAAATCATGGTCAGTATAGAAAAAGTTTTTTTTTTTTTTTTAAGATTTATTTTAGAGACACAACATGCAGGAGGGAGCAGGGGGGAGGGGCAGAGGGACAGAGAGACTCACCAGCAGATTCACCACTGAGAGTGAAATCAGACTGGGGGTGGGGGGAAGCGGGATGGATCCCACGAACCAAGAGGTGGCTGCTTAACCAACTGAGCCACTCAGGCGCCCCTAGAAAAAAAGCTTTACATAACTGCAGCATTCAGACATCTTCTCCAAGGTTTTTACAAGTTTTAACTCACTTACTGAATTGAGAGGGTAATATATTCCCGTGCCTCTCAACCTAGCTGCATCACAGAATCAATTAAAGAAATAATGAGTTAAGAACTCGAATGCAAATGGCCTTAACCCATAAAAAAGCTCAATCACACTCATATTAAAAGAGAATCAAATCAAAATGCACTGAGATACCATTTCCTACCTATCAGATTGACAAACACCCTATCTGTCCACATCATACCTTGTTAACAAGGATATAAGGTAATCTTGTTACACTGTTGGTAAAATCACAAACTGGCAAAACTCCTATGGAGAGGAATTTTGCAGAATCTAGCAACAGCTACAAAGTTACACATACATTTACCTTTTGCCTTAGCAACTTCACTTACAGGAGTCTATCTCAAAGATACACTAGCAAAAACAAGTATACAGCAGATAATCTTTCCACAACTATTTGTTACAGCAGAAGAATGGAAATAAGAGAGGATATGGTATATCTACCAAGTGGAGCAATAAGCACTTTAAGAAGAAATAAGGGAATTTCTATCCCGAACTCTAGGATACACCCTTTTTTTAAAGTTTTTATTTAAATTCCAGTTAGTTAACATACAGTGTAATATTAGTTGTGTACAACTTGGTGATTTAACACTTACATATGCTTGTAAGTTGAAAAAGAAAAAGAAAAGTAAAGTATAATATGCTATGGTTTACCACAGGGGAGGGAGAAACATATACACATACATACAAGCAGACTGCCTACTCTTTCAAAAATATTTTTAAAGTTCTTATATTAGGAGGGATAAGAACATACAGACAGGAAAAGAAGCTAGATTCATCCAAATAGTTTGCTTTATAGATTTGGTTTTGGAAGGAGTAAATTTTACATAATTATACACTAGAAGGTAAGTTTTTGAAAACTAAAAAATGAAAGCTAAATGAAACAAATCAAGCTACACACTGAATTGGTGGTTGAGACCACGTAAATTTAATTACAAATTTATAGGAAACACAAGGAAGAGAGAAACATCAAACCACACACAAGGATACCATCAGCAATATCCAAATATGGGAAATTCTGAATGACAGAGGATCCAGTTTCCTCAACAATAAATTACAAGAAAAGAAAATGAGGGGGCCTGGGTGGCTCAGTCGGTTAAGTGTCCCACTCCTGATTTCAGCTCAGGTCATGATCTAAGAGTTATGAGATTGAGCCCAGCATCTGGCTCCATGCTGGGTGCAGAGCCTGCTTAAGATCTCTCTCTCTCTCTCTCTCTAGCTCTGACCCCTCTTCTGCTCCCTGCCCTGCCCCGCCCCCAGCTCCCCCTCCAAAACAAAAACAAAAACAAAACAAAACAAAAAAACTCACACACAACTGGAAGCAATTTCCCAATACAGGCATTGTATACACAGTGCCGTAGCAGAGAATCACTGCTGTCTCCAGCATTCAAATCATCCACAAAATATGATGAACAGTTAGGGGGGCACAGATTTATATAAAGTTCAGAACTAAAGCTGTAAACACACACCCAATAAATCAACCCAAACCATAACAGAAAGAAAATACATAGTGAAGTACAGAAAAGGTATGAGGAGCATTAAAGCCTCATTGCATTTGCCAGGTGACTCAAATTTCTGATTTACCCAAAATCAGCACATCTAGACTACCTCACTTTGTCCAAGGCATACTGCAAATTCAGTGGAGTTTAAAAACAATTTAAAGGCAATAGGGGTATTTCCTAAAACAACCTGAAATGAAAGAACTCATTTTCTAAGACCTTGATTTTAAATAGAGACATACACATTTAAATATATATATAATACATAAATACAAATACAAAATATATATGAAAGCCTAGGAAAAAAGTTACCACACTGAGCTTGTGTGTTTAGTTACCCATCCCGGAAAGGCTTTTTAGGCATACAGTGCTATGCTCCAAAATGTTTTTGAGATCAGGGAAAAGAAAAATATTTTTCTACAAAGTTTAAGGATTATATGTTTCAGCTATTATCTTATGAACAGCACTAACTCTGAACAGATTTAGTTCTTTAGGGCTGAGGTACAGTGTGCCTGAAAAAAAATACTGTAGTAAGAGAACATATGGCTTTTTAGGGCAGGCCATTTGAGGCAAAAATGATGACCTCAGCAAGGTGGGAACTTGGATATTCAATGACTGTATGTGGGAGGGAGTAACTTGAAGTCTGAGAGCGGAAGTTGGAGGGAGGAGGAAGAAAGTACATTGGGGAAGATAAAGGATATATTTTTAGACAGGTGGGATGCTGAAGAAGCAGGTTCCATCACTAGGACAGAATTACCAGTTAGATAACTCAAGTAGTGATTAAACAGATGTTTTATAAATATTTGCTAACTAGTCTGTGATAATTAAAACTGCTTTGGCAAACACTATGTTCAAACTGAATCTAGCTTGACTTGTAATTCTGGTTTATTATACCTTTTCTAGGGCTTTATCTTCCAGCCCATTAACTTTATAAGTATTCTCTAAAATGTCTTCTAAGTTTCTATTCCTCTACATTTACTTAAATACACAAATTGTTAACTGACTTCAGAATTATTAGGGAAAAAATCTTTTTATACTTAATGGATTTGTATGTTTTCTATAAAAAGTATGAGTTATCTCAAAATAAGTACTTTTTCCTTCTTAAACTAAGTTCTACAACCAAACATACCACTCCAGGGAAGTGCATCTGATGTAGTTCTCCTACTCAGTATTTCAACTTTTCTAATGTCTTAAGATTTTTGTCCTTTGTCTTTTTGGTTGATTTTGTTTGTTTTTGTTTTTTGTAACCTAAAAGTAATTTCTAGCAGACAACTCACAATTCAGACCATTTTATCATTTTATGGATAGGGAAAAGATTAATATCTAGTATCTTTAAAGTGAGAGTAGTCTTTAATAACAAAGACCCTTATCCCAGTAATTCTAGAAGGAAAAGAGAAGCACAGTGTATTAATGCAATTACCAAAAAGAGCTCTCTACAGAATATTTTCCTCTATACAGAAGTCACTCACTGCTGCATAAGAAATGGGAATAAGACACTTCATTATTTAATATTACATGTTTATATTCAACTCTTAGTTCTCAAAAGTACTTTGACATCCCTGTTAGTTTTTCATAGTGCTTTTCCTCTGTAAAGATCCAAATACTCTACATAGCTTTTTAGTAGGACTTACAAATCAGAAAGAAAAAACAGGGAGAGGGGAGAGAAGAAAAAGGGGGGGGGGTGGAGAAGGAGGAGAGAGAAATTAAGAATTTCAAACACAAATATTAAAAATTTAACATGCTATGGTGGAATAAGCAATGCAAGTCAACAGACGGGCTTCAAGGCCCAGTTCTGCCGGTAACCAGCTAGCTATACAACTTTCTGTGAATCACTTAATTATGGTTTTTAAATTGTAAAAAAAAAAAAAAGTGATTTTGACTCAATGTTCATCTTAAATTCGGTTTTTCAAAATCTACTACAATTATTTTCAAATATTGTATGATAAAAACGGCTCAATTAAAGGTACGTCATTTTGCCATATGGAGTCCGTCCTTCACTTTTGTCTCAATTTGACCTGCAGCCTGAATTACTTGGGTTGCACATTCGAGATATACTTTGGAGGAAGAGGAATTGGGGAAAGATTCCTTTATAGAATGGGATGGAGCCAAGCAGGTGAGGGAGTTTAGGAATGAGTGCAAATGTATGCAGAAGACCTGGTCATTCTCAAATCAAGAGCACTGAAAATTCTGTTTAAATTTCGGGGAGGGGGATGTATGACAAAATCTGAGGGAGGCCTTGAGCTGAGGTTTTCAGATAATCACTGTCTCCACCCTTCAAACCTTTATTCCCCGGGTGGACTCCAAATCTGACTCCAGTTCCGGGTTCCCAACCAATCGCATCAAGCCACAACAGAGGGCTCTGCCAACCCGGGCACCGTTTCAGAGCTCTAGTGTGAGATTCACAGGACCCCAGCACCTGTCGGCCTTCCCAAAAGAAAGGGGTGGGAGGGAACAGTAGCTCTCTCCCGTCCTTTTCGATTCAAGCTACTAGCAGGTCCATATACCCTCGAGCCTGAAACAACCTCCGTTAGTCTGGGGGGAAGGGAGAGCTCCTCGCCCGTGACCCTCCCACGTATCCTTCCCCCACGGTTAATTCTCCAGTTTACAGGTCCCAACCTCCGACCGTGGTTTCTCAGGTACCCCGGGCCTGGGAAGCGTACCGACGGATGCAGAGACCGAAAGGAGCGGGGGAGGATGCATTCCGCTACTGGAAGAAAAGATAGGAAGGCAAGGGTGGGGGCAGCTGTGTTCCCCCTTAGCGAGGGCGTGAGGCCATCCGAGAGTCTGTCGAAGGGTCTGTCATTCCTTCACTCACTCACCAGGAGCAGCAGGGAGCATCTGAGGTCGGGTAAGGATAGGAAGACGGCAGGATTCATGGTAACGCCGGGGATTGCGGCTGGGACTGGGCAGGGTTGGGTTGGGTTAGGAAAGGGCTGGGCTCCGGGAGCCGGCAGCAGCGGACGATCCTCCCGGCAGCAGGACCTCGTCCTTTGGACCCGGAGCTCCAGCAGCGAACACCCGGGACAACTTCCAGAGAGGCCTCGCACACCCTCACTTCCGGGTCCTGCCCACCTCGGAGCATATTGGGAAATGTAGTTCTGCACCACTCTCACTGAGTACGTCATCGGGCATCCAGGACTTCTTTCCCATCAGGCTCTCGGCCCAGGGCCGCCGAGTCCTCCGTGCGCGGGGTTCTGTGGGATAGAAAGGGCGGAGGGCGGTGAACCTCTGTTTTTAGGGGATGGGAACTACAATTCCCAGAGGGCATGCGGTCGAGCGCCTCGGGCGGCCTTCGGAGGGGTTCTTCTAGTTTCAGCGCGCTGGGGTCTCTCCCAGCCGGATATAGTGTATTGTCCTGGCGGGAGGGGCGGCCCACTGGGGGTCGTGCCTCCTGGAGCCGTCCCCGGGACGTGAGTCCTGGAGGAGGCGAGGGTGAGTAGGAAGGGGCCTGGCTGGGGAATCTCCGATCGATCTGCATTGCCCTGGCCCGTGCCTCAGACTCCAGGCCCTCCTGGCCTGGGCTGTGCCCTGATCCTTCATCACTAGCCTCCTCGCCTTCTGCCTCTTCTTTCTGCACTAATTACTGCATTATAAAGTTGGAGTCACCTCTCAGGGCCTCAGTTGAATGAGTCAATAACTATCCCTAATTGTCTCTGTGGGCTCGTGTAGGGAGTAGATATGGGAAAGCACGTTGTAAACTGAAAAGCTCAGTGCGACTGTGATTGCTACTAATGCGTGGATCACTCCTACAGGGTAATTACGAAATTCATTAGCCAAGCAATTGAGGACCTTAATCTGGCCCTAGTTAGCTTCCCAGCCTCATCTACAAACACCGAGCCAGGTCCACGTGTCCCAGATATTAGCCACACAATCAGTACTAAGTACCAGGGAGGCATTCTGCTCTTTTGAAGCTCTTCCTACTCCTTGCCTGTACTCCAGCTTTCCTGCTGCCGTGAAATGGCCTTAGCTATCAGGAATGCCATCTCAAATGTCACCATCTCTGAGAACTTCCCCAAAACCCAACCCTTGAGTCCTGATCAGAATGACTCTTCTTTGCTTGTGACTGCCGCACCACTAGTTTTATAATTTTATATAATTTATATAATTTTATAATTATTAGAGCATGTATTACACTGGCTGGTTTTATAATTAGTTAATGATATCGCTACATTTTATGGCACTTTATAATTGACAAAGTGGTTTTGCTGTTCATCTATAAAAATTACAAAAAAACAGCATCATATATGTGTGTGTGTGTGTAGACATATATATGGTTTTTTTTTAAGATTTTTATTTATTTATTCGACAGAGAGAGAGAGACAGCCAGCGAGAGAGGGAACACAAGCAGGGGGAGTGGGAGAGGAAGAAGCAGGCTCATGGCAGAGGAGCCTGATGTGGGGCTCGATCCCATAACGCCAGGATCACGCCCTGAGCCGAAGGCAGACGCTTAACCGCTGTGCCACCCAGGTGCCCCGACATATATATGTTTTTTGAGGTAGAAAAGGACCCTAGAGAACATTTTTCCCAGGGTGGCAAAATTAGATGGTGGTAGAGCCAAGACTTTTAGTTAGGTCGCTCTCTTCTAGTCTTGTGTTCTTTTCTCTAGGCCATTCACTACCTCTCTGACAGAAGAGACAGAAATGGGGAATTCAAAAAAGAGCAGATGCTCATGAGTATGACCTCTTTAGTCCAAGAAATTAAACTTTGATCCTGCTGGCCCTCTGGACTTAGCACTCAGCCTATGACTTTTCATTGGACAAATATTTACTGATACCAGCTATGTACCTGTTACTGTGTTAAGTGCTAACACTTATTAGGTGAAATGTATATAACTGAGATCAAACTTCAGTGTATTTTTCAAAGGGTGTGAAGAGGTGTGTGTGTGTGTGTGTGTGTGTGTGTGTGTGTGTGTGTGATTCTGATATGCCTAAAACTCTGACCGCTTAGAATCTGAAATGACATGTATTAGAGTGCAGAACAGCACCTAGCACATAGCCCTCAACTTACTGAATGAATCAACATAGTCTACCTTTTTCATTGCTCATATTTTACAGAAAATCTGAGAGCTGAGGTAGCCTAAGGGCATGCTGCTTATTATTAACAGAATCAGGCCTACAGCCCCCATGCAATTCCTCCTTTCTTGTGTTTCTACCTCCACCCATTTTGTAGCTTCTTTCAAGTCACTAACATAATCCTGCCTGTGACAGTGGTTTTTCTGACATGACAGAAGTGTCTCACAAAGCCCGTATTTTCTGCCAGCATGTTAACTCAAATTGTCAGCAAAATAAAGACATGAAGAGCTGACCTTTACCAAAATTAAGAAAACACTTTCACTTTAAGGCAGAATTTGAACCAATAATCCTTGTCAATGACAACACAAGTACCAGCTCATCAGTAGTGATAAATTTCTCCTATAAAGCTCCCAGATCCTCCGGAGTCAGAGATTGGAGTGACGCTTTTTGGTGAAATCGGAAGAGGGCTTGTCTGACCTTTTGGCAGCTGTGAACTAGCTGCTTAGCAGCTGCTTTCTTTAGACATGCATGTATGCTCCAGTTTGCCGCGCTCCGCATGACTCCCTTTGTTTCTTACACTTTTTTACCTTCCTGGTTCTTGCAGGCATTCAGCTTTCATAGAGCATCTTACCTTTAGGAAGGAAGTTTAAGATCATTGATGCAACTACCCCTTTTTCCTTCCCATCAGGTGCTTGACTTTTCCCAATGAAATATGGTTAATCCTACTATAGTTTTCCAAGCAAAATCCCAAGGTCAAGAGACATAAGGAGAGACAAAAAGAAATTCTTCCTTTCGTCAGCATGAGAAAGAACTAAGTATTTATTTATTTATTTATTTATTTATTTATGTACAGAACAAAGTACCTTTTAATTTAGCATTTAAATTGAGTTGATTCTGACCTGACAATTAAGTTCACATCATAACCCTTTTGTAGCTTATTCATCATCTTTATTACCAATATCAGTTCTGATGTTTAGAATTATGTGGAATCAAATCAGAAGGCATTGTGGCTTGGGGCGCCTGGGTGGCTCAATCAGTTAAGAGTCTGTCTTCAGCTCAGGTCATGATCTTCAGGCCCTGGGATTGAGCCCCACATCAGGCTCCCTAATCAGTGGCGAGTCTGCTTCTCCCTCTCTCTCTCTGCTGCTCCCCCTGCTCTGCTCTCATTCTCTTTCTAATTAATTAATTAATTAAATATATTTTTTAAAAAAGAAGTCACTGTGGCTTTTGAGCCCTGTGCCTAAGGTTAAATAGTGAGCCTCCTTTTTTTCCTCAGATAACCCCTGATATTGGGGCGCCTGAGTGGTTCAGTCATTGGGCGTTTGCCTTCGGCTCAGGTTGTGACCCCAGGGTTCTGGGATGGAGCCCTGTGTTGGGGGGGGGTGTCCCTGCTCAGCAGGAGGCCTGCTTCTCCCTCTCTCACTCCCCCTGCTCATATTCCGTCTCTCACTGTCTGTCTCTCTCTGTCAAATAAATAAATGGAATCTTAAAAAAAAAAAAAGATAATCCCTGATAAGAGTCTTGGAAGCCTCCAACCCTCTCATTTTACAGATGAGCAACTTGTATGAAGGGTCATCTAATTTGCCTCATTATGGTGATTCTAGGTGGGACCAGGACTGCAGACTTTTTGAATCCTAGCATGCACATACTTTTTTTTTTTTTAAGATTTTATTTATTTATTTTAGAGCACAAGCAAGGGGAGCAGCAGAGGGAGAAAAGAAGCAGGCTCCCCACTGAGCAGGGAGCCCAACGTCGGGCTCGATCCCAGAACCCTGGGATCATGACTTGAGCCAAACGCAGACGCTTAGCCGACTGAGCCACTCAAGCGCCCCTCAGAAATGTTTTCTGTGTATAGTCATGGTTTAAATCATTGTTTCAGGGTGTTCCAGTTGTTGAGAAGACTATGAACAGATCAGAGAACTTGTTCTTTCCTGGCTCCTCATTAGCATCCCAAGTTCATGCTGCTGCTATTAATGGAGATAAGGGTGCTCTTCACAGGCTCATCATAGGTAAGTGGTCCCCATGAATAGAGAAACTTTAAAAATAACTCTGTCCTAAGGGAGTGTGTTAATCGTAGTTTTATGCAATGTACTCACATTTTAATAGCAACATATCATTATTTATATTTCATTGCAGAACTTGAACAAGAAAGTAATTAAGTCCTGAAATTTAAGAATCCATAAGAATATGGATTAGGATTAGGTGAAAAGTACTTGAGAAATATCTGTGTGCTTGACACTGAATCTGGATACGTACTCTAAGGTGCTAAGAGAATTAATTCATCTTTATAGTAATAGAGGTCTAGAATGAGATAGTTAATAATAATGATCTTTTACATTTAGTATATACCCAAGGTACTAAAGCTTACAAATAACTTAAGCGGTAATGATTTAAAGTTGATTCGGTGTTCTCCCTATCATTGATTCAATTGATTCAAATTGATTCAGTATTCTCCCTAGCATATAGATAGAGAGAGAGAGGCCCAATATTAAAGTCCTGGAAGGAGAGAACAAACTGAGTAGGAGAGACAGTATTCAAGGACAAAAATGGGTAAGAATTTTTCAGATATTAAAAAAAAAACCCCACATTTCCACCTATTCAGAAGTCATTAGTCTTTATTTCAAGAAAAGAAATAAAAATGTGTATTGTTTTTAATCTTTTTACATACTGGTGTCTAGTGACATGATTGACAACTTGGGGCTTTAAAATAAAGTCCAGACTACTTGAATTTCCATACTGGTTCCATCAGAATTCATTTTTGTCCTACATTTCCAGTTTCTCCAAAAACTTCTATCCATGCACCGTAAACTCTGGCTATTCTTTCCATTCCCCAAAATGTCATGAATTTTTTCTTTTCTCTATATATCTGTCCCCCCTCCTCTTTTCTACCCCTCACCTCCTTATCCTCTTCTCTGCTACACTCTTACATATCTTTAAAGACAAAATTCTTTTACTACATACTCTATGAAGCTTTCTCTTCTCTATCAGAGACATTATCTCCTGATACCTCAGCTTCAAGTCAGCTACCTGCTTTCACAGTTATTCCTTGGAATGGGATATCTTCCAGTAATCTGAGTCATTCATTCAAACATTCCACCATTCAATTAAAACTCTGTTACTTCCAGTTCACCTACTAATGAGAACAATAGTTTTTCAAGGGGCACCAGGTGGCTCAGTTGGTTAAGTGACTGTCTTTTGCTCAGGTCATTATCTCAGGGTCCTGGGATCGAATCCTGCTGAAGGGGGAGCCGGCTTCTCCTCCCCGCTCATGCTCTCTCACTATCTCTGTCGATGTCTCTGTCTCTCTCTCTCAAATAAATAAATAAAATCTTTAAAAAAAAATTTTTTTTCAAGTCACTGAGACTTGCCATCCATTATCTTCTGCAGTTTCAACCATCTATCTCCTTCTGTCTTTACTTTCCCTGCCATTCAGCCCTAATTCCGTGGTCTGCTGTTAAAATTCTTACCGTAGAAAAGTTATCTTTTTTCCTCACCTTCTGTCGAACCTGGCTGTTGCAATCCCAACTGTGGATGGACCTAATCGCTATACCTCTGCCAACCCCTGGACAATTTAACTGGTCACAAAGACTGGTAGTCCCCTACTGTGGTTACCTACCTCGAGTAGATACTCAACACTTCCTGCTCACCTCACCACATTTCTCCATAATGAGTATTCCATATTTTCTCACTCTACTGATACCTCTGACCGCCAATCTTCCCTCCCTCCATTCTCATCTAACGCTTTAATGTTCCCCACAGAAAATGAAGACTTTAAGTAGGAACTTCCTCACCTTTCAGCATGATATCTACAAACCAACCTACATCTGCACCCATCTTCTCTCTTTCTGCCAAAACAGAGCAAATATCTCTTTCTGTCAAACGTCTTCCACGCATGCTTTGTATTCATTCCGTCCTTTCCTACCTTCTCGGGGACCTTGCTTCCATTTTTTTAAAAAAACTTCTAATTATTACCCCTTCAACCTTTTCTTTGATTTCATATCCTTCCCATCAATATTTGAACGTGCTCTGTTGTCTCTATTATTTAAAAATCCCTTCCGTATTCCTTCATCCCACTCTAGGTGTTGTCATATCTCTCCACTTCCCGTCATAACTGTATCAGTCACAGGCTGAACTGCTCTGGCAGTGACTTAAGAAAGGTAGAAGTACGTTTTATTCTCACCATAGTGCAAATATAAGTGGGCAGTCTCTGGTGGATAGAAATCTCCACATCACAAAATCATCCAGGGATGCTGCTAGGACTTGGCTCTGCCATTGTCAACATGTGGCTTCCATCGGTGGGGCAAAAGCAGATACTTCTGTTGTGGTCATAGCCCAGCTGGCAGGAGCAGGGAGAGTTCAGAAAAACCATTTGTCATCGAGGAGGTGGACTGGACTTAGACACAGAGCCACACCTCGGACAAAGGAGGCTAACATGTCTCTCCTTTGATGGCATCATGCCCAGCTAAAATTCAGGGTGCTCGATTCTTAGAAAGAAAAATCAGAGAATGGATATGGGGGGCAATTATCACTCTCTGACACCAAAACCAAACTTTTTTTTTTTTTAACCTCAATCCAGTCTTTTATTAAAAGAAAACAAAACAAAGGGCACCTGGGTGGCTCAGTTGGTTAAGCATCCAACTCTTGATTTTGGCTCTGGTCATGATCTCAGGGTCATGAGATTGAGCCCCTTGACAGGTTCTGTGCTCGAAGAGGAGTGGCTTGAAATTCTCTCTCCCTCTCCCTCTGCCCCCCCACCCCACCCCCTGGCTTGTACATGCATGCATGCATGCATGCTCTCTCTATAGATAAAATAAATAAATTTTTAAAAAAATACTTATTGTGAAGTGTACATATAGAGAAATACATACAATTTACTAAGTTTAACACATTAATATAAAGTGAACATCCATGTAACCACCGCTAGGTCAAGAGACAGAAGAACATTGTTCCCCCAGAATCCCCTTAATGCGTTCTTCATTCCCCCTTGGAGTAATTTGCTATCTTGATTTTTACAGTAATAATTACACTGTAGTTTTACCACGTAGGTATAGACCTCAATTGCAATAGTCTAGTTTTGCCTTTTTGAAGTTTTTTTGTTGTGTTCCATGTTTACTTGAACTGAAAGTTCCATATACAGTTTTGTCATTTCCCTGCTCAAACTTCTTTAATTGCTTCCCATTATACTTGGAATAAAATTTAAAAGTGCACCTGTACCTCTTTCCCTCTCCAACTTCACCTTTGTCCACTCAGTTCCAAGAAAAACTGGCTTTCTTTCATTTTCTCAAACCCACCAAGCCCTTTTCTGTCTCAGGGCTTTTGCCTGAAATACTGTTCTCATCCTTCAGACCTCAGCTTCTATGTCACTTCCTCAAAGAGGCCTGCCTTCATCATCCAGGCTCAGTGAAATCTGTTTGTTGTGTTCTCTCTTGGAACTTTGCAGTGTTTCTTCATTAAACTTACATATTTATTTGTATGACTATTGTAACATCTCTTTCCTATAAGCTAGTAGCCTCTGTGAGAATAAAACGGGGTCTGTTTAATTCATCACTCTGTCTACAAAATCCAGTATTGTACTCGGCACATAGTATGGACATGAGATGTATTTGTTGAAGGAGTCAATAAATGTTATAATCATTCTTTTAAGTACCTTTCCTCCCAAGAAGCCTATAATCATCTTGAGGGCCAGGATTAATTGTGAATCGAGTTGAATTGAATTAAATTAAATTGACTGGAGAGAGGCATGTTCACACTAAATTCCATTGGAAATTTTTTTTTAAGTCAGAATACTGCAAGAAAAAATGTCTTATAAAATGAACTCTTTATGATTTTAATGAAAAATAACCTTCAAAGGAAATAAAACGTGCAATGTGTTATAAATTAAAAGTGGTTATACAGGCTCAGTCATACAAATTAACTAATGTGTTACATAACAAAACTTGAAATGTTGCTGCAATTTTAAATCCCCAAAGGAAAAAAATCCTTAAAAACAAAGCAGAACAAAATTATGTGAAACCAGTACAGAGCCGATAAATTTACTTTACAAATGTGTTCCCTCTGTGTTCTATCATCTTGTCTCATTACCTACTTTGAGCTGTAACACTGCTCATCTTTTCAGAATTCTGCCATTTTGTCATCTGTGCAAAGACAGTTGTACCTGTGCTTTTGGCATTTCCCAATATTTGTATATCCCTACCAAAATAACAACTGTGTCATCTTAAATTTCAGTGTATCTTATATCTTCTTTTATGTAGTGCATTTTGATGGTCTCTAAATATATGCTATTTCTCTTTCCTAAACTAGTAACATAGTACTACAGATGAATTATTTTTTTCCTGAATCTTTGCTCACCAGCTGCTCACTGAATTCATTCACTTTCTCTGTTTCCATGGAGAAGTATGTCAGTGATGTGTTCGACTCCATGGAAACAGATGAGCATCTCTTTCTACATACACAACTAATTAAATCGAACACTTTCTATGCTGCCCATTGTTCTGGAGGAGGACTGAAGAGGCTTTCCCTGAATGAGACATCATTTTAGTCACAATTTTTAGTGTTTAACCTAATACAATGGATTAATGTTTTAACATAATATTACATCCTCGATTCAGATGATTTAGGGCTCAGTCTTGGGCCATGAAAGCATAAACATACATAGTAAATTCCTTATATACCATGGCTATCATTTGTAGATATGTAGCTTTTTCTCTTAACTCAAATAATTTGGTTGAATACTAGCAATATAGTTGACAATAGAATTTACTAGATTCATTTTAATACTATACAATGTAGTACCGTAAAAAGAGTATGGGTTTTAGAGTCAGATAAATCCAAGATTTGAGTTCTGACTTTGTTACTTATTAGCAGTATTACCTCGGGTAAGCCACTTAATCTTTCTGAGCCTCAATTCCTCATCTGAAAACTATAGACTATAATACTTTGCTTGTGTGAGAGTTCAACGGGATAATGACTATAAAACATGAAGGGTGACTGTAGTTAATAATACTGCATTGTTTATTTGAAAGTTTCTAAGAAAGCAGATCTTTAGAAGTTCTCATCATGAGAAAAAATTGTTACTGTGTGGTGACGGATGTTAACTAGACTTACTGTGGTGATCATTTCACAATGTATACAAATATCAAATTATTATGTTGTACACCTGCAACTAATATAATGATATATGCCAAGTATATCTGAAAAAAGAATCTAGCATCACACCTGACACTTAGTAGACAATATAAATAAGACCTTATTACTGTTATTGTCAGTTTGGACTTACAGTGAAATGATCGAGTCTTACATAGGTTCAGAAATGTCTCAAAATGGAAAATCACTAAATGCAATGAAGAATAATACTATTTTCTTTGTGAAGACTAAACAGAAGAATTTGTAGACATGCATATTGTGTAACGACTGATACTATCATCCCTGCCAATAGTGTTTGGGTTGCTTGAAGTGGTAAAGTGACAAGACAGCACCATTCTGATTCTTCCACAAGTTTTGATGCCCTGTTGATGTCCTAAACAAGTGTAAATCTCTAAGTTGTTTTCTCTCTTTGTTTGTGACATCTCCCAACACAGTAGTTAGGTAGGGCAAGGAGTCTTGTAAGTGGTAGAGCAGTGACATTATTTATTTCAGGTTAGGTCTTCCTTTACCTCAATGACCTTAAATGTTAGGGTCACTAAATATTTTATAAATGCTTATATACATATGTAGTTTTTTTTTTAAGATTTTTATTTATTTACTTACTTGAAAGAGAGCATGTGCAGATGCATGCCTGTGCCGGGGAAGGAGCGGAGGGGGAGGGAGAGGTAGAAGCAGACTCTCTGCTGAGCACGGAGCCCAATACAGGGCTCAATATCACCACCCTGAGTTCATGACCTGAGCTGAAATCGAGAGTCAGACACTTAACCAACTGAGCCACCTAGGCGCCCCTATGCATATGTGTTCATGGACTTACGTGTATATACATCCATACTAATAATAGTAATGAAATTAGCCAGCATTTCATAAAGTTATGTTATATGTGCCAGGCACCATGTAGGTGCTTTGCAACTCATTAACTCATTAAACAGCAAAACGCTACAAAGAATTTTGGGTACTGTTGTTACCCTCATTTCATAGGTGAGGAGACTAAGGTTTAGAGAGATTAAGTAATTTGTCTAATAAGTAGCAGAACTTAGATTGAAGCCTGGAAGTCTGATTCCAAAGCTCATGCCTTTAACTACAGAACTATGGATCCTCTATGTATGGAGGTATTTCTGCGTGCACATGCACATTCATATGTAAATAAGAAACACATGAGAGAAAGAACTGATTAGGTCTAAACCTTGACTGATGAACTTAATAGTTATCTAAGCTGGATTCTTCTTAACCTTTTTTTGTGCTACAGGTCTTTTTGGCAATCTGATAAAGCTTATGGACCCCTTCTCAAAAATATATTTTTAAGAGCTTAATTATGATATATAGGAATTCAAAGAAAAACAGCTATATTGAAATACAGATGTCAAACTATTCTAAAATTATGATATAGCAGTGTACCTACAATCATATTTTGTTAACACATTAAATAGCAAGGTCTAATGGAAGATCTAACAGCTATAATAATTTCGAAATAGCAGTGAGTATAGGGGCGCCTGTGTGGCTCAGTCCGTTAAGCACCTGTTCTTGATTTCAGCTCATGTCATGATTTCAGGGTCCTGGATCAAGCCCTGAGTTGGACTCCACGCTCAGCCAGGGAGTCTGCCTATGGATTCTCTCTCCTCTCCCTCTGCCCCTCCCCCTGCTCGTGCCCTCTCTCTCTCTAAAATAAATAAATAAATCTTTAAAAAAAGTCAGTGAGTGTAAATGCTATTTTAAGATGCCAACAACAACTATAATGAGATAAAATGCAAAAAAATTTTGGAAAGTCTCAAGTGACCTCAAAATGTAATATGTCCCTTATTATAATTCTCATTTTATTTATTTATTTTTTAAAGAATTTATTTATGTGACAGAGAGACAGGCAGCGAGAGAGGGAACACAGCAGGGGAGTGGAGAGGAAGAAGCAGGCTCCCAGCAGAGGAGCCCTATGTGGGACTCGATCCCGGAACGCTGGGATCACTCCCTGAGCCGAAGGCAGACTCTTAACGACTGTGCTACCCAGGCGCCCCTATAATTCTCATTTTATATGTCAGAACACTGAGACTCAGAAGTTAAGAAATTCAGTTGCAATAACCGCAGAGCTGAGACTCAAGCTAGTTTATTTGATTTTGAATCCTACGCTCTTTCCATTGTCCCCACATTGTCTTTATGACAATAAGCAAATCGTTTTTAAATGACCACAAATGCTTTCCCAAGATTGTGACAGTACAAAAGGTGTGACGTTCAGAAGTGGGTGAAAGCAGACGAAATGCATCTTTGATGCCACACACAGGTAACGTTTAAGAACAAGCAAGGAAGAGGTTAGTAGCAAGGCTAGATCGGCTCGCGGTGGGCGCTATCACCGGAAGTGACAGTCCTGTCTTCTGACGGCTAAGTTGGAGCTCTGGTTTCTGCACATACTAGTCCATTAGCCACACAGACCCTTCTGCTTCAGCCAGCCTTGAAATAACTGCCTGCAGCGGGGCCGTGGCTTTCCCGTTATGGTTCCAGCTCAGCTTTCGGAGCCGTGTTCAGGCTGAGCACAAGCGGAACGCCAGCCCCTGTTAAGCGAGCACCAATTGGTCATAGATTAGAGGCTCTCTCCACAGTTGCCAGAATAATTAAAACAGCACAGCACACTGGCCAGCTGCTTTCTATATTCGCTGCGCCTGACAGGAATTCAAATTCAAGTGCACTGCCGTCCAGCGAGTATCAGTTTACATCCCAAGCCCTACATTTGCACAACGTGTTACAGTTACCAAACGCTTCCAAACAGGAAATCATTTCACTTGAACGTCAAAATCAGCTGTTATGCAGACCGGACAGGTATTGGCTAAATGCTATAATTGAGGGAACTAAGGAAGGGGGTAGGGGAAGTAGGTAAAGACACGGGCCTCTCTCAGTTACTCTCTTTTAGCCAAGAAGCTCAGAACCTAATAGGACTCTCGTGACTCAGAAACTAGCCATAAAGCCACTGTCTCCCTAAAGCAACTCAAAACAGGACCCAAATGAGGCTGAATGCCGCCTTTCTCATCATAAATAGGGGAGACGTGCTTTCAGGTTCTTCAAATACACAAATTCTGCCGTATTGACAAGCCTAACATATTGGATGGTGGTGACATAATCCAATTAAATCTTCTCTGTTGGGAAGTGTAACACCCGCCACCCAAAAACAAGTGTTTCAGGGATTGAAGAGCAGGCTAGAAGTTTCCCTGTGCCTTGCAGGAGACTTGGGGAAAGCATAGCAATTGGCCTCAAGTTCTGTATCCTAGGAGGTACAGTTCCTATTAACCCCATGGTGCCGACTTCCCTTTGGCCCTAAGAAGCCTAATCAGTTAGGATTATCCCAGTGTGTGATGATTGCCTCCATTTCTCCACATTTTTCTTGTGACCACAGTTTCTAAATCTTCTCCATCACTAAAGTTTTCAATGAGAAATTAAATATGAATCACCATCATCTTGCTAATCCTAGGTCCTACTGTCTTTGCTCAACACTGGCAGACAAAGTGCCAGTAGAGAGTGCGCTTTCATCGTGAAAGACAACCAGAGACTGGCCTTATTACTGCATGTTCCCTACAAGTATCATTTTGACTCCAGAAGGCTCATGTGATAAAAGGAATGTGCTCTACCTATAATATGTTTTAGTTTTGTTAGTGAGTTTAGGCTTAAATGAGTCCTTATCTATAAATGCAGTGATAGACTCTCTAGAGTCTTCTGGATTAGACATTAGAGGGAATATTCCCCTGTGGAGGGAATAATAGCTATAGCACTGTGTTACGGCTCAGAAGGCTTGCGCGGGGTAGGGGTGGGGGGCTTCTGTTAACAGATACATTGAATCAAATGCAGAACTTGCCTCCATCTTCACAAGGAGACTCTGAAAAGAACACCTGCCTCCTCCAGGAGTTACACACAAGTTGTAAGGCTCTTTCAGATTTCAAGAGCAATGACCTTTCTTGATTTATGACCAGAACACATGGGAACACGGATCGGCAAAGCGAGTTATCTAAGAAACTATAAAGTACTTCTGGGTCCTATTACATCCAAGATTTAAATATATATTGAAATATTTAGCGCTAACACAGGAGCTTAATTTCAGGCACAACACAACCCAGACAGAAGGGCAACACCTTCTTGTTCTTCCCCTAGCATTTATATTTCCCTTTAAAAATATTTCATTTGATCAGTTTTTCTCCTGCATTAGCAGAGTTTATGCCAAAGCACCTTAAAGGTAACTGGCTTCCCTCATTTTCAACTTGTATATTACCCTCAAATTATATATGAATACCTGATCATTGTCTGTGATGAAAGTAACAAATTTTTTTCACTTAAAGAGCATGGCAGGAGGTATCTTTTGGTGTTTATAAGTAAACTTAAATTGAAGTATAATACAGTAAATACAGTAAACTAATCCTTGGTAGTGTACAGTTATTTAATTTTAACAAAACTATAGTGATGTAATCACCACTATCAAGATGTAGGCAAGTTCCACCACACCCCAGAATTTCCCTGTGTCCCTTTATAATCAGTCCCTTCCCACATCCCAGCCCGTGGTAACCACTGGTCTGTTTTCTCTCCCTGTCATTTTACCTTTTCCAGAATGTGCTATAAATGAATACCATATGTATCCTTTGAAACAGAGTTCTTTCACTTAGCATAAATGCATTTGAGATGTTTCCTTGTTAAGTAGATCAGTAGTTCATTCCTTTTTATTACTAAGCAGTATTCCACTACAGTTCTTTTGTCATTCTCCACTAGGACAATGGAGTTATTTCCGGTTTTTAGCAATCATGAATGAGGCTTCCATAAACATCCAAATATAAGTTTTTATGTGAATATAAGTTTTTATGTTTTTGTTTCTTCTGAGTAAACACCTAAGAAAGAGATTATTATGCCATTTAGAATGTTTATATTTAACTTAATAAGAAACACAGTTTTCTGTAGTGGCTGTGCCATTTTGAATTACTACCAGTGATGTCTGAGAGTTCTAGTTGTTCTAGATCCTCGCCAGCATTTGCTATTGTCAGGTTTGTTTTCAGTTTTCGTATTGTTTTAGCCACTCCAATAGATATGTAATGGAATCATATTACAGTTTGAGTTTGCATTTCCCTCTGTATTAATGATGTTGGGCATCTCTATATATGCTTATTCGGTGAAATGTTTATTCAAAAATTTTGCCCATCTTTTAATTTTATTGTCTGTCTTTTTATTACTCATTTGTAAAAATTCTTTTTTGGGGGTGTTGAGTTTTATAAGTTCTTTGTATGTTTTAGATACTAACCCTTTATCAGATATATCATTTGCAAATATCTTCTCCCATTCTGTGGGTTGCCTTTTAGTTTTGTAGATTTATTCTAAGTAAAAGACCTTATCAGATACGTGTTTTGCAAATACTCTCTCCCAATTCGTGGCTTGTCTTTTTATTTTCTTAACAGTTCTTTCAAACAGAATTTTTAATGTGGGTGCAATCCAATTTATCGATTTTTAAAATGGATTGTTCTTTGGTATCACGTCTAAGAAATCTTTGTCTAACCCAAGGTCACAGAGATTGTCACTTCAGTTTGCTTCTGAAAGTTTTATAAAGTTATAGAGGTGTTATGTTTAAAATTATGATTGATTTTGAGATCATTTTTGTATATGGTGAAAAGTATAGGTTGATGAGTTTCTGATTTGTTCATTTTTTGTTTTTGGTTATGAATTCCAGTTCTTCAGTTCCATTTGTTTAAGAATATCCATTGGTTTGCCTTTGCACCTTTGTCAAAAATCAATTGATCATATACTTTTGTAAGTCTATTTTAATACTCTCAATTCTATCCTATTCATCTATGTATCTCTTTCTCTCTCTCTTTTTATTTTTCTGGTATTTAACTTAAATTTGAATTTATGGTCATAAAATCGTTTATAATATTTCCATCTTTTCCATTTAATGACTTCAGGCTCCGTAGTGTTGTCACTGCTTTCATTTCTGATATTGGAAGTTTCTGTCTGCTCTGTTTTTAATGATCACTCTGATCAGAGATTTATCAATTTCACTGATATTTTCTAAGAACCAACTTTTAGCTTCATTGATTTTTCTCTAGTGTTTTTCTCATTTTAATTTCATTGATCTCTGCTCTTATCTTTATTATGTACTTCCTCTGCTTGTTTTGGATTACATTTGGCCGTCTTTTTTTAGTGTCCTAGGTAGAAGTATAGATCATTGATTTGAAGTTATTGTTCTTCTGTAATACAAATACTCAATACTGTATAATTCCTTCCAAGGTCCCTCCTGTGTAGAGTAGGAACCTTACAACACTACTATTATTTTCATTCATTTGATTATGTTTTTTTAATTTCCCTTGAGATTTTTTCTGTAACTCATGGATTATCTATGTGGTGTTTAATTCCTACATATTCAGTGATTTCCCATTATCTTTCTGTTATTGATTTCTAGTTTAATTACATTATTGTCAGAGAATATACTTCGTATAACTTCACTTCTTTAAATCTGTTAATGTTTGTTTTATGACCAGTATATGGTCTATTTTGGAAAATGGTCCCATCAGTGTTTTAAAAGATTATAAATCTGGCTGTTGTTGAGTGACATGATCAATAAATATCAGTTATATTCTGCTGCTTTATAGTGGTATTCTGTTCTTTTCTATCCTTGCTGCTTTTCATTTTAGCAGTTCAAGCAGTTATTGAGAGAGGGATATTGAAGTTACCAATTATAATTGTAAATTTTTCAAATGTTTCATCCAGTTCTGTCAGTTTTTGCTACATGTATTTTGAAGCTCCATGATTTAGTACATACACATTTAGGATTGTTATGTATTCTTGGTGAATTGATCCCTTTATCATTATATAATGTTTCTGTTTGTCCGTGGTAATTGTCTTTGCTCTGAAGTCTATTTTATAAGGTATTGATGTCTGATGTTAATCAGCTTTCTTTTAATTAGTGTTTAAATAGCATATCTGTGCTCATTCTTTTACTTTTAGCCTACTTATTATATTTCAGGGTGAGTTTCTCATAAATAGCATATAGTTGGATCTTCTTTTATCCATCTCTTTTTTAGTTGGTGTGTTTTTTATCATTTACCTTTAATGTAATTATTAATGTGGATTTAAGATTTCCAGTTTATTATATGTTTACTGTTCCCTCTGTTTCTCATTCCCGTTTTTTGTTTTTGTTTTTTTGGTCTTTCCTGTCTTCCTCTGAATTTCTTGAATGTTTTTAGTATTCCATTTTAAATTATATGTGGTGGGGCTATTTGTAACAGCTTTATTGAGAATCACCTTACTTCCATACCATACAATTCACCAATTTAAAGTACAGTTCAGTGGGTTTCATATATTCAGAGTTGTAGAAACATCACCACAACTAATTTTAGAACAATTACCCTCCTGAAGAAACCCTATCCCCTTTAGCTATGACCCTTTTTTTTTTAAGATTTTATTTATTTATTTGACAGAGAGAGACAGCCAGCGAGAGAGAGAACACGAGCAGGGGGAGTGGGAGAGAAGAAGCAGGTTCCCAGCGGAGGAGCCTGACCTGGGGCTCAATCCCAGAACACCGGGATCATGCCCTGAGCCGAAGGCAGACGCTTAATGACTGCACCACCGAGGCGCCCCTAGCTATGACCCTTTTAATACCTCCCCACCTCCCCAACCCTAGACAAGCACTGGGTGTAGAGTTCTTGGTTGACAGTTCATCCCCACCCTTACCCCCAACACTTCAAAAATGTGTCGTTGCCTTCTGGACTCCATAGTTTCTCATGAGAAATACACTGTTACTTGAGTTGTTTTTCCCCTATTGATAATGTGTTGTTTCTTTCTGGCTGCTGTCATGGTTTTTTCTTCTTTAGTTCTCAGGAATTTGACTATGATTGACGTAGCATGGATTTCTAGGGGTTTATTCTGTTTGGGTTTTTCTCAGCTTTTTAAATCTGTAGGTCTGTGTCTTTCACCAAATTTGCACCATTTCCAGCCATTATTTCTTCAAATATGTTTTTAGCCCTTCATTCTTTTTCCTCTCTTCCTGGAACTTTGATGACATGAATGGTAGATTCTTTGTTGTTGTCCCACAGAGCCCTGAGATTCTGTGGATTCTTTTTGTTTTTATGTTTTGAGTATGTTTTCTATCAGATGTTCAGATTAAGTAATGTTTATTGGTCTGTCATCAAGTTCAGTGATTCTTTCCTCTGTCATCTCCATTCAATGAGGTTTTTATTTTAGTTATTTTATTTCCTTACGTATTAAATATTTATTATTCTGAAATTTTCACTTGGTTCATCTTTATATTCTTTCTTTGCTGTGACTTTGTATTTTTCCATTTATTTCAAGAGTGTTCATAATTGCTTTTTGGAACATTTTTATTATAGCTCCTTTAAAATCCTTGTCAGATAATTCTTATATCTGTATCATTACAGTATTGGTGTCTGTTGATTGTCTTTTTTTGTTTATTTGTTTAAGTTAATGTTTTTCTGGCTCTTGGTTTGTCTAATAATTTTGGATTGTATCTTGGACATTTCATGTATTATGTTATGAGACTCTGGATCCTATTTAAATGTTCTATTTAATGGACTGACAATCTGTTTAGGTTTAGAATGAACTTTCTGTTCCAGTTTTCTGGACCATGGTTCTAATGTCAAGTTAGTTTTTACAGTTCTTGCAGGGCCCTTCTCGTCTGCCCTACTTAGCTGCTACCCAAGCTAATTTAGAACCTGGGCAATATTCCACCCATAGTTCAATTCTCAGAACTTTTGCTACTTTGATTCTGGTTAGTTTCACACATGGGCTGTTCAGAGTTATTTATGACTTCATGCACCAATTTAAAGAATTGCTTTCTCCAGCCTCCTCCTCTCCATAATCCTCCCTGCTTTCTAGTTGGGAAGGGGTAAGATAATACTTCGTTGCTATCCTTTGCTAATTCAGGACATGACGGTTTATAGGACTCCTCCCCATAGTCTTTGCTGCACCCAGTCGGGAGGAAAAGAGGTGTGGTTTCTTTCATTGTATGTGCTTTGAGTAGAGCCAAGTATAAGTGCTCCAAGGGCTACCCTCTTCCCAATCCTTTGTCCGGAGAGAACTGGCTTCCTGGGGGAATTTTGTATCTGCTCTTTGGTGTTTCTGGTTGTGGGCTACTTAAATACCCAGACTGTATTTAGGAGGCCAAAAAAAAAAAAAAAAAAAAGACACACAGACAGGGAACTCACCATCAGGTTATTCTGAGTCCCATAATCCCTAGACAGTTTGCCTTCTTTTCTCCACCTTTCATGTATTTTGCCCGGGGTTTTTAGTTGTAATTAGCACAAGAATCAGGGTAGTATGCACTTACTTCATATTGTCAAAAACGGGAAGCCAATCATGATTCAGTTTTGTATCTCTCATGAAAACATACCACAATGCTTAGCATTTAGTCTACACAAAAGGAAGGAGTGACTGAGGAAAATAAGTAGCTCCATATCTCACAATATTAATTCAGCATAACATATAGTAGTTAAGAATATGGCCTCTGGAATCAATTATCAGTTAGAATTTTAGCTCCACCTACTTTCAGTGTAATATAAACAGGTTACTTAACTTCTCTGAGTCTCAGTTTCCTATAATATGGGGATGGTAATATCTATCTCATAGGGTAAGTAAAAGTGGCATATATTTCATGCTTTTAGCACAGAGCTTGATAATAAAGTTAGTAAATGTACCTCCTAGTTGTATTAATAATACTAACAGCAGTTATCAAATATCACTATCTGTTTCATAGGAAACTCTGCCCTTAAAGACAAAGAAGATCAATTTGGGAGGACACCACTTATGTATTGTGTGTTGGCTGACAGACTGGATTGTGCAGATGCTCTCCTGAAGGCAGGAGCAGATGTTAATAAAACTGACCACAGTCAGAGAACAGCCCTCCATCTTGCAGCTCAAAAGGTGAGAAGTAAAATTACTTTGAAGTGTAAACCTTTGTGAGGTATTTATAAGTTGATTAATGGAACTATGCAATTGACAGATGATAAAGAAATCACAAGCATGGGACTTAGTTTCATATGCTTTCTCTAAAAACAATCTAAACTGCAGAGAATAAAGCATAGATAATGATCAGTGTTTCCATTCATTTATCCAAGTTCCTTGAGCAATGGAATTCATTACATGATCTAAGGTTAAGTCAAGGAAAAGGAATCAAGATTGTATGTATAATATGATTGAACTATATTACAAATCAGTTTATGCATAGGGGAAAAGCAAAGGCCAGAAAGAAAAACACTAAGATATATATATTTTTGAAGATTTTATTCATTTATTTGAGAGGGAGAGAGAGAAGGCACAAAGGGAGAGTGAGAGGAAGAAGCAGACTCCCCACTGAGTGGAGAGCCCACCGTGGGGCTGGATCCCAGAACCCTGAGATCATGACCAAGACAAAGCCATGTGCTTAACTGAGCCACCCAGGCGCCCCAACACTAGGGTATTAATAGTGGTTGGGTTTTAATATTGGTAATATGTATGAATTTTGGTACTTTTTCCTGTTTAAAAATTTTCCTCTGACAAGTATTAATTACTTTACAACAAAAACTTGCAGTCTCTCTTAAAGCATGGACATTAAGAAGCATAAAAGAAATTTATTTTCTTAATGTATTTCAACTTTTTAAAAATCTAAAACTATATTGCCAGTAAACAGGATTTTAGGATTTTTAAAGGCATTGTTAAGAGCTGAGATTTTTAAGATCAAAAAATTAAAATGAGAAGCTTCTAAATTTATTGAAAGACTTATCTGAAAATGATTTTTCCCTCCATAAAATTATGGTGTATAAAATATATTTCCAGTGCCTGATATTTTCCTTTTTATTATTTTAGACATATATTTTTGGAATAAAAAGCAATAAAAATTAGTTAGATCCAGCAGAAACTATTAGAGTTATTTCCCATTAAAAAATGTGAACCAGATATAGCTGATTAATTGAAGGGTTAGAAAAATACCTTTTTCAATTAGTTGAATACATAAAAAGAGACTGACATTAAGATATACTACTGAATATGCTAGTTACATGCTGTGATCAGTTAGGTCTGTCAGGTTATTCCCAAAGTTATTGCTCTTGAATTTGCTTTTCATTATAGTAATTTTTAAAAAATCTCCCTCATTTTCAATTTCGGTTTTAACTACTGCCTAGGTATTTATAACCTTTCACCTAGGCCTGTCAGCTGTTAAAATTATTCACTCAGGAAGTGCAACTCCGTTTAACTTGTTATCATCAAAAAGTAAACATTTCAGATTGGCAATAGTCCCAGTATTATGAATTTGATACACTTTAGATTTTTCATTGTGGTTCATTTGGTTTTAAAGCCCAACTTCAAAAATGTAGGTTGGAGGAACCTAACTTCACATCAAGTGGGTCATGTGAAAAAACTGGGGATTTGAGTTGATGAGCCTTCGGGACCTCATCTCTGGAGAGGTATAATGTGACCAGAAAGGTGAGAGAAGGGGTAACTTATAAGTCTCTCCACAGATGCCATGCATTGTTTTCTTTTGCTTTTTTTTTCTCCTTTATTTTTTTAAATTGTGATTCTCTACAGTATCAAAGAATAAATAGAACTATGATTTACATGTCACAATTTACATAACTGATTTCACAAATAACATGTTTCATGGTCTTTTGACTATCTGATGATTACACATTTCCCCCTTTGTCTGTGTTGTGGTTTGTTTTTGCATATTTGCCAAAAGAGGTAATGTATCCTTAGGCTATACTAGCACTAGTAAAATTTCCAGAACAAGGGTAGTAATAAATCTTTAGTACTCTACTCTGTCCAGATCAAAATTGGGTATTGTGTTTGATTTTGTGCTTTATGTAAAAAGCACCATTATTATAAAAATCAGAGATAGTATAGATCCAGCAGGAATAAGACTGTGAAGAGTCTAGAAATAATTCTCAGAGAATAGTTGGAGCTGTGTCCCCGGTCTGTAGCACACCCTACCTCTGAGCAGACACAAATACAAATTCTCTTTAGAGAAAGCATCTTCACCCTAAACTTCCAGGATTCCCCTATATTATATAGACCAAACAAGATCTCACAGTGGAAACATCCCCAAATATTTGAGGAAGCAATCTACCACGAATCTGTCAGCAGAAATGCAGAAACCTTTGATATTGGCATCATTAGAAACACAATGTAAAATAACGATTGAGTGGTTAAAGATAAAAAGGAGAGAGGAATCTGGGTGGCTCAGTCAGTTGAGCGTAGGACTCTTAATTTGGCTCAGGTCATGATATCCGGGTTGTGGGATCTAGCCCAGCAACAGATTCCACATTGGGCATGGAGTCCACTTGGGCTTCTCTCTCTCCCTCTGTTCCTCCCCCAACCCCGGCACTTGCCTGTGCTCGCTTGCTAGCTCTCTTCGAAAAGAAAAGAAAAAAGAAAAGAAAAGAAAAAAGAAAAGAACAGAAAAAAGAAAAGAAAAGAAAGGAAAAAAGAAAAGAAAAGAAAAGAAAGGAAAAAAAGAAAAGAAAAGAAAAGAAAAGAAAAGAAAAGAAAAAAATGAGCAATCAACAAAAGACTTTCATGACTAGGCATCAATTCTGGCCATGACCACTTATTTTAGAATAACCCACCCACCAAGAACATTTATAAAGACTGAACAAAATATATATACATTGTTTGAAGGCATTGAGAATAATCAGCATAAGCTGGATCTAAGAAAGTACAATCATTCAGAGAAGAGAAGCTCAGGAAATGAGCACCACATTTATCCGGCTGTATCCTTTAAGGCATCTTCAAACTGGAATGCATAAGAATACAACCCCAGCAGGAAGCAATAGTCTTAGTAGGCTGAGAAACTGCAGGTAGAGTCTGGCGTTAGCAGCGACTAGAACATGGAAGGACAAAATCCTGGAGAGAAGGGAACTGCAGAGAAGGAACCCAAAAATCTGGGTACAAATTCCTTGAAAATCCTTAGCAGATTCCTCAACTCTGCCTGTGCTGGGCGAGGCTCAGAGAAACCCAGCAGTAAACAACAGCTGGGAGCCCAAACAGCTCAGCAGAGATTGTTTTAAAATTGTCCTATAGTTTCCTTCCAATGTAAGTCTTTAATACATAACAAGTTGATTTTTGTGTAGGGGTCCATTCTCATTTTAAATCTTTTGAATAACTAATTTTCCCAGGTCAACCTAGCTCATTAATTTTTAGCCATTTTAGTGTGTGCTCTGTGCCAGTACCAGGCTTTTATACTATGTACCTCCTATGGTTTTTTGTTTTGTTTTGTTTTTAATAATGGTTTTTAAATAAAGTGTCCTAATACAAGGGAACTACTTAGGAAATTTGAAAATAAAAGTTACACCATCAAAGTACTTTCTGGGGACGAATATGGCAACTAAAGCTCTTTGAGAAGAGGAAGAGAGAGGAGTTACTTAGAAAGCTACTACAGTTCAGGCCAATAGAGAGGAGGAGTTCGATCCAAGAGATATATTGTAGAGGTAGAACAGTGCATTCATTAAGTAGTTGCCAAATGTCTACTATGTAGTCATGATTATACACTTAGAGGAAATATTAAAAAATGAATCACATATGTCTGCTCTAAAAAAGTACTCTGCATGCTGATCCCTATTAAATTTCCATTTGTCTTTGTTTAGTGAACCTCTCCGATATATCACATATCAAATATTCTTTTCAAGTATTGTCTATCCCACTTAATTCTGTTAGCTGTGAACTCAGAAGTGTGCTATTTGTGTAATCATCAATATTCATATGTATGGGCATGAATGCATTCATTCAACATATGTTCATACTGTTACTATGTAACAGGTGCTGTGCTAGGGCCTTGGAATACAAAGATGAAAGACATGATTCCTGCTCTTAAGTTGCGTACAAAGATCATAGATAAAGATATCAAGTGATAATGAAAGCTGGCCTGTCTCCCTTATATAGCTAAGTGTTATATAAAATATCAACCACCATGCCACGTAAATAGTCATTTATTACTACTGCCCTGAAGATCAGCCATTCCCATATGTTATTTATTATGTTTTTGCTTTTTTATGATAGTGAACTAATTATGTTATCTTTCATTAGGTTTATTAGTTGGAAGAACTCTTGTTCCCATAGCATTTTGTTCATGTCTCCATTAGAGGCCCATTACCTTGTATTGTAATTATTGCTTACTTGTCTCTTTCCCACTAAACTGGATCTCCAGGCAGGAACTTTGTTTTATTTATTTTTGAATCCCCTAGAATCTAACATGGTGTCTGACATGTCTTGGTTGAATGAATGAATACATTTTGGGTCTTATACAGAAAGTCATTATTAATACAAATGCTAGACATTTTGTTTATTAGAAACATTTATCCAGTTTCCAAATACATATATCTGAAAAACTTATTGAGCCATGCTGATTGGCTTAGTTATTTTGACACATATTCACTACTCTGGAAACAAATTGCTATTAGTCCAAGCAGCTAAGAAAATGGTACCCACAAGAATAAAATTAATCTCAATATACTGAACATCTGTACCTAATTTGTTTTTCATTTGTTCCCTCAGTTTAATCCAAGAAAGCGATCAGTCATACCTTTTCTGGGTTTCTCACAAAAGTTATCTAATTGTTAGAAATGTTTTCCTCCAGGGAATCTCCTATTTCTCCGACTTCCACAGATACATTTATTTGTTAATAAGGATAAAAAGTCTTAGCAATCTTACTAAATGTTAATAGTTATGCATTTTTAATCTTCCAGGAGGTTATTAATTTGGCTCCAAGAAGATTAAGATTACCCCCACTTTGAAAAATTAGATCACGTTAAACACAAAAACTAAAGAAGCTTCAGACTGTGGTTGTGTTGTGTGGCTTTTTTTTTTTTTTCAATTCACCACAGAATTCTCAATTCATCTATGAAAACTGAATATTAATTATTTTCAACACTTTCCATGTTAATGACTTATAAAAATTAAAGAAGAAGAGTAGAATACCTCTGAAAGTTTTTGGGAAAACTTTAATACCAGGTGACAATATTAGGATATTGGATTCCCTTATTTTGTACACACTCATACTTACACACAAAACACCAAACAATCCACCTCCCAGTCCCCTGGAACTCTATATTCCTGTGTGTATATGCACATACACATACATATACATGCTTATATGTAACTCCCTCCCTACCACCATTAATCTATATTCCACCAGACTAATGCTATTTGAAGGCAGAGGCTATGTCTTATTTGGTTTATTAGTTCCAATCTGACTAGTTCCAGTCCTAGCACAACTCCTGCCATTTAAAAAAAGACTCAGTTCATGTTTGCTTAACGAATACATGAATGAAGGAATGAGTCAATCAATAAATTCGAACATCAGATAGATTTATTATGAATGGTACAATCTTCAAAATTGTTGAAGTGTAAATTAGTTGTTATATTTATCCGTTTTCATTATCCACCCCACCCCCTTATAATTTTGTTAGCAGTATTTTACAAGACTCTGTGAGCTTAATTTCCCATCAAATATCACTCTCATGTGCCTCAGTTTCTTCATCTATAAAATGGGATAATACACTTCTCCCTGTCTGCTTTTTAGGAATGAAGTTTCCTTAGATATAAAGCATTTTGCTTGGTAGAGAAATATGCCCCCTAAGACGGTAGGTTGTCAATATTATTGCTATTCATCATACTGCAATATAGGTATAAACTTCAAACTACTCTTTAGGAATCAGTAGTTGTCACATACAAAAAGGCCCTTCAGGATAGTCTAGTCCAATTTGTTATTGGATGAAGAAATTGAGCCAATTCTCCTTTCAGTTCTCTTTTCTTAGTAAATTATTCATCATTCTTTTTGCCTTTGCATAAACCTGAATGTTTTTTGTCTTATTTTTTAAATTGATTATTTTTTTAAGTTTTTACTTAAATTCCAGAATAGTTAACATACAGTGTAATATTAGTTTCAGGTGTTCAGTATAGTGATTCAACACTTACATACAACACCTGGTGCTCATCACAAGTGCTCTCCTTAATACCCATCACCTATTTCACCCATCCCCCCACCCACCTCCCCTCTGTGACCATCAGTTTATTCTCTATAGTTATTAAGAGCCTGTTTCTTGGTTTGCCTCTCTCTGTCTCTTTCTCCCCTTTTGCTTGTTTTGTTTGTTAAATTCCATGAGTGAAATCATATAGTATTTGTCTTTCTCTGACTTGTTTCACTTAGCATTATACTCTCTAGCTCCATCCATGTTGTTGCAAATGGCAAGATTTCATTCTTTTTTAGGGCTGAGTAATATTCGTGTGTGTGTGTGTGAATATATAGATATATATATACCCCACATCTTCTTTATCCATTCATCAGTCATTGGACGTTTGGGCTGTTTCCATAGTTTGGCTATTGTAGATAATGCTGCTATAAACATTGGCGTTCCAACAGACATATGAAAAGATGCTCAGCATCACTCATAATTAGGGAAATGCAAATCAAAACTACAATGAGATATCACCTCACACTTGTGAGAATGGCTAAAATCAACAGCACAAGAAATAACAGGTGTAGAGAAAGGGGAACCCTTGTGCACTGTTGGTGGGAATGCAAACTTGTGCAGCCACTGCGGAAAACAGTACGGAGGTTCCTCAAAAAGTTAAAAATAGAGCTACCCTATGATCCAGCAATTGCACTACTAGATATTTACCCAAAGAATACAAAATATTAATTCAAAGGGATACATGCACCCCGATACTTAAATTATTTTAAACTTATAGATAAGAATAGAGAATATCTTTAAAAATACTCAGGTATGTAATACCCAGAAGAGATAAAACTGAATATTTTTTAATTTTTCTTCTAGATTTTCTTTAATGAAATAAAACAGTATAGATGCACTTGAAGTTTTCCATTTTTCCTCCCAAATCCCATTCCCCTTTTTCTGCCTTCTCAGTCTATCTTAATTTTGGTGGTTTCAATTCCCATGCATATTTTTCTACCTTTACTTTATATGGATATAACTATAAACAATATTATTTCACATTTTTAAAATCTTTATATAAATGGTATTATACTTTGTGTCATTCCCCAACTTGTTTTTTAGCTTAATGTTATATTTTTGAGATTTCTTGATTTTGAGGTATATGTTGAAACGTGTAGCTCTGTTCACAAAAGATTATATACAGATGCTCAAAAGACACATGAAAAGGTGTTCAACCTCATTACTAATTAGATAAATGCAAATTAAAGCCACATTGAGATACTACACAACCATCTGAATGTCTAAAATGAAAAAGTCTGATAATACCAATTGATGGTGAGGATATGGAACAAATGGAACATTTTTAGTGAGAATACAAATTGATTAATCTACTCTAGAATGCAGTTTGACTCTTAACAAAGCTGAACACACACACAAACACGCAGAATCACTGCCATTCACACTCCAATCCCAGTAATACCTAAGAGAAATAAGTGCCTCATTCTACCAAAAGGCATGTATGAGAATGTACATGATAGCTTTATTTATAATAGCAAATATTCTTAGTAGCACAAACCACTCAAATGTGTATTAATAGGCGAATGGGTAAATAAACTATGATGTATTCCTACAATGAAATACTACACAATAAAAAATAATGAACTACTGATACATTGCACTACATGAATAAATTTCGTAGACATCATGTTGAGTGAAAGAAATCAGCTATTAAAAAAAAAAGAAGTCAGGTATTTATACAAATTTTAAGAACAGGCAAAATTATATGGTGATTCAAATCAGATTCTTGGTTACCCAATATAGATATTAACTAAAAAGGGGCATAAAGGAAGATTTCAGGGGTGCTGGAAATGATCTATAGCTTGATCTGAATGTTGATTACATAAAAAGTTATCAGTCTGTATACTTAAGATTTATCTGCTTTATTATATAAAGAAATATATCATGCCTCAATTTAGAAATTATTTTTAAAAAATGGTAAAATTCCAGGACTTGATGTGTAGTATTTGTAGGTAGGATGAGGAAGAACAGAATCAAAAATAGTTCCTCACGGGGCGCCTGGGTGGCACAGCGGTTAAGCGTCTGCCTTCGGCTCAGGGCGTGATCCCAGTGTTCTGAGTTCGAGTCCCACATTGGGCTCCTCCGCTGGGAGTCTGCTTCTTCCTCTCCCACTCCCCTGCTGTGTTCCCTCTCTCACTGGCTGTCTCTCTGTCACATAAATAAATAAAATCTTTAAAAAAAAAAAAAGAAAGAATAGTTCCTCACATAGGTTTTGAAGCACTTTGGCCACATTTCCCCAGTGTTAGCTTCAGGAGCTCTAGGAAAGCCCTATAAACTTGAGCATGCATCAAAATCACCTGGAGGTGGTTAGTAGGTACTTCTAGGCTTCTCTGTGGCTGTATTCACTCATTAGTTCATTTTAAAATAATTTAATGAGTGCCCACTCTACCACAAACTGTGTAGCCAGTGGATATCTGAAGAGTAAACGAATGAGGTTTTGGCCATTGGTATGCTCCTACAAGAAGGCACCAAAAGACATCTGTGATGCCCGCATGACTTAGAAATGTAGGAAAGTCTGAGTGTATGAAACCCTTATGTTCTGGAATGTTAACGATCTCTCAAGAAATCTCTGAACTGAGATGGGTGGTGGTAGACAACTCTTACAGTTTGCCCCATTTGAATTCAACCCTAGCTAGGCTGCCTTTTCCAGGCAGGCAGAAAGTCCCGGGCTAAGGAATCTTTGCTTCAGTATATTCCAACTTCTTAGGTTTCCAAATAAGTTTCAAGTTTGTCCTCTGAATTTTAGAAATTATCTCTAAACCTGACCTCTGGTTTTCCAGTTAGAAACTTCCTTCCTTCCTTCCTTCCTTCCTTCCTTCCTTCCTTCCTTCCTTCCTTCCTTCCTTCCTTTTTTTAAATAGGCTCCGTGCCCAGCATGGAGGCCAACTCGGGGCTTAAACTCATGACCCTAAGATCAAGACCTGACCTGAGATCAAGTCAGACACTAAACCGACTGAGCCACCCAGATGTCCCTAGAAACTGGTTTCAGATATTTAGGATTATATATTCAAGAGCGTTCCAACCAAATCCAGAGTTGGTCTGCTTTTAAAGAAATCAGAGAATTGAAATCAAAACCTATCTGTCCTTTAATACTTTGACAATAGTTAATGTATGTCTGCTTGCATGGATGAAATTTGTAGTGACAAGGAGGAACATGTCAACAAATCTTGATTGAAATCACTGTTTTGAATTTTTCTAATCACATTCATTTAGTTCCATAGCAGCTTTATAGCAGTCAGAACAGTTAAATATAACCTATTCTGTGTAAGTAAACTGAGCTATAGCTTGACTGAATTCTTCCAGGTCACTTTGATACTTACAGAGTCAGGAATTACCTTGTTTTCCTGATTCCCAGCTCAGTGCTCCTAATAATGCTGCACTGAAAGAAAACTTACGTAGTTTTCGGAGGCTTACTTTCTAAGTCTTCTCATTCATCTGACCCAGAGTCATTCCCGAATCCAGTTTCCCAGTCAAACCCCCAAAGGAGTACCTGAGGGTTTCCTTCTCATGGGCTAGATTCAGAATTTAACTCAGAGCTTCCACTTCTTTCTCTCTTTTTTTTTTTTTTTTTTTTTTAAAGAGAGGGATGGGGGAGTGGGAAAGGAGAGGGAGAGAGAGAATCCTAAACAGGCTCTACACCCAGCGTGGAACCTAACGTGGGACTCGATCTCATGAGCCTGAGATCATGACCTGAGCTGAAATCAGGAGTTGGACGCTTAACTGACAGAGGCCCCTCAGGCGCCCCCAGAGCTTCCACTTCTAAGTGCAGTCTTTTCCCTTAGTGTTAGGACACCTCTCAAACACAGCCTTGCAGATTGTATTTTAAAATCCATGTGGCTCACTAAAATTTTGTTTTGAACATGTTCCTGTTTCCTATAACCATGGTCATTTTCTAATCATCTTTATCTCTTTGCTGACCCCCAGTTTTACTAAGTCATGAAAATACAAGCATCTGCTTTCTATGAATAGATTAGAGATCCCCACAAGCCTAGATTCCCATGGAAACCAATCAAAAACTAAAAGGAAAAGAAAGAGTATATATTGAATTTCCCTGAGACCTACAGCTTGTTTTTCATTAGACTCATGCTGATTTCTTTTAAACTCTGGGCACAGGGCCAGCGAATATTTTTACAACTGATAAAAAGGAACTTTAGATCCATTTACTTTTCATTTAAACTTTTAAGAATTAATTTTGTGTATAACATCAATTCCAAAGGAAATTTGAGCATTAATTTGATAATTGCCTTCTTAGGCCATAGGATTGTATTTGTTCATATAATTTTCTCTTATTGTTTTTTACCTACTTATATTTCACTGTTCAAAAGAGAATTAGAGGGAATCAGGGGGTCTATTATTCCTACAGGGTATGAATATTGTCAGCCCCTGGGCACAGCATTTTCCCTATGACCAATCATAGGGCTCTTTATACCTCCTTTGACTGTTAAGCTTTTACAAAGCCCAAATAATCATTTACTGATATAACAGAAATATAACCAAAATGCCAAAGTCAGGGGGATCCAGAAAGCCAGGGAGGAGGTGACTGGAGAGAGCAGGGTGTAAATTTAAATAAGGTAATCAAAATAATTTTCATTAAGATAGTGGTATTTGAAACAAGACTTGAAGGAGGTGAGGAAGTTAGCCATGTGAATGGCTGAGAGAACTTTCTTTTGTTCCTGGCAGAAGAAACAGCTAGAACAAAGGCCTCAAAATGGCAGCATGCCTGGAATGTTTGAGGAATAACAATGCGGGTAGGGCTAGCATTGTTCTAATGAGTGAGCCAGGGGAAGCAGTAGGTAATGAGGGTATGGCAGAAATGGTAGCCAGATCCTATAGGGCCTTTTGGCCATTGTCAGGAATGTTTTTACTCTGAATGAAATGAGGAGGCATTGGAGGGTTTTGGGGAAAGGAGTGACATGATCTGACATATACATTAATAAAATAATCATCCTAGCCCAGTGAAAAAATTTTTCTGCAGGGTTATTATTATCTATGTCTTTATTCCTTCTTCACATATGCTCTCAAGTCTCCTTCCCATCCTGATCCCTTTCTCCCTATATGCATACAGTTGCCTAAATCCCTCACCTAGAATAGAATACAGTGCCAGTCTGATGAGTACAGAGTATGCCATGATTTTCCTCATTATCATTTTGGCAACCAAATGCAGTTGATTCCTACTGAAGATTTTTCAAATAAAACTTCTAATTTGGGGGTGCCTGGGTGACTCAGTTGGTTAAGCATCTGCCTTTGGCTTAGGCCATGATCCTGGAGTCCTGGGCTCAAGCCCCATATCAGGCTCCCTGTTCAGCAGGGGTCTGCTTCTCCCTCTCCCTTTGCCTCTCCCCCCACCCTTGTATTCTGTCTCTAGCTTGCTCACTCTCTTTCTCTCAAATAAATAAATATATAAAATCTTAAAAAAAAAAAAAAAACTTCTAATTTTGCTTTATACTTGCTATTGCTTAAACTGATCCTATACTCATATTGTTGTGGTTTTGGACCCAAATGTAGCATCTTACTCTATCCATATTTACTCATTTATTTGAACTTTGCAGACTTACTTAGGTAGAGTTTACCATTCCTTTCCTTGTTCCTCCAGTACCTTGTATACTGAACCACTGTTACATCACCTATCCCACTGAAAGATATTTATTTGTTTATACATTTTATTTCCCCACAAACAATGAATGTCTTAATATCAACAAGAGTGTTATAGTCATATTTTTTATTTCCAGTGCTTAGTACTTAACAAATACTCAATTAATACTTGGTGAATGGAATTGGGTTCATCATACAACCTTTCAAGATCCTCTTGGTTCTTGAGTCTGTCATTAAGTATAGTTGTCATCTCATCCCCATATGAGTCACCAGATGTCTCATCCTAATCTTTGATATCAAAATAGATCCTGCCTGCAGAAAAGCTTAATCATTGAAATACTACCACTAAAATTAACTTCACCAATTTAAAAGATTGTTGTATTCTTTCCTTATACTTATCTGAACTGTGTCATCAGTGGTAATTAGGTCCCTTGAAAAATTTTATTTACTCTATCAGAGTCCACTTGTTCACCATTCCAATTCTGATGAGTAATTCATTCACTCGTTCACCAAATACATTTTTAGTATTTAATCTGTATCATGTTGCACTATCTTAAAATATCAAAATCAACTTTTGCCTAAATATTTAAAGTCTTTCAGATTCTGAATCATCATAAAGTTAATATTTCACCAACAAAACTACTGATTTTCAAGAAATTTATTGAGTATACTCTGTTTATCTCAAAAAATTTTAGATTTCAGAAGACATGGTTTATATCATTTTAAATTTTTTATTCAAATCCTTCTGGTCTCTTTGTCATTCATCAAACTGATTCTTTGCAAACTGTTTGTTAGGAATTTGAGCTTAAATATGAATTTGAAGTAATGGCTCTAAATTTCTAACCATGTATGTAA
The DNA here is from genome assembly GCF_002007445.2 of Ailuropoda melanoleuca. Classification (NCBI taxonomy): domain Eukaryota; kingdom Metazoa; phylum Chordata; class Mammalia; order Carnivora; family Ursidae; genus Ailuropoda; species Ailuropoda melanoleuca. The sequence continues at coordinate 30,113,738 of NC_048224.1, forward strand.
CTGGTCATTTAAATGTGCAGATTGTGAACTCATACAATCTATGCGAGTTTGTGTATATGTGTACATGCACAACCAGGTGCATGCTTTACGTTGTTATTTAATTGAATGGTAATGTGTATACATATTACAAAGCATTAAATATACCATGAAGGTTTACAATACATAATCTAAGAGCAGGGAAAACCTCCTGTCTATAAATCAAAATGTAGAAGCAATAGGAAAGGATTAATAAATATGGCTACAGAGAAATAAGAAAACCTTTTCCCTGTAGCAAACATCATAAGAAAAGAAAAAGAAGAAAGACAAACTGGAAAACAATATTTGCTAGTTATGTCACTAACAGAGAGTTGATACCCCTAAGACATAACACGGAGAAGAAAAAGACCAATGATTCTATAAAAAATGAGCCAGAGATATGAATAGATAGTTCACAAGAAAGGGAATGCGAGTGGCCCTTAAATGTGTGGAAATGTGCTCAATGTTGTTCATCGTAAGAGAAATGCAAGTTAAAATTGCAGTGAGATGTTTTTCATGTGCCAGGTTGGCGAAAGTCAAAAAGTTTGAGAGTGCTCTGATGGCAAAACTATTGCTGAAGGGAATGAAAAATAGTATGACCCCTATGAAGGGAAACTCAACAATAGCCAGCAAAAGTAACTAGAGTATGCATTTACCTTTGACCCAGCATTTCCACTTCTAGAAGCATACGATGGTAAAAATAAGAAGTGATGTATGCACAAGGCTATTTAATTGCAGCATTATTTGTAATAGAGAAAGCATGAAGGGTAATGTCCTGTTAGAGGACGGGTTGAATAAAAAGAGTATGTCCTCACGATGTAGTGCTGTGCAGCGATAAAAAGTAATGAAAAATATTTTCATATAATATTTTTAAATGACCTCCTGGAGTGAAAAGTGTAGAATCTTGTGCACGGTCTATCAGAAGTGGAACTTGTAATGCAGTTGACAGTGGACAGACTAGACTTGGAGTGTGTCTTGAGCCAAAGTCACATGCTGAACCGACTGAGCCACCCAGGTGCCCCTCTTGTTTACCTTTTGAACAAGAGAATCCTTCCCAGAAGCCCTATGGCAGACTTTTCTTCCATCGCTTTGACTCCTAGTCCTAATCCACTTTCTTGACAAAAATGAACCACCATGATTATTCATACCAATCAGTCCACCACTGGATTTGGTAAGGACCCAGCCTTCTCTGAAGGACACAACTACTTAAAGGAAGATCAACAAAAATCAAGGTTCTGTTAGCCCAGAAGTAGATGGGCATAGATGTGAGGCAGGCACTCTGTAGTGTTGGCCACAGTGTCCTTTGGCCCGTTACAGAGCTTTGTGGACCTAACTACTATCTCCAACAACGACTGTAGGCTACCTCCTGGGGCACCGCCCTTTAGCTCAGGCTACAAAAGCCAGATATACTAGTTCTGTTTACAATGGGGGTGGCCTAATACTTACCCCACCTTGGGGTCCTTCCTATTTTTAGCATATATGGGCATCTCCTTCTGAATGCTCCCAAATAAGGGAATGGTCAAATCACTTAGCTTTGTCTTTAACAAACATGGGCACCACATAGCATGTTACCCTAACCTTCACCTGGCAAGCTTAATTGAGAAGTGTAGTTGTAAAGAGTACTGGTTGAAAGTAAAAAAATGCATTTAATCAACAGATATTTCTTTATTGAGTATCTGCTGATCATAAGGTATTGTTCTGTGTGTTTGGGATATAACAATGAACAAAATGAAACAGAAAATCCCTGCCTTCAAGGATCTTACATTTTGTTGGTACAAAACAAACCAACAGATGAAAAAGATTATAAAATATGTATAGTATTATGTCAGGTGAGGGTACTTGCTATGGAAAAAATAAGGCAGGTGAAAGAGATAGGGAGCTGAGGGGTTGCATATTATACATAGAGTGATCAGATAAATCTCACTTAAGGAAGGAACATTAAGTGAACATTTAACATTTAAATGACCTAAAGGCAATGAGAGAACAAACCTCACAGGGGGAGAGAATGCCAAGTGCAGAGACCCTGGAATGGGAGCATGCATGGTATTACAAGAAATAGCAGAAAGAGCCCTGTAACTCTGGGGTGAGCATGAGGTCAGAGATCCTATAGGACCTACAGGATATTGAAGAATTCGGCTCTTACCGTGCACGAAAGGAGAAGGTTATTGAAGGGTTTAAGCACAGAAAATATGATCTAGCTTATATTTGGAAACGCTCATTTAACTGGTAGCCTGTCAAAAGGATGAAGGCAGAAGGAGGGAGACTAATTAGGAAGCTGAGAGATGATGTTGGCTTGGACCAGAGTGGTAGTGGTGGAGGTGGTAAGAAGGGGTCCAGGTTCAAATGTATTTTGAATTACTGTGGGATTATAGTTATGAAAGGAGGAGGAGCCAATGAGTTTGACAGTAGGTTTTTTTAAGCCTCATATCTTTTTTAATGTTTTATTAGAGGAAACTTTTCTCCTTCCCACGTTGAAGGAAATCCCAGATGTCATACCATTACACCAAAATTTATTTCTAAAAAAAGAAAAATGACTCTTGGAACACCTGGCTGGCTCAGTCAATAAAGCATGTAACTTTTTTTTTTTAAGATTTTATTTATTAATTTGTCAGAGAGAGAGCACAAGCAGGGGCAGCAGCAGGCAGAGGGAGAAGCAGGCTCCCACTGAACAAGGAGCCCAAGGCGGACTTGATCCCAGGACCCTGGGGATCATGACCTGAGTCAAAGGCAGACAATTAATCAACTGAGCCACCCAGGCGTCCCAGCACGCAGCTCTTGATTTCTGGTTTGTAAGTTCAAGTCCCACGTTGGGTGTGGAGACTACTTAAAAATAAAATCTTTTAAAAGAAATTAGTAGATAAAAGTAAAAGAAAATGACTCTTTTAAAATATGGTCATTGTAATACTAAAAATTTAACAAGAATTATTTAATATCATAGTATCATAAAATAGCCCACCCATGTTCAAATTATAAATTATCTCATAAACGTTTTGTTTGGTTTTTTACATTTGTTTGAATTGGGAATCAGGATCCAAATAAGAGTTATAAACTGACATTGGTTTATGTCTTTTAAGTCTTTTTAAATCTGTAGATTCCTCCTCTATCTCTCTTTCTTTTTTTCTTACAGTTTTTTGTAACTGGGGCTTAACTCCTTCAGTAACTCGATGTCTTAGTCCAAACTAATGGTCTCGTCTAGATCACGTTGATTCTCTCTGTAGGTATAGTTAACTTGTTCCTGTCTTCCATACTTCCTGGAAATTAGTTATTGCATCTATAGGCTTGATCTGATTCCCCTTCAATTTTTTTTGGCTAAACTGCTTCATTGTTTTGCTACATTGCTGATCAATAGACACATAATGTTCCATTGTCTCCATTGTTTTGATGTTCAGAGTTTTTGCTGTTCAGTGCCTAAAGCCAGTGTGTTTTCAGGAGTTGCAAAATGGTGATATTCTAATTCTGCCATCCCTTCTACAGCTGTTTGCTGGAATAATTCATCAAAAGGAAACTTCCCCTTATTTGATTACTCACTGATACAGAAAAGGAAGAACTAATCCTTGATTCTTTCTCTTTATTTATCAGTTTTCAAAGTAAGGAAATATGTCCTCTCATGATGACCAATTAGTTTTTCCTTTTTTCCTTTGTAGTATCATCATGAACAAGGCATAGGATACTTTGGGTATCATTTTAACATAGTTGTTATATCAGTTCATTGACATTATTATCCCTAATTGATATTCACAATACTCCATCTTTGGTTATGAGAAGTCCTTCAAGTTGGTTCCTGGATCCTTTTGACATGATCCTATTTTTTGATAGCTTCTTTGCTAACTGCTATGACCAAATATTCCAGGTTCATCTCTGTATTTTCATTAAGCTTTTAAATTCCAGTATAGGTCATATACAGTGTTATATTAGTTTCATAATTTCTGTATTTTTTACTCCAGACCTGGAATCCGCCATTGCTCCTAGTACCTATGGTTCTTGAAAGCAGGAAAAAGTATTTGGAGACCACAATCCAGAGTCTAGGGCTGCTCACTTTTACAGGGCTGGTGATTGTTTCTAAGTCTTTACTGTGGTTACTCCTTGGAACTTTTTTTTTTTTTTGGTCATTTTGTCACTTCCTATTCTAATCCAGGACTAAGATGTTGTTGTTTTTAACTTTACCTCTTCTATCTTACATCCCTAATTCTTTTTCTCACCCAGCTGAGAATAGTAGAATATCACATAATATAATATAGATGAAGAAACCAAGACTAAAAGAGCTTGAGTAATTTTTCATTAAGTGGCAGAGTAAGAAGGCAATACATATATCTGTCTGACTCCAAAGTCTTGCTTAAATTGGTTTTTAAAATTTTGACTTGATACAGTTCCCTTGCTTCAAACACATAGCATTTTTAATTGAGCTGCCAGGTAGAGAATGCAATTTAACTAACATGTATTGGGCGCCCCTTTCTTATGCAAAGGTCTGTTGTCTTGTGTGAGACTGATGTCCATCAGCAAATTTTGTCAACTCTACATGCTAAAATTTATTCAGAAGCCACTCATTTCTGAACACCTGCTTTGCTACTACCCTGGTCATAACAACCAGCATCTTGGATTGGATTAGTAGGAGCCTTGTTTGGATTATTGTAGTGACCTCCTAACTGGCCTTCTGGCTTCTACTCTTGCCCCCTGCAGTCTGTGCTTGTGACATTAGCCAGAATGAGCCTTTTAAACTCAAGTCAAATCACGTCAGTCTCTACTCCAGACTCTCCAAGGGTTTTTTTTTTAATCTCAGAGTAAAAGCCCAAGAACTTTCTATGACTTATAAAGCCCTATATGTTTTAAATCTCCAGTTACCTAGATGACCTTATTTTTAATCTTACCCTTGTGTTTTCTGCATAAACCCACTCTGGCCTCAGTGCCACCATTCCTTTAAAAGGAAAAGAATGCTTTTGCCTCGAGGTTTTTTTGCATTTGCTTTTCTCTTTGCTAGGAATGCTGTTCCAATAGATACCTCTGTGTTGAACTCCCTCACTTTTTTTTTTCCTTTTGGTGAGCTGTACACCCAATATGGGGCTCAAACTCACGACCCCGAGATCAAGAGTTGCATGCTTTATCGACTGAGCCAACCAGGGACCCCAAACTCCCTCACTTTCATCAGTTCTTACTTAAAAGTTACTGTTTCAGTAAAGCCTTGCCTGGCTTCCTACATCAGAGTCCCTCATTTCACACATTTTATTCCCCCTACTCCGTTTTTTTCCTTAGCACTTAACGCTGCCTAAAATACGGTATGTTCTACTTGCTTGCCTTGCTTATTGTCTCTCACCCGACTAGAATGTAAACTCTCCGAACCTAGGAATTTGGGGGGCCTTTTTCCCACCCCATTTCTCCCCATTGCCTAGAACAGTGCCTGGTGCACAGTTGGTGCTCAAAAAAATATTCATGAAATTAATGAGTCTACTTCTGAAGTCCCAGCTTTATTAATTCCCCCAGGTGGTCTGGCACTTCTCACATTAAGCGTGTATTCTTGACTCAAAACATATGATGACATTCCAGTTGTCTCATATTAGGCTATATTTTTAAGGAAGCATAGCTCTGCTCTGCTCTCTTTTTCTCATACAACCCTCCACCCCCACCCAATGACTCCTGCTTATTCTTCGTAGAATACTTCCTCTCTTGGGACTGGATTTTTCTTTTTCTTTCCTTTCTTTCCTTTCTTTCTTTTTTTTTTTTCTTTTCCTTCTGGTTAAACAGCCACAGACTGTCCATGTGAGTGGCTCTCGTTGGAAAGCGAGTCAGTGCAGCCTAGTGGAGAGCGGAGGCCAAGCATTTGCATCTCTAGAATGTTTGTATTGACAAATGGCAGTCAGTTATTGACATTTATGTCCCTTGGTGATACTTCAATTGGCTTATCTTTGCTGGTCAAATGCCTTAATTGTTCTGGCCTTTAATTCAGTCAAAGTTGGAGCTAGAGCAGAGGGGAAAGAGAAGGAGCGAGGCTAACAGAACATCAAACTTGAGCTGGGAGGCTGCTGGCAACGATCAGCCTGTCATAATGTTATGATTTGTTCATTTTTATACCATTTATTAGCCTTTACTTGTTGTGCCATTTGGCCTCCAGGGCAGATAAAGTGCTGTCTAATTTGGTAGGTCTGCTTCTGTCAGAGCAGCCTCGACAGGGAAGGTGTTAGCTGCAGTGACAAATAATCAATAGCTGTCGTTGTCATGAGGAACGTGAGCAGTTGGGCCTTTCATCTGGAGGATTAGAGGTCTAATTGGATTGAGAATAGGGAGGGTGGGCTGTTGGGTAACCCTGTCAGCCTTGTGAAGCTGTCAAATGTCGGCCTTATTCATGGTGAAGGGAAGAAGGAGCCGTGTGCTTTCAGAACGGAGGAGGAAGGCAGGTGAAAGCCCTTTTTATACAAAGGAACAGATCCCGAAGTCGGCCCAGCTAGCACATGCCCCCTTCTTTATTTAATTAGATGCCCCTTTGGATAATAAATCTATGTAACTTTAAATGCTATCTCTAAGACTGGGTGTGCAAAACACACGCGTATACACACACGGTGCAAATCCAGACTGGCTCCTTTTGTCTCTGGTCATGCTAGACGGTGGACCACTTAAATGGAGATTAAAAACAAAACTGTAGGGGAGAAATGGCCTACATTGTCATCTCATTGCCAGAATTAACAAGTGATAAGAATCTTTAACACTATTATTAGAAAAAAAATGAGACGTTAAATTAAAAGGATAGATGAGTTAATAATAAAGTGTGGATATTTGATGATATTTTTCTCCCATACCCACTTAGAAATGTGGTTCCTTATAAAACAAAATCTTCTCTTTATTCCTACATGAACTAACCCAGGGAAAAATTATACATTGGCTAAGTTGTTTCTTTCCAAGGAATGCCTTATTCTTTTTTCCTTAGCAAATTAGAACAAGTGACAGGATTGGATTTAAATTATACCAGTGCTGTCATATCCAAGTCAGTCTCAAAATCTCTTCTCCTATCCCCACCCCCCAACATACTTATGCTATTCTATATGTACTCCTATATATTACTTAACATTGTAATGCTATCATTAGGGGTATGAATGGAGAAGATATTTGGAAAGAAATCAGTTGACTTATTCTCCAATGTACAGAACCCTTAATACCACCTCTTTATGGTCAAGTGTATGATTTTAAATCCCACTAAATTCTATGGAACAAAGTAAACAATGATAAATTCTAAATACAGTGTTACAAGCAACATTTATAATTTTCCTATACATACATTCTCTATGCACAAATTAAATTTAGTGCATTGCTGTTATCCAAAAGCATATAAAATTAAATGTTTTTAAAATATACTAGGTCCAGAGAGCATTTGTAAGCCTCATCTATGTATGTAGGTATATTTTAATGAAGGCCTTGAATAAAGGTGAACTGACAGTAATGTCCAGAGTGTGTGAATAGGCATTCCTAGGTTATGGATTATGCACTTAGCCCATCTCTATATCCACAGGGTCTTCTTTCTATAGTCATTCAAAGCCCTGTCAACCAATTTGAAATGACTCCAAAAAGTACTCTAAAAGAACCTAATGGATGTAGAAACTAGATACTGTATGGATGAACCCAGTGACCTCATTGTGCCCTTCAAATTCTGAGATTCGTTACCATTACAAATATTTTATTAAGTTCTCCCTATATTGGTCTAGCTTGAAGATTCTATGATCTTATTTTGTAGTCACACTGAAGATTAGCACAAGTCTCAGTGCTGCAGACTAAATTTAGAACTGTGGTTATCTTAAGTACTTGTTTTGCTTGATCTAAGCAAGAAAAATTTAAAGTTTCAAAACAACTATCCAAGGTTGCAGAAATCTCTCGGATTTCATGCAGTTCTTCTAGAACTATATCTGTGAAACTATAATTATGACTGCATCTTCTTCTTTTTTTTTTTTAAGATGTATTTATTTATTTTAGAGAGAGGGGACCTGGGCAGTGGGGAGGGGCAGAGCAGGGCTCAGTCCCACAACTACAAGATCAGGACCTGAGCCAAAAAACTAGCGTCGGACGCTTAACTGACTAAGCCACCCAGGTGCCCCGACCACATTTTCTTAAGCAAAATTGTTCACAGGAAGTGGTAGAGACAAATTTGATGTCCTGGCAAAAGAAGTTCAGTGTCTAAATAGCTAGATTCACATTGGAGTCTTGGATCAGAACATACTGTCTATGACCTATAATCAAAGTCTTTGCTCTTGAGGTCAGGTTAGAATATTCTGTTGCTTTGCGACACATCAAAATCTTTGCAGTTCATTCACTTAACAAATATTTGTGCAAAAGCTACTGTGCTAAGTTTTGGGAATACAACCATACACAGGGCATAATCCTGTTCTCAAGGAACTCATAGTTTAGTGGGGGAAACAGGGTAAATGGTAGTTATAGTATTTTTGTGTTAAATCCTAGAAAAGGAGTAAGCCTAGGGATATCATGGGAAAATGTAGGAGGGGCTCCTAAGCCACCCTGGGGTGTTGTGGTCTGGAATGTCTTCCTTAAACAGATAGCGTCTATGCTAAATGACAGGAAAGAGGTGGAAAGACCGCTCCAAGAATACCTTCAAGTATTCTTGTATTGCTCTCAGGGAAGGAAAGAATATATGGTTTAATATGTATGGATCACTGAATATGAGGTAGAAAATATGGAAAGATGATATTGGACAAGTAAAATGGGGCCAAACTACAAAGGGTCCTACATGGAAAACAGTGAGTAGATTTGAAATTTTATTAAAAGTTTAGATTTAAAACATGAAAATTGATTATATAGGGCTGACGGAAAGAGATATGCAGCTAATCACCAATGATTTTCTTTTTTCTTTTTTTTTTTAAGATTTTATTTATTTATTTGACAGAGAGAGATAGCCAGCAAGAGAGGGGACACAAGCAGGGGGCGTGGGAGAGGAAGAAGCAGGCTCCCAGTGGAGGAGCCTGATGTGGGGCTTGATCCCAGAACGCTGGGATCACGCCCTGAGCCGAAGGCAGACGCTTAATGACTGAGCCACCCAGGCGCCCCTCACCAATGATTTTCTGATTACCAAATTCAGATACTTTTCCTGAGTCCTCATCCTTGACTTCCTCGGTCCATTTGACCTTCTTTATAAACCTTTCCATGAATCTACTTCTTTTCCCTGATATATATTACCTGTAAGTGACAAAAGCAATGGGCTAGACTTGGAAGTCAGAAGAGCTAGATTCATGACAGGTTCTGCTTCTTTTTAACAGTGTATTGGGGCAAGTTTTAAGCATAAACATTCTGGGTTTCTGTTTCCTGTTCTTTAAATTTGTGACAATACTTATCTCAAAAGTTTCTTATGGGCATTAAATAAATTAATGAATTCAAAAGGAATTTATTTGAAAGGACCCTTTGATTTCTTAAAGGACATATAGTCTAAAGAGCCCTGACTTGGATCTGAAAATGCTGAGTACTTTGGGTAGAGAAAAAAATGTATTCAGGCAGATCAAATGAGTCATTTAGAATGTAAGAGGCAATGACCAAGACAATCAGGTAGCAGTTCTGAGAATACCATTAGACTCTCTTTTATGGATCTTAGCACTTCTTCTTTTATCTTATGGTTATTCATGAGCAAATCCATTCTTAGTATTCTGAAAGCTCAAAGAGTACAGAGTCTCCTCAAATTTATTTTTGTATCCCCTTGTAATTCAGCGCTAAGTACAAATATAAATAATAGGCGCTAAGTAAATATTTGTGTTTGGGGGCATGAAACAGTGAATTCTTGTGCTAGTATTGTCAGAATTAGCTCTGGATCCAGTTTAATATCCAACATTCTTGAATCAAATTATTCCCTCATTTTCAGTTCTGCAGGGATGTTACAAATACCACTCTTGGGGCGCCTGGGTGGTTCAGTCCGTTAAGCATCTGCCTTCGGCACAGGACATGATCCTGGAGTCCTGGGATTGAGTCCTACATTGGGCTCCCTGCTCAGCAGGGAGTCTGCTTCTTCATCTGCCCCTCATCCTGCTTGTGCTCTCTCTTTCTCTCTCAAATAAGTAAAATCTTTAAATTAAAAAAGAATACTACTCATTCTACAAAACCTTTTATTATCTTAACTTTAGTATTATTAACGAAGTGTAGCATTTGACTAATAGTGAGAAAGGACAGAAGCTTGATACTGGTCCCATTTGCGTGGACAAGGACAAGCCTGAGAGAATATATGTTACCCAGCTGGTTATAGGAGCTCAGCAGGAGGGAACGTTGGATTGTGTAAAAGATTATAGTTGGTCTCTAATTAAGGACAGCTATTGACATCATGAGATCCGAGATAGATAGATAGTCAAGTGGTACTTATGAGGATGGTTGACACTACCTAAATACTTCTTCCATCATTGGGATTAGTGCAGTGGTTCTTAACTATCTAGAGAGCTTTTTAAAATAACAATGCCTTGGGACACCTGTGTGGCTCAGTCAGTTAAGCATCTGCCTTCCACCCAGGTCATGATCTCAGGGTCCTAGGATTGAGCCCCACATTGGGCTCTCTGCTCAGGGGTGTCTGCTTCTCCCTCTCCCTCTGTACTCGTGCTCTACTCTCTCTCAAATAAAATCTTTAAAAAAAAATAAATAACAATGCCTTTTGGTTATGGTGGACTAGCTCATGTTGGATCAACCATCCCATAAATAACATTTAAAAACTCTGGGCAAAATATAAAAACGGCTATCTGGAGGAACTAAAGAGTAACCAGAAGGAGGCAGAAATTAGGGAGGAATCAACTCTTGGAAGAAGAAAAGAATGGCATTGGATGAGTTTCTGCTTTTATGGTAGGGTCTAGTCAGTTCTTCAAGGGGGAGGAAAATTAAAGAGAAATCTATATTCTTACTAGTTGAGAAATCAGAGTACAGCATTTTGGGCAATGGCTGAAAGTAAAGAGAGAGATTCCCAAATAGAGGGACTCACGGAAGGGAAGCCCCAAAATCTACATATAAATTGCCAAAATCTCTGGCTGATCCCTTATCTAAACATTCCTGGGGAAAACTTCAGGAAGCCAAGCTAAGGCTAAAATAACTCATCAGAGATTTTAGCTGCTACCTGCCTATGCAGAAGAAACAAAGTTTGGAATTTGAGTTCTGCCAAATTAACTACCTGCTAAAACAAACAAAAATTACTCTTCAATGTAATATACAGAATCAGACTCTCATTTAAAATGTCCAAAATATTATCCAAAATGATTAGACATGTGAACAAACAGGGAACTTGTGATGCAAAGGAAGTCTTGGAGAACAACTTGCAAGCTGTTCCAGATGTTATAATTAGCAGACAAGGATTTTTAAACAGCTATTTTAACTCTGCTCAAAGATGCAAAGAAAAATATGCTGTTAATGAAAAACCAATACAAAGTCTTACAGGAAAATAGAAACTATAACAAAGAACTAAATGGAAATTCTAGAACTGAAAAATATAACATCTAAATAAAAATTTCACTGGAAGGACTTATTGGTGAATTGGAGATGACAAAGAATGAATGAACTTGAAGATAGATTGATAGAAGTTATCCAACCTAAAAAAAAAGAAAAAAATGTATTATTAAGAGGGGGAAAAAAAGAAGAGTGTCTCATTGATTTGTCAGACAGTACTGCAAGAGCTCACATACTTGCAGTGAGATTATCAGAAGAGAAAAGGGGGAATGGAACAGAAAAGCATTTGGAAAATGATGACCAAAAATTGCCCAAACTTGGTGAAGACATAAATTTAAAGATTCAAGAGGCTTGGCAATCACCAAAAAGATAAAGAGACAGAAAACTCCACCTAGAAATGCCATGGTCAAATTATTGAAAACCAAAGATAAAATCTTGAAGGCAGCCCCCAAAAAAAGACACAATCTAATATGATAAACCATGAATTCAGATGACTGCATACTTCTCAAAAACAATAGATACAAGAAGACAGTAGAATGATAGGTTTAAAGTGAGAAAACTATCAACCTACTATTCTAAATATAGTAAAACTATCTTACCATAATGAATTAAAAGAAGGACAAATAAAACTAAGAGAATTTATTTCAAAAAAGCCTACATTTTAAGAAAAACTAAAGGAAGTTCTTCAGGCTGAAAGGAAATTATACCAGATGGAAACTTAATGTTCCTACTGCATCTTCTACTGATAAAGCCAAATTTTGTGGCAGCTGGTAAAAGAGAAATGGTTACTAACTCCAGTATCACAAATCAGGGTAAAGAAGAGTTGATTGGAAGTTGAAAGTCAAATAATTGACAATTGGTACACTGATGAAGAAAATTTTCTTTTGATTCTAATTTGCTGAAAATGTATACCAAGAGTGAGTGTTGAACATTGTCAAATGCATTTTCTATGTCTGTTGGGATGATATGATTTTTCTCCTTTATTTAATCAATTTTGCTCATTATATCAATTGATTTGTAGGTGTGAAACCAACTTTGCATTCTGGGGATTAAGTCCTTAACTAAACATGAAGTATTATGCTTTTTACATATTTCTCATTTTAATGTGTTAATATTTTGAGGATTTTTATAGCAGCATTAAAGAATTTTGATCTATAGTTTAGTTGGGTTTTGTTTTTTTTTTTCTTCTGATGTCTTTGTCAGGTTTTGGCATCAGAATTATGTGGTCTTTATAAAATAAGTTGGGAATTGTTTCATTCCCTTCTATTTGAAAACTTGAGTAAGATTGGTGTTATTTCCTTATTAAATTTTTTATGAATTTACCAGGAAACCCACTTAGACTTCATGGTTTTTAACTTCCTAATTTTGGTGGGAAGATGGTTTGTTGGTTTGTTTGTTTATTTGTTTTTAAAGCAGGCTCCATGCCCAGTAGGGCTTGCCCAGCAGGCTCCATGGCTAATGTGGGCCTTGAACTCACAACCCTGAGATCAAGACCTGAACTATGATCAAGAGTCAAGTGCTTAACCATCTGAGCCACCCAGGCACCCCAGGAAGGTTTTTTGATAACAAATCGATTTCTTTAATAGATCTAGGCTATTCAGATTTTATATTTCTTCTTATGTCCATCTTGGTACCTTGTCTTTTTCAGTAATTTGTCCATTTCATCTAAGTAGTCACATTTATTGGAATGCAGTTGTTCTCTCTTTTTCCTTGTTATCCTTTTGATGTTTGTAGTGATATCCCCTCTTTCATTCCTGATATGGTAGACAGAATATTGGCTCCCCAGAGATGTCTATTTCCTAACCCTCAGATTCTGTGAATATGTTACCTTACATGGCAGAAGGGACTTGGCAAATGTAATTAAGTTAATATAGCTTTTTAAAGATTTATTTATTTAAGAGAGAGAAAGTGTGTACAAGTGGGGGAAGGGCAGAGGGAGAGAATATCTAGCAGGCTCCACACTGAGTGTGGAGCCCCATGTGGGGCTCAGTTCCACGACCCATGAGATAATGACCTGAGCTGAAACCAAGGGTAAGTCGCTCAACCAACTGAGCCACCCAGACACCCCTAAGTTAATACTTTTGATACTGGAAGGTCATCCTGGGTTATTTGGGTGGGGTCAGTATAATTAAAAGGGCCCTTATAAGGGAAATCAGAAGGCAAGAGCCTCAGCAAAGGGGATGTGATGACAGAAACTTGGAGTGAGGAGATTGATGGCTGGACATCCCAGGGAATATGAGAAGCCTCTAGAAGTACGAAAAAAGCAAGAAAGCATTTTCTCTCCTAGAGCCTCTAGAAGAAATACAGCCCTGTCCTGCACATTAATTTTAGTCCGGTGAGACCCTTGCTAGACTTCTGACCTACAAAATTGTAATATAATAAACTTGTGTCATTTTAAGCCCCTAAGTTTGTTGTAATTTGTTACAGCAGCAGTAGAAAATGAATACAGCTGATATTAGTAGCTTGTGGGTTTTTTCTGTTTTTCCTTCCTCAATCAGTCTTATAGACTTTAATTTTGTTAATCTTTCCAAAAAACCAACTTTGGTTCTGTTTATTTTCTCTATTATTTGTCAGTTCCTATTCCAATTAATTCTCCTCAGTTTTATTCATTTTTCCTTACTTTTCCTTACTTTGGGTTTAATTTTTCATCTTTTTCTAACTGGAATCTTCATCTTTTTCTGTCCTGAAATATTAGGTCAGTAATTTTATAGAATAACAATTATGGTAAAATTATAGTAAAATATTATCATATATTTATATATAATATGTTGTATATAATTACTTAAGCATGCATTTATATAATTTAATTAAATATATAAACATAATTACTTAAAGCTATGAAATTTCCCAAGTACTACTTTAGCTACAACTCACAAATTTTGATATTTTGTATTTTTGTTGTCTTAAGTTTGAAATAATTTCTAATTTCTGTAATTATTTCTTCTCTGAACCAAGGATTATTTTTTTATTTATTTTTTTAAAAGATTTTATTTATTTATTCGACAGAGATAGAGACAGCTAGCGAGAGAGGGAACACAAGCAGGGGAGTGGGAGAGGAAGAAGCAGGCTCATAGCGGAGGAGCCTGATGTGGGGCTCGATCCCAGAACGCCGGGATCACGCCCTGAGCCGAAGGCAGACACTTAACCGCTGTGCCACCCAGGCGCCCCAAGGATTATTTTTTAAAGTACTATTTAATTTCCAAATATTTTGAGTTTTTCTATAGATATTGTATTATCTAATTTTACTCTGTGCTGATGAATGTGTTATAAGATTTTAATCTTTTTCAAATTTTGTACGACTTACTTTTCAGCCCAGGACATGTTCTATTCTGTCAACATTTCCTGTGCAATTGTATTCTGCAGTTGGTGGGTGTGGTGTTCTATGACATATTAAGCAAATGTAGTTGACAGTGGTGTTCAAATCCTTTATGTACAAATTAACTTTAATAATTTTTTGTAAACATGTCACACTTACATAAAAATTACAAGTATATTGCAACAAACTTATTTTCCTGAACCATTTGAGAGTGAATTGTTGATCTGATACCTCACCACTTCCAAGTATTTTTGTGTATATTTTCAAAAAATAAGGATATTCAACATTACCATAATATAAACATCAAAATCAGATAATTAACATTGATATAGTACTACCATCAAATTTTCAGACTCTTTGTTATTATCCCAAGAGTATCCTTAAAGATTAAGTTCAGAATCACACATTGCATGTAGTTTGTCAATTTTCTTTAACCTCCTTCAATCTGGAAAAATTCCTAATCTTTTCTCAACTTTAATGGTGTTAATACATTTAAAGATTGATGGCTAGATATTTTATGCAATATTCCTCAATTTGGACATGTTAGATGTGTTTTCATAATTCAATTTATGTTATTCATCTCAGCAGAGATACTGTAGAAGTGGTGCTATGTTCTTCTCATTGAATCCTATCAGGTATCACACAATTTTTTTTTTATTTTTCCCATTCCTGATGATGTTCACTTGCTCAGTTAGTTAAGATAGTGTTTGCTTTTCTCCACTGTAGAGGTACTCTTTCATCTTTGTCATTAATAAATATTTTGTGGGGAGATACTTTGAAACTGCGTACATATCTGTGTACATATTTTGTTGTGCTTTATTTGATATTAAAGTAGCCACTCCAGCTTTGTTATGATTATTATTCCAGGCATAAGTTTTTCCATTCTGTTACTTTCAACGTATCTGTGTCTTTATATTTAAAGTGCACAGCTTACAGACAGCATAAAGTTGATTCTTGCTTTTTTTAATCTAGTCATATAATATCTGCATTTTAGTTGGAATGTTAGTCCATTTACATTTAATGAATTATTGATATGGCTGAGTTTCAGTCTTCCATTTTATTGTTTCCATTTTATGTTTGAGCCATCTGTTTTTCTTCCTCTCAACCTGTTTTCTTGTACTTTTTTGGAATCAAATATTTTTTAATATTTCATTTTAGTTCCTTTATTGGATTTTTAGCTATAATTTTTTTTTTTTAAGAGAGGGAATGGGGAGGGGCAGAGGAAGAGGGAGAGAGAGAGAGAGAATCTTAGTCAGGCTCTATACCCAGCACAGAGCCTGACCTGGGGCTCAGTCTCATGATCCTGAGATCACCACCAGAGCCAAAATCAAGAGTCAGACACTTAACCGACTGGGCCACCCAGGCGCCCCACATCTATGTATTATTTTTAAGAGCTTTCTCTAGGGTTGACCTTATGCATTCTTATCACATTGGAGTATTATACTACTTATCATAAAACGTTAAGTTAAATATGTCATTCCATTGTCTTCTGGCCTCCATTGTTTCTGATCTACCATCATTCCTGTTGTTCTCATATGTGTAGTGGCTGTTGTTGTCATTCTGATTTCTTTCAGTATTTTCCTTTTAATTTTGGTTTTCAGCAGTTTGCCTATTATGTGCCTAGCAGTAGTTTTCTTTGTATTAACTATGCTTGGGCTTCAGTGAGATTCTCAGATCTAAAAGTAGAGTTTTTTTAACTGAATTCCAGTAGTTATTTCTTTTTTTTTTTAAGATTTTATTTATTTATTTGACAGAGAGAGAGACAGCCAGCAAGAGAGGGAACACAAGCAGAGGGAGTTGGAGAGGAAGAAGCAGGCTCCCAGTGGAGGAGCCCGATATAGGGCTCGATCCCAGGACTCTGGGATCACTCCCTGAACCAAAGGCAGACACTTAACGACTAAGCCACCCAGGTGCCCCCCCCAGTAGTTATTTCTTAAATACTTTTTCACATTCTCTCTTCTCTACCTGGGACGAATATGCGTATGTTAGATTTTTCTATAGGTCATTAAAGCTCTACTGATTTTTTAAAAAATATTTTGCTTTTATTCTTCAAATTAGTTTCTGTGATCCATGTTGAAATTAACTGGCCCTTTTCTTTACTATCTAGGCTAATATTTCATCCATTCTATGACTTTTACATTTCAGATGTACTTTCCAGTTGTACAATTTTACTTGGTTCTTTTAAAATTTTTTTGAAGATTTTATTTTATAGAGAGCAAGTGGGGGGAGGGACAGAGGGAGAGAATCTATAAGCAGATACCTGCAGATCCCAGTGTGGACTCTGTCTCACTACACATGAGATCATGACCTGGGCCGAAAAAAAGAGTTGGACACTAAACTGACCAAAACACCCCAGTGCGCCTATATTAATTGTTTTTTCTCTGATCACTGAGCCCTATTTTTCTGGGGTTTTTTTTCCATGTATAGTCATTTTTTTATTGTACACTCAGAATTTTGCAGCGTGCATTGTAGGGAATCTTCATTTTGTTATCTTCCTCTCAAGAATGTTGATTTTTTTGTTGTCGTCGTTTTATCAGGCAATTAAAACTGGTTAATCGCACTGAACTTGTTGAATGTTTCAGTTTTACCCTAGTCTTCAGTTGAATATGTTAGACCTGGTTCAATACTTTTAAGGAATGGCTTTTCTGAGGTTTCAATGAAAAACCTGAGAGGTGTGCCAAGTCCTCTGGGTGGGACTCAAACTCCAAATTCTGTCTCCTCTGTCTTGGGTAGTAGCTGAAATCTCTTATCAGCTTTTTTAACCTTCCATTTGTTGTTTTCTGCAGACTTCTTGCAGAATTTGCATTTGAAAATTCAGGGGTCAGCTGAGGATTTTAGAGGTGTCTATATGCATAGTTGAGGACTCCCTCTCTGGCTCTTTTTTTCATCTTTGTTATTCCATTATTCTAATCCAGTCCACCATATCTATTTTGTAAACAACTGAACCCCTTATCAGTCTTCCTGATTCAAGTCTTTTTCTCTTCAAACCATTCTCCATGATACAGCCAGATTTCATTCACTCATTTATTTGTCAGATGGGTACTCACCCAAAAGACAATACTGTCAAGCAGTCAAGCTGTTGCAGCAATTAGGTTGGCTTGCGACATGAATTCAACTGGTAAAGAGACCAACAAACCCAATTTATTTAGATAGTGCAGTACTCATGGTACATCAGGCAGTATGAGCTTTATGTTTGCATTGGTTCTCCTTGCCCCCAAGTCCTATAGGGGTGACGTGGAGACAGGTCCAGTAGATTCTGCACAGGCAGTAGGTCTGGGTCACCCCTGAGGAAACCTGAAATTTGAAAACCCCTAATCTAACATCAGGACTTTGAGCAGACTGGCCCCACCGTTGCCCCTAAGTGAGACATTGTCTTTATTATCCTGGCCATCAAGCAAATCCATCCTCCAACCTGAAGGGAGATAATATCTCTAGCTTCCAAGGCCACTTACTATGCGGACATCCTTGAAAACATGTCTAAGTTACTAGACATGTAGACACACTACAGAGAATCACCTCCAAAGAAGTAAAAGAAAAGCAAACTTACCTTTGGTCAAGCATGGAGAGTGATTTTAGAGGTAATAGAAATGTGTCCATTTGTTCTACCAAGTCGTTTTATCCTTCTCCTTTCCATTTACAAAGGAAAAAAGAAGTCTCAACCACATGCTAATTATAGCCTTAATTTTCTACAATAGGTTTTTAATCTTTCATCCCACAGTGAGATACAAGGCTGAAAATCATAATTACCTTGGAAGTCTTGGGCTTATATGCCTTTACATTAAACTGGAAAGATATGGTCTGCAAAGGCATTATCTAATTATAATTAGCAATTTATTAGTATTTTGAACAGCTATCCCAAGGAATTTAGTTAGATTTGATCAGAGGAGGAAGAGACTAGAGATAGATATACACTGTGATTCTTGCTGCACAGGTAGTATAACCAAGATAAGGAGAATGGGCCTATGCTTGAAGAGGATATTAATCTTACAAGACAGTATTAGTATACAGAGTGTCCCTTATAAGAAAGCCGGGCTGTAAGTGCTTCACAGGTGGGAGCAATCACCAAGGAAGCTTTTATGGACCATTCTGGTGTCTATTATTCTTCCTCCAGGTGTTGAGAGGCAATTACTACAGCAGCTTTTTTTATTCTAACTTCCTGATGCAGCTACAGACCTGCATTGAACTTAATACTGTAGTCACGATGGTGACTTTGCATTGTTCAGGGAGTTGTTCCTTAAAGCCTAGCTAGAGTGCTTCTGATTCTTTTATAAGCATATAATTCCCTGTATTAAAATTCTTCCTGCCCAGAATGCCTAAAATAGCTACCGTTTCCTGTACTAAACCTGCCTAATACATAGTGGAATTGAAATTTCAGGTATGCCCTAATGAAGTGGTCAAACTTAGACAAGGAATGAGAATGGGGGATAGAATTTCAGGCACAGAGAGCAAAGTGAGCAAAGGTTGAAAAGTGGAATGGCCATGATATTTTTTTTTGGAAACGTTGAAGAAATTATGGAAAAGAATGAGAGGTAGAGTTTCCATCATACAGATTTCTTTCTTTCCTATCTAATCCTAATTTTTTTCATTCCTCTTTCCTTATTTTTTTTTTTTAACAGTCTTCAGGTCTTTTATTTTCTTTACATTTATCATGCCATGAATTCACAGGGAATGGGTTCCAGCAGTTCGGGCTCCTTTCCATTGGTTCTCACAAAGTGTGCTTCTCTGGGTGGGGCAGGCTGGCGCTTCAGTTGAACCCAAGTACCTTTCTCTTTGGCTTCCTTCTTTTTCTGATCATTTTCCTTCACACGCTTCAGGAAGCTATCTCGACTCTTCGAGTGTTTAATATGCTCAATGCGTACATTAATTCTCTTGGCAAGAATCTTGCCCTTAACTTGTTTGTTTACAACAATGCCAATAGCATGCTGAGTAACATTGTAGACTCTTCCAGTTTTGCCATGGTAATGTTTGTGGGGCATTCCTTTTTGAACAGTGCCCATTCCCTTGATGTCCACAATATCACCTTTCTTGTAGATTCGCATGTCTGTGGCCAAAGGAACAACTCCATGTTTTCTAAAAGGCCTAGAGAACATATAGCGGGTACCTCTCCTCTTTCCCTTTATGTTGGTCATTTTGGCGAATTACTGGAAGATGGCGGTTCCGGCCGAAAGCCCTCTTTCCTTATTTTCTTCCTTTCTTTCTCTCTTTCTTCCCTGCCCTTTGTCTCCCCATGGAAATTGTCTATAGCTTAAATCTTTAAGTTTTTCATAGTAGCTTCTATAGACATTGCTTACTCATTTTGGTGGCCTTCAGAATTAAAGAAGTTACTGCATCTCCAAAGTTTTGTCCTTTCCATTGACTGTCCTACTCCTGGGTCAGCAGAGTCATTCCTGAACTTGGCTCCATTACTGAGCAGACTCATTCATAAATCTAGTCTCCTTGGACTAACTAGATTTATTGTGGGATACCAGAAATCCTCCTCAGATGTGCATGACTGCCCTTGGAAGCTCTGAGCTTTTACTGTCACCTGGTTCTAACCAGAGCGATATCTCTTATCCATTGGCAAAGGAGAGTTAAGGATGTGATTGGGAGTTTGAGCATAAAAGTAATGTGATGGGCTTGAAGAGGCTGAATGCAAGGCTTGTGGGAGGTAATGCAGCGATTCACCATAGCCATAGGCAAATTGTATCTCCTACAGTGCAAGACATAAAGTCCAATATATATTTGATGTTTGGCATCTGTGGCATTTGGTTAGCCATTGTGAGGTAATACCGGGTACTTTTGATGAGGGAGGTCGAAAGGAGGCTTGATTGGAAAGAATCCAGGCTGTAGGCATTTTTGTCTTTTTTTTTTTTTAATTTTTGTAATTTTGTTATCCTGCCATATTTTCTGGCATTTGTTCTCAATGTTTTAAATTAGCTATTACCCTAGCTTGTTTTTGTTGATAACTGTAGTCTCAAGTAACTTTCTCCTTGGCTTTATGAGAATTTCTTTTCAAACGTTGTTCCCCAAGTTTATTCTATCCAAGAAAAATGAGGTTAGGTATTAAGCAGCTTTTTGTTACTTACCAAGAAAAAAAAAACACAATTAAAATTACAAAAGCTTAAAAGGACCTTGGAAATGATTCTGTGCAGCCTTTCCCAAAGCTCCTTCCTTAGAACAATAGTCTCATAAAATGTGTGAAAATGGGTCCCATGGCCAAATAAGTTTGGGGAATACTGGGTGCTCCTTCTTGAAAATTGATGGTGCATATTAGCATCTTAAAGGCTCTGAGAAGTCATACAATGAGGACTTTTTCTTTTCTAAGCCAGGATTTCTCATATTTATTTGATCTCTATATATATTTTTTTAAAGCTTAAACTAGTAACATCTTAAGGAACTGGTGATAGGTAAAACATTTTGGAAATTGGGAAGTTGTTTCACTGACCACATCTAAGAACAATGCCTTCGGGCACCTGGCTGGCTCAGTCGGTAGAGCATACAACTCTTGATCACAGGGTTGTGAATTTGAGCCTCATGTTGGGTGTAGAGACTACTTAAAATCTTCGGTATTTAATAATGATAATGCAGCTAAACTTATATTTACTACTTTTCAAGCTGGTTATAGATTAAAACAGATTTTATCATTACTACAGAAGATGTGACATGCTAGCTAAAAAGGCAAACTAAAAAGGTGAGTGGTTTGCTGATGTTTTAATAGTTTTAGACCACCTCTCGTTCTCTTTCGTCTATAACAATGTCAAATGTTGGTCTCTTAAAATTGGTTAGAGTACTCTGGGTTTTGAAAAACCAGTTCAAGTCTGTCTAAAGCCATCTGAAAGGGGAATTTTCTGAAGCTTTTTCTATTCCCATGATTCTCACAAAATTCTTCAATTCATTCTAGTCTAAAAAGTAATGGATCTTCCTTAAAGAAGTGCTAATCCCAAGGTGATCACAAAAGACAGATTTTCCCACTTCTGATCAGGTTTCTTTTTTTATTTTGCTACTTTTTTTTTTTTTTTTTTTTTTTTNTTTTTTAGCATGGTGGTATCTTGTCCCCAGGACATTTCTTTTTACACAAAATATTTGTACTGTCTATAAGAAACACTCTTGGAATTTTTATTTTTCAGGACTCCATTTTGGCATGATATTTTTCGGTCATTACCACACTTAGCAAAGTCATAGTTCACTGTCACCAAAGATATCTTAGAATTAAATTCTTGAATTGTGCTTGACCTTTCTGGTTGGCAGATGATTTAAATTAGATAGTATCTCTCCTCATCTTAAAACAGATATTATCTCTTAAGAATGCCATATTTGTCAAAAAAGAAACTGTGGCAATAGGAAAAGGATGTGGGTGAAGAAAAAGCTCGGTCTTTTGTCATCAAAAATCTGTGCCTCATTTCTATTGCTGGAAATAAACATATATCATGTTTGGTGTATGGGGGTTCACATTAGTATCCGAAGTTTTTATGGGCTCTCTGCTGATTCCTTGATACAACCCAGGATATTGTGCTGTGTTTTCTCAACTGCCTTTGTAAACACCGTCGCCTTAATAGATCATTTTGAAAGAAGCTACCATCCTGCTGTATCCGTTGGTAGCCTTCTTTCAGGTTTCTGACATATCCTTAATCTGATGCTCAGCCTTGTCATTTGGATCAATAGTAAACCAGATAAGATGTCTTCTACTTGCAAGGCTATAGCTATAAAAGGTATTTGAAAAATAAATTCACTTTTTATGTCCATGCCACAAACCTGGGGAGTACTAATTTGTCATTTGTCTCTCCATCTGTCTGTAAACAGTCAGTTAAATTGGTTATTGATGTGAATAAGGTGAATTATACTTGAACAAAGAGTAATACAGAAATAAACTTCATAGTAAATTTCTTAGATTCCTACAGAAAGGTGACATCTTTTTAAAAAGAAAAAAGCTGGCATATCTTAACTTTAATCTCTATTTTAGAATGAGTAGTTACTTTCATATTGTTTTCTATTACAAGTAACTAATAATGATAATCCATTATGTTATACTTGACCAACCACTTTGTATTATTTAACTTCATAGCCTCCATAACGTAATTATCCATTTTATAATTTGTAATGCGCTTGTTATTCACTTAGAAATATTTACCTAATGCCTGCTATGTACGAGGCACTATGGATTCTGTATAAAAAAGAAAATGTTGGTGATAACAGAAGAGGTTAGAATTATAGCATTTTAGTATTTGAAAGAATCCTAGAAACCATCTCCAAACTTATCATTTTACAGGAAACCAAATCACAGTTTGTGAAACACAGACAACCAGCTATTTAGTGACATTTTTTGCTGCTATATATGTATTCTGATAATCTTTTAAAAGTAAACCCATAGTTTAATCTTTTCGAATTTGTGTTTTCTCACCTATGAAGTGACAGTAATTCCGGCTTTCACAACAGGGGTGTTGTGAATATTAACTAAGGCATGATTATGGAGGGTTTCAAAATTTAAGTGCAATCTGAGAATAAGAAACATTCCTGATAGATAAGAGACAGGAACAGAGTATATCAAAATGTAAACCGTGGTTACCTCAGGTTTGTGCACTGAAGGCTGGTCATTGTTTTCTGCTTAATTTTTTTTTCTATTTTTGACATTTCTTTCTTTTCTTTTTCTTTTTTTTTTTTTAAAGTAAGCTCTATGCCCAACATGGGGCTCGAACTCACGACCCCAAGATCAAGAGTCATATGCTCTATGAGTCCACTGAGCCAGCCAGGCGCCCTTATTTTTGAAATTTCTTTAATGAATATGTCATTGCTTTTATAATAAAAGCTAGGGTTTTTTTCTTTTTTCTTCTGACTTTATATTTTGACATAATTTCAGATTGACAGAAAAGTTTCAAGAGTGTACCCTTCACCCAAATTCCCCAAATGTGCACATTTAACCACATGTGCTTTATCCTCCTCTCTCATATATGTGTGTATGTAGATTTTGTCTTCTGAACCATCTGAAGTAAGTTGCAGATCATTTTGAAAGAAGCTACCATCCTGCTGTATCCGTTGCTAGCCTTCTTTCAAAGGCTACCTCCAAGATTTGCCTCCAGATCTTTAGTGTGTATTTCCTAAAAACACGGGCATTACATAACCACAGTTCAATTAGCAAAGTCAAGCAATTAACATAATAGACTATTATCTAACCCTTACTTAGATTTCCCAGTCGTCCCACTAATGTCATCCATAGAAGAACTCAGGCTCAAGCTTTGAGGGAAGCTGTATTGTCTTCCACTTTGGATTTGTCTGACGGTTCCTCATATCTCGATTATGTACTTTTGGTAAGAATACCACAGGAGTGATGTTGTGTTCTTCTCAGGGCATCACATCAGAAAGCACATGATGTTCATTTGTCCCATTACTGGTGATGTTCACGTTGATCACTTGGATAAAGTGGCAACTGCCAGGTTGCTTCACTATAATGTTACTTTTTCCTTTGTAATTAGTAACTATTTTGTGGAGACCTAATTTTAAACTATGTAAATATCTTGTTAGTTCTCAAACTTTCACTCACTACTGTTAGCATCCTTTGGCCACTCCCACCTAAATCAGTTCTTATTATGATGGGTGCCAAATGGTAGAAGTTATCTTTAAAATCATTGCTTCTTCCAGATATAAAATTAGATATATATTTTGATGGAAACTGTAAAAATCACCTCCCATGTTGAACAAATAAACTAAAAAGAAGTGGAAGAGATTGTGCCAAAATGCTAACAGAGTTTGTGTTAGGCTTACAGTAATGGAATTGTAGTGATTTTTTTACGATATTTTCCCAATTTTCAATAATTTTCCAAATTTCTCAATGCATGTAATATATGTATTTCATGATTTTGGAATGGCTTTCCATAATGGATGTTTGTTTATTTCCAAACGATCCACAAAGGGCTTGCAGAAAATACTAAAATACTAAAATGTTGATTTAAGATTGTGATATTCTTGAAATTAGAAAAAAGCTGTTAGGTTAGAATTAAAAACATAACTGTGGCAAACAGGACACCTACCTGCACTCAGTTATAAAATGGTACATCTAAAATAGCCTTCAATATCCAAATCTTTCTTCCCTACTCCTACCACTAAACTGGGGCACTATTCTTTACCAGTTCCGTTGCCTCTCTTAGTTTCAAAGAGAAAAGGCCTAGAATGGTGGGAGAGAGGTAAGGAGTGGCACACAGGTCAGAGATTGATTTGCAGATAGAGGGAAGGTTGTGACATGATTTTTTTTTTAAGAGATAGCTGGACTTGAGACTAGAAGATACAGGTTTGAATTCAAACATCATCACTGCGAGGACCTTGGCTACCATTTTGAAAATGGGTAATAATAGTTACCGAGTCAGATTACTAGTTAATACATTTAATTAAAACCTTTAATTTGTAGGTTCATTAAGGATTTTTGAGTTTAATTGAATTTATTTATACATTTATCTGCACATTTGTCTTTTCCACTGTCTTAAATCCCATTCGTAGTGTGGGACTGAAGTAGAAAAGGCAACAGATGGATTCAATCAGTTGTTTGAAACAGTTCCCCCCAAGGCACATATCTTAGCCGAGTAGATGAATTGATTTTTTTAAACTGCATGTTAGAATCAATAAAACTAAGGTACATTCTTGGAAAACTAAAGATAGAGCCTACCACAAGACCTGGGGTGCTTCAAAGGAACCAGGAGGTAAACAAGATTTGTTGCATTTAGCTTTTGAATTTAATATTAAAATATGATTTTTTAAA
>NC_048224.1:30139338-30145725 GCF_002007445.2 Ailuropoda melanoleuca
CTGTGCCACCCAGGCGCCCCTAAAATATGATTTTTTAAGTGACTACTTGCAATGGTACTCAGAAGGCTGGTCAGGATCAGTGAGAACGGGCCGGGCAGATTATAATGAACATCAAACAACGAGAACACGAGAAGCAAACACTGTCTTACTTTTCTGTATTTGAAACAAACATGGTCAAATAGAAGATGTTTTGTTTACAGAGACTACTCACTTTTATGAGGAAAACCATGATGGTATTTGAGAAAGAAACCAATATTTATTGAGCACTTTCTGTGACCTGGTCACTACGTTTTGTTTTGTTCTTTTTTTACCAATGGGAAATCTGCGGTTTTGAGAAGTAACATGCTCACAGTTAATACAACCAGTGAAGTACCCAGATTTGACTGGTTCCAAAATATACTCTCATTTAATCATACCATGCTGCCTCCCATGGGGTAGCATTTCTGGGTCCCCTGAAGCTTCCACTTCAGTAGCCTAGGAAAATTAATTTTTGTACCAGGAAAAAGGAAATCGACTCAAAAATTATTAGCCTGTGGTCAGGAAAAATAGAACTTATTAGAAATGAAGTTATTATTGGGGAGCCTGGGTGGCACAGCGGTTAAGCGTCTGCCTTCGGCTCAGGGCGTGATCCTGGCGTTGTGGGATCGAGCCCCACATCAGGCTCCTCCGCTATGAGCCTGCTTCTTCCTCTCCCACTCCCCCTGCTTGTGTTCCCTCTCTTGCTGGCTGTCTCTATCTCTGTCGAATAAATAAATTTAAAAAAATCTTTAAAAAAAAAGAAATGATGTTATTATTAAGGCAACTTGGATAAAAAACAACACTGAGTTTTGAAATAGCTGAGTCTAGAAGAAATTCAGTGATCTGCCTTCAGATGTGAGGGCAAACTGCCTCACNTCTTTAAAAAAAAAGAAATGATGTTATTATTAAGGCAACTTGGATAAAAAACAACATTGAGTTTTGAAATAGCTGAGTCTAGAAGAAATTCAGTGATCTGCCTTCAGATGTGAGGGCAAACTGCCTCACTTAAATCCTTTGGGACTGCTTCAGAAACCCAGAGGGTAAAGTCCAAACCCCTAGGTCTGGCACCTTTCATCATCAGCTCACCTGTTTGGCTTCTGCTTCCTATGTCCCCCTTTGTACTCCATCCTCAAGCATGTGAACTACTCGAGTCACTTTTTCTTCACCCTCATTCTGCACGCACAGCACCCTTGCACATGGAACTTCCTTCCCGCTTAAGCTAGCTTAATCGTATACATGCAGCTCAGGTGCCATTTCCTCCAGGAATCCTTCAGTGGCCCCTCAAGGCTGAGGTGGGGGCCCCCTTCAGAGTTCTTACTGTTGTCTGTCCTTATATGGGACTTACCTCATTCGCTGTATGACAATAGTGAATAACATATACGTACAGCCTCACTCTCTGTTATGGCCAAAGCAAGGGATGGTGTGGGAATTTCTGCACCGTGCAATTAGCCGACACAAAAGACCTGATGCGTGCAAGTTAACTAATGTTGGCCTCGGAAGTTTGATTTAGGAGGAGCTTATGGGAACAGATTGGAAGGGGTGGGAGTAAGACCCAAAGTTATTTTTGTGTAAGACTACATAAAATTCAGAAAATACTGTCGTATCAAGGAAATGGGAAAGAAGAACGAAATGGAGACACGGAGAAGTGCTAAAGTACTGGTGACCCTAAGTTAAGATCCAGCTCAACTTTCATCTCCTTCATGAAGTTTTTCCTGATCTAATCCTTTCCACTCTGCACAAAGAGCTGAAAGTACATCCCCTTACCAGCCTGTCTCTATGGTCTGTTTTTCTACTTGTTATGCACTTACCCTTCCTTGCTTATACTGTGTTATATTGTATATGAGTGTACATATGTATTTTAATTATTTTTTAAAACATCTAAAACTCTACCTGAAGCCATAAAACTCTTGGAAGAGAACACAGGCAGTAATTTCTCTGACATCAACTGTAGCAACATTTTCCCTTTTCTTTCTCTTCTTTTAAGATTTTATTTATTTATTTGAGAGAGAGAGACAGATAGGGTGAGAGAGCATGAGCATGGAGGAGAGGGAGAAGAAGGCTCCTTGCTGAGCAGGGAGCCTGATGTGGGGTTCAATTCCGGGACCCTGGGATCATGACCTGAGCCTAAGGCAAATGCTCGTCCGACTGAGCCACCCAAGCACCCCAGTAGCAACATTTTTCTAGATATGTTTCCTAAGGCAAGGAGACAAAAGCAAAAATAAATTATTGGGACTACATCAAAGTAAAAACCTTTTGCATAGTGAAAGAAATCATCAATAAAACAAAAAGGCAACTTACCAATGAGAGAAGATACTTGCAAATGATGTATCTGATAAGGGGTTAAGATCCAAAATATACAAAGAACTTCTATAACTCAACACCAAAAAAACAAACAATCCAATTTAAAAATGGGCAGAGGACCTGAATAGACATTTTTCCGAAGAATACATCCACATGGTCAACAGACACATGAAAAGATGCTCAACATCACTGATCATCAGGGAAATGCAAGTCAAAACCACAATGAGATATCACCTGACATCAAGTGTCCCTTGATAGATGAATGGATAAAGAAGTGGCATGCTCACGCACATGTGCACACACACACACACACACACACACACAATGGGATCTTATGCAGCCATAAAAATGGGTGAGATCTTGCCATTTGCAACAACATGGGTGGACCCAGAAGGTATTACGCCAAGTGAAATGAGTCAGACAGAGGAAGACAGACATCATATGACTGCACTTATATATGGAATCTAAAAAACAAATAAACAAAAAGCAGAATCAAACCTATAAATACAGAGAATAAACTGATGGTTGTTAAAGCAGGAATGGACAAAGTGCATGAAGGGGAATGGGAGATACAGGCTTCCAGTTATGGAATGAGTAAGTCATGAGAGTATAAGGTACAGCATAGGGAATATAGTCAGTGGTACTGTGGTAGTATTGTATGGTGACAGATGGTAGCTATGCTTATGGTGAGCAGAGCATAACATACAGAGTTGTTGAATCACTATGTTGTACACCTGAAACTAATGTAACTTTATGTGCCAACTATGGTTCAAAAAAAATTAAAACTTCCAAATCTCTTTATGTAGTGTTGGATACAGAGTATTCATATAGTAAATAACTATTGAATATTGAATAAATGATTGAATTAGGTCAGCACTTCTCAATCTTGATATCATTTTTTAATCACCTACAAAGTACTTAAGAAATATTAATTCCAAAGTCCCAGAAACTCTGATTGCATTGATCTGGGATAGAACAGACGTTTTGTTTTAATTTGGGTTTTTCTCTTGTTTGTTGTTTAAGTTTCTCAGAGTTGAAAACTCCAATATTAGGTTCTTCGTTTAAACAGTGGTTCTCAAAGTACGGAATTCTAGAATATCAGTNTTCTTTGTTTAAACAGTGGTTCTCAAAGTACGGAATTCTAGAATATCAGTACCAGCATCTCCCAGAAACTTGTTTGAAATGCAAATTCTTAGACCCCACGCCAGACCTAGGAAATGAAAAACTCTGAGGGAAGGCCTTAGCAAGTTTTTCAAGTTCTCCAGATGATCCCGATACATGCTAGAGTTTGAGAACCACTGATTTAAGAAAAAATAAATGTTTTCCTATAAACAAAATATCAACTATGGGAAACAAAATGCATTTTATAATCATCCTAAAGGTTGTGCCAATTTAAAACACCACTCTAAATATATAAGGGTCCCTCACAAGCACAACAGAATTGTACTTGTGGAAATACACATCACAACATTTTACAACTTTTCAAAAATATCTATTTTTTGTATGAAATGCTCTCTACTGAAGGACTAACTTTCATATTAATCTAAAAATAATAGGCTATAACAGACAGAGAGAAAAAGCACATGACGAATATGGCATTGGGTAAGGAAGCCTCAAAGTCCCGGATACATACCTTTACATCATTTCTTCTCTTAGAGAAAAGTCTGTACGTTTCTCTCTGTGTGTGTGTGTGTGTGTGTGTGTGTGTGTGTGTGTGTTGTTTCTGACAATAACGTTTCTCTTTCTGTTATGCTGTTTGACTGTGTGTCACTTGATAGCTCTGTCTATTCCTATGGAAACCAAGTTAGCAGAAGGAGCCAAGGCTTGGAGGAGGCACTGGGGAGAAATATTAGAAGAGTTCAGCCACAGAGCAACTAAAGATGTTGCCTTTCCTTCAGTCAAATCCTCTTTGAGAGCCAGAATCTGTTTCAAGCCAGGGAGATGTTCTTGGCTGATGTATTGTCTAGCTGCTCTGCCAGATGGATGAACATCTTAAACTGGAAAAACAACAAATAGAGCTCCTATTCTGTCTTTGAAGTGCCATTCTTAGCCTTTACTTAGAGAATTCTCAAGTAGCTTTTTAAAAATGTTTTAAAGATTTGCTGAAGGTGGCAGGTTAGTGATTTGGTTACCATCGTGGTTGTTGAGTAATTAGAAATTAGAAATTTTAGCTATGGAGCACAGTGTTTAGACTGGACTATCAGAAATTTATGAAAGAGGGAGAATATCTGAAACTGGGGAAAGCAGTGCAGATTTAATTTCAGTTCTAAAGCCCAGTGAATTCATGTCATTCAAAAACGTGGTTTTTGTAACTCCTTTCTTATAGAGTCACATTAAATAAAAGACCAAGAAACCAGAGTACAACAAGATACATTAATCAACTGAAATGAGGAAATGAGCCAAGCAAACAAGAAAAATGAGGAAAGGCCATTCTTTTCCAATCCACTTATACTCTGTATTTGATGTAGTAGTTGTATCTCATGGTCTAAGAAATGGTCTAAGAAAAAGAACAATACTAGATTGCATTGTACTGAGCTATCTATATGAATATTTAAATTATGTTTACATTTCAGTTAGGATGTAGAGGTTCATTTTTCCAATTTTATGTAGTTTATGCCAGGAATTAGCTATTACTATAGATGATTCATAACCCTGTATCTTAAGTCTAGCCATGTCCTCCAATCTTCAGATCCATATGGATTTTTTTCGTTTTTTGCTATTTTTGTTAGACATCTCTGTATTGATATCCCTCAGAAGCCCCAAACTCCACATGTTCAAAGAAAACAGAGCTCAGAATCTTCATTCCTAACCCCATTTTCTTTCCATCTTTTCAGTTGTTGACACCACTCTCCATCTTGTACCCACGCAGGAATCCTCTTATATATTTCACTAATCTGTCCTCTGATTTTCATTTAGCTCTTGACGTTTCTGTTCTGAATTGCTGCAGTAACCCTCTGACCAGTCTCATTGCCAACCACTTTTCCCCCTCAAATCGATGCTTCGCATGGCCTCCAGGGTATTTTTTTTAAAAACACGAATCCACTCATGTCATTTCCTTCTTAAACTCCTCATTGGCTCCCTGTTACCCACACAATAAATTTTAGACTTGTTGTCCTACCGCATTAGACTTTCCATTTTCTATCCCCTGCGCACCTCTCTAATCATGTTTCAGGCCTTCTTATACCTCATTTCATATTACAATAATAAAGAATTATTTTCAGGGTCTGAAATTTTATTTTACCCTACAAACAAGTTAAGAAGTTGATCTATTGCTGTTTCATGGATGCTGACAATAGACAAGAGACTCCAGGGCCAGAGACAAAGAAGTTTATCATTAACAGCATAACAAAAAGCATCAGCACCTATATGTTTGCATTGATTTCCCTTGCCCCCAGGAATGATAAGGGAGTTTCAGAAGGCCCACGTGGACGATGTGCACCTGGTAGGTTTCCATCAGACCTGAGGAATCTACTGCTTTTATAATTAAGCACAGAGGGAAAAAATGACCTCATGTCTGCAGTTGATTGCTGCTAACACATCTGTGAGAACTTGTGTAAGTCAAGAATGGTCAGGACTTTGCATTTTTGGCATAAGAACATGCAGAGATGTGGGTACCTGGGTGGCTCAGTCAATTAAGCATCTGACTCTTGGTTTCAGCTCAGGTCATGATCTCAGGGTCATGAAATTGAGCCCTGAATTGGGCTCCACACTCAGCATGGAGTCTGCTTTGGGATTCTCTCCCTTCCTTTGCCCCTCCCCTGCCTCAAATAAATAAATAAATAAATCATTTAAAAAAAAAAACATGCAGAGATGATTAGGGTCCATGGTAAATTGCCTCTCCCAACAATCCATCACTTAGTCCTACATGTTCTTGACATGAGCATGCTTTTTCATCAGCTGCTCTGATTAATCTGACCAGCAGAGGCTGAAAACAAATCTGTTTAATATGTCTCATATGACATTTAATTAATAGGACTCAAACCAGCAGGATGAGAACAACCTGCAGTGTTGATTCAACTCTGCCCCTCAGTGTCCTGGATTAAGTCAACTGTTAATAAGTACCAGGGG
>NC_048224.1:30145741-30157625 GCF_002007445.2 Ailuropoda melanoleuca
TGGGATCGAGCCCCACATCAGGCTCCTCCGCTATGAGCCTGCTTCTTCCTCTCCCACTCCCCCTGCTTGTGTTCCCTCTCTTGCTGGCTGTCTCTATCTCTGTCGAATAAATAAATTTAAAAAAATCTTTAAAAAAAAAAGAAATGATGTTATTATTAAGGCAACTTGGATAAAAAACAACACTGAAGTTTTGAAATAGCTGAGTCTAGAAGAAATTCAGTGATCTGCCTTCAGATGTGAGGGCAAACTGCCTCACTTAAATCCTTTGGGACTGCTTCAGAAACCCAGAGGGTAAAGTCCAAACCCCTAGGTCTGGCACCTTTCATCATCAGCTCACCTGTTTGGCTTCTGCTTCCTATGTCCCCCTTTGTACTCCATCCTCAAGCATGTGAACTACTCGAGTCACTTTTTCTTCACCCTCATTCTGCACGCACAGCACCCTTGCACATGGAACTTCCTTCCCGCTTAAGCTAGCTTAATCGTATACATGCAGCTCAGGTGCCATTTCCTCCAGGAATCCTTCAGTGGCCCCTCAAGGCTGAGGTGGGGGCCCCCTTCAGAGTTCTTACTGTTGTCTGTCCTTATATGGGACTTACCTCATTCGCTGTATGACAATAGTGAATAACATATACGTACAGCCTCACTCTCTGTTATGGCCAAAGCAAGGGATGGTGTGGGAATTTCTGCACCGTGCAATTAGCCGACACAAAAGACCTGATGCGTGCAAGTTAACTAATGTTGGCCTCGGAAGTTTGATTTAGGAGGAGCTTATGGGAACAGATTGGAAGGGGTGGGAGTAAGACCCAAAGTTATTTTTGTGTAAGACTACATAAAATTCAGAAAATACTGTCGTATCAAGGAAATGGGAAAGAAGAACGAAATGGAGACACGGAGAAGTGCTAAAGTACTGGTGACCCTAAGTTAAGATCCAGCTCAACTTTCATCTCCTTCATGAAGTTTTTCCTGATCTAACCCTTTCCCCTCTGCACAAAGAGCTGAAAGTACATCCCCTTACCAGCCTGTCTCTATGGTCTGTTTTTCTACTTGTTATGCACTTACCCTTCCTTGCTTATACTGTGTTATATTGTATATGAGTGTACATATGTATTTTAATTATTTTTTAAAACATCTAAAACTCTACCTGAAGCCATAAAACTCTTGGAAGAGAACACAGGCAGTAATTTCTCTGACATCAACTGTAGCAACATTTTCCCTTTTCTTTCTCTTCTTTTAAGATTTTATTTATTTATTTGAGAGAGAGAGACAGATAGGGTGAGAGAGCATGAGCATGGAGGAGAG
Source organism: Ailuropoda melanoleuca (assembly GCF_002007445.2). Taxonomy (NCBI): domain Eukaryota; kingdom Metazoa; phylum Chordata; class Mammalia; order Carnivora; family Ursidae; genus Ailuropoda; species Ailuropoda melanoleuca. Next base: position 30,147,041 of record NC_048224.1, read on the forward strand.
GGAGAAGAAGGCTCCTTGCTGAGCAGGGAGCCTGATGTGGGGTTCAATTCCGGGACCCTGGGATCATGACCTGAGCCTAAGGCAAATGCTCGTCCGACTGAGCCACCCAAGCACCCCAGTAGCAACATTTTTCTAGATATGTTTCCTAAGGCAAGGAGACAAAAGCAAAAATAAATTATTGGGACTACATCAAAATAAAAAGCTTTTGCATAGTGAAAGAAATCATCAATAAAACAAAAAGGCAACTTACCAATGAGAGAAGATACTTGCAAATGATGTATCTGATAAGGGGTTAAGATCCAAAATATACGAAGAACTTCTATAACTCAACACCAAAAAAACAAACAATCCAATTTAAAAATGGGCAGAGGACCTGAATAGACATTTTTCCGAAGAATACATCCACATGGTCAACAGACACATGAAAAGATGCTCAACATCACTGATCATCAGGGAAATGCAAGTCAAAACCACAATGAGATATCACCTGACATCAAGTGTCCCTTGATAGATGAATGGATAAAGAAGTGGCATGCTCACGCACATGTGCACACACACACACACACACACACACACAATGGGATCTTATGCAGCCATAAAAATGGGTGAGATCTTGCCATTTGCAACAACATGGGTGGACCCAGAAGGTATTACGCCAAGTGAAATGAGTCAGACAGAGGAAGACAGACATCATATGACTGCACTTATATATGGAATCTAAAAAACAAATAAACAAAAAGCAGAATCAAACCTATAAATACAGAGAATAAACTGATGGTTGTTAAAGCAGGAATGGACAAAGTGCATGAAGGGGAATGGGAGATACAGGCTTCCAGTTATGGAATGAGTAAGTCATGAGAGTATAAGGTACAGCATAGGGAATATAGTCAGTGGTACTGTGGTAGTATTGTATGGTGACAGATGGTAGCTATGCTTATGGTGAGCAGAGCATAACATACAGAGTTGTTGAATCACTATGTTGTACACCTGAAACTAATGTAACTTTATGTGCCAACTATGGTTCAAAAAAAATTAAAACTTCCAAATCTCTTTATGTAGTGTTGGATACAGAGTATTCATATAGTAAATAACTATTGAATATTGAATAAATGATTGAATTAGGTCAGCACTTCTCAATCTTGATATCATTTTTTAATCACCTACAAAGTACTTAAGAAATATTAATTCCAAAGTCCCAGAAACTCTGATTGCATTGATCTGGGATAGAACAGACGTTTTGTTTTAATTTGGGTTTTTCTCTTGTTTGTTGTTTAAGTTTCTCAGAGTTGAAAACTCCAATATTAGGTTCTTCGTTTAAACAGTGGTTCTCAAAGTACGGAATTCTAGAATATCAGTACCAGCATCTCCCAGAAACTTGTTTGAAATGCAAATTCTTAGACCCCACGCCAGACCTAGGAAATGAAAAACTCTGAGGGAAGGCCTTAGCAAGTTTTTCAAGTTCTCCAGATGATCCCGATACATGCTAGAGTTTGAGAACCACTGATTTAAGAAAAAATAAATGTTTTCCTATAAACAAAATATCAACTATGGGAAACAAAATGCATTTTATAATCATCCTAAAGGTTGTGCCAATTTAAAACACCACTCTAAATATATAAGGGTCCCTCACAAGCACAACAGAATTGTACTTGTGGAAATACACATCACAACATTTTACAACTTTTCAAAAATATCTATTTTTTGTATGAAATGCTCTCTACTGAAGGACTAACTTTCATATTAATCTAAAAATAATAGGCTATAACAGACAGAGAGAAAAAGCACATGACGAATATGGCATTGGGTAAGGAAGCCTCAAAGTCCAGGATACATACCTTTACATCATTTCTTCTCTTAGAGAAAAGTCTGTACGTTTCTCTCTCTCTGTGTGTGTGTGTGTGTGTGTGTGTGTGTGTGTTGTTTCTGACAATAACGTTTCTCTTTCTGTTATGCTGTTTGACTGTGTGTCACTTGATAGCTCTGTCTATTCCTATGGAAACCAAGTTAGCAGAAGGAGCCAAGGCTTGGAGGAGGCACTGGGGAGAAATATTAGAAGAGTTCAGCCACAGAGCAACTAAAGATGTTGCCTTTCCTTCAGTCAAATCCTCTTTGAGAGCCAGAATCTGTTTCAAGCCAGGGAGATGTTCTGGGCTGATGTATTGTCTAGCTGCTCTGCCAGATGGATGAACATCTTAAACTGGAAAAACAACAAATAGAGCTCCTATTCTGTCTTTGAAGTGCCATTCTTAGCCTTTACTTAGAGAATTCTCAAGTAGCTTTTTAAAAATGTTTTAAAGATTTGCTGAAGGTGGCAGGTTAGTGATTTGGTTACCATCGTGGTTGTTGAGTAATTAGAAATTAGAAATTTTAGCTATGGAGCACAGTGTTTAGACTGGACTATCAGAAATTTATGAAAGAGGGAGAATATCTGAAACTGGGGAAAGCAGTGCAGATTTAATTTCAGTTCTAAAGCCCAGTGAATTCATGTCATTCAAAAACGTGGTTTTTGTAACTCCTTTCTTATAGAGTCACATTAAATAAAAGACCAAGAAACCAGAGTACAACAAGATACGTTAATCAACTGAAAATGAGGAAATGAGCCAAGCAAACAAGAAAAATGAGGAAAGGCCATTCTTTTCCAATCCACTTATACTCTGTATTTGATGTAGTAGTTGTATCTCATGGTCTAAGAAATGGTCTAAGAAAAAGAACAATACTAGATTGCATTGTACTGAGCTATCTATATGAATATTTAAATTATGTTTACATTTCAGTTAGGATGTAGAGGTTCATTTTTCCAATTTTATGTAGTTTATGCCAGGAATTAGCTATTACTATAGATGATTCATAACCCTGTATCTTAAGTCTAGCCATGTCCTCCAATCTTCAGATCCATATGGATTTTTTTCGTTTTTTGCTATTTTTGTTAGACATCTCTGTATTGATATCCCTCAGAAGCCCCAAACTCCACATGTTCAAAGAAAACAGAGCTCAGAATCTTCATTCCTAACCCCATTTTCTTTCCATCTTTTCAGTTGTTGACACCACTCTCCATCTTGTACCCACGCAGGAATCCTCTTATATATTTCACTAACCTGTCCTCTGATTTTCATTTAGCTCTTGACGTTTCTGTTCTGAATTGCTGCAGTAACCCTCTGACCAGTCTCATTGCCAACCACTTTTCCCCCTCAAATCGATGCTTCGCATGGCCTCCAGGGTATTTTTTTTAAAAACACGAATCCACTCATGTCATTTCCTTCTTAAACTCCTCATTGGCTCCCTGTTACCCACACAATAAATTTTAGACTTGTTGTCCTACCGCATTAGACTTTCCATTTTCTATCCCCTGCGCACCTCTCTAATCATGTTTCAGGCCTTCTTATACCTCATTTCATATTACGATAATAAAGAATTATTTTCAGGGTCTGAAATTTTATTTTACCCTACAAACAAGAAGTTGATCTATTGCTGTTTCATGGATGCTGACAATAGACAAGAGACTCCAGGGCCAGAGACAAAGAAGTTTATCATTAACAGCATAACAAAAAGCATCAGCACCTATATGTTTGCATTGATTTCCCTTGCCCCCAGGAATGATAAGGGAGTTTCAGAAGGCCCACGTGGATGATGTGCACCTGGTAGGTTTCCATCAGACCTGAGGAATCTACTGCTTTTATAATTAAGCACAGAGGGAAAAAATGACCTCATGTCTGCAGTTGATTGCTGCTAACACATCTGTGAGAACTTGTGTAAGTCAAGAATGGTCAGGACTTTGCATTTTTGGCATAAGAACATGCAGAGATGTGGGTACCTGGGTGGCTCAGTCAATTAAGCATCTGACTCTTGGTTTCAGCTCAGGTCATGATCTCAGGGTCATGAAATTGAGCCCTGAATTGGGCTCCACACTCAGCATGGAGTCTGCTTTGGGATTCTCTCCCTTCCTTTGCCCCTCCCCTGCCTCAAATAAATAAATAAATAAATCATTAAAAAAAAAAAACATGCAGAGATGATTAGGGTCCATGGTAAATTGCCTCTCCCAACAATCCATCACTTAGTCCTACATGTTCTTGACATGAGCATGCTTTTTCATCAGCTGCTCTGATTAATCTGACCAGCAGAGGCTGAAAACAAATCTGTTTAATATGTCTCATATGACATTTAATTAATAGGACTCAAACCAGCAGGATGAGAACAACCTGCAGTGTTGATTCAACTCTGCCCCTCAGTGTCCTGGATTAAGTCAACTGTTAATAAGTACCAGGGGAAACAGTAGGTCTTACTTTATACAACCAGGATGCACTCTAGGACTAGTCTATTATCTATTGTGACTTATGCAAGGGAGTTTGATTGACCTGCTGATCTTTGGTGGAATCAATAATTACGGGAAGCACTAGATGGACCAGTGGAGGCATATTTCGTGGTTCTTTCTCCCCCACATACAAACATATAACCTAAAAAGGCACAAGGCACAACTTTAGTTTAGGATTTGCCTTTAAGCTTGGATCACCATTACATTAATTTGGCTAAGCCAGGTGGGCAGTATCACCAAGGAGTTACAGCTTCGATCATCATCCATGGCGTAACCCAAAGCTTCTCACACATCAGGAGAGACATATGAATTTGTATCCATTAGGTTAAAATAAGGTTGAGCCAGTTCCTGTGTTTCTACATGTACGAGGGGATCCACATTCAGGAGCTGCCATTGACGGTGTCAAGCACAGCAGAAGACTTCAGGACCATTCATGTCCACTTGAAGTTTTCTATTTCATAACATGTAAGTAGCAGTGGCAAATACAAGAAACAGATCATACTGCTAGCCTCAGCTGCTCTTTGATTCAGGCAGCAAACAATATCCAGGACGCAGTACTAGATCCAGAGGACAAAGAGAGCATTAATTATTTTCTCCCTCCTTATACCCCCCAAGATCGAAGGTGTTCCCTTCCCAGGTGCTGAAGTGTATCCCATCCAAATGACTATAACTCTTCACCTTTTCTCTGATCATCTGCTACTTGTACCTGTGCCCTTTGTCTGGAAGGGTAGATGCATATGGAACAAATTTACAGAGACTCATTACATCCTTCACCCTGACCCATGTGTGCACTGTAGGAAGACTCGGTAAACAGTGTGCTCCATCAGGTGGTCATTATGGATGATTATGACCTAGGACCATGTCCATCGAACAAACCCAGGTGACTGAACCAGAATTAAATTTGAATCTCTAAGCCCCCTTTTGGCTGGGCTGCCATCCAGGGGCTGTACCAACCAGGCCAGCCTGGGATAGTTCTTAGGGGAAAGAAATAAGTATCGTAACCAGGAATGGGCAAGGAAGAATTCCAAATTTTCAAAATAGGCATGTATAATCCCCACTCCTTTTGTTCTGATTATTTACCTGGAGGCTTCCCTGAGAATATCAACTCTTTCTAGGGGTGGCCACATTCAGTAGCCAAACCGCCTCTCTCAGGAGTGTGGACCAGGAGGAGGTAACTGAGGTAGAGTCAGAAATCTTTTTGACTTATTTTGGAGGAGGCCATGCCCACTCTCAACAATTTCAGATTCTTGAGGGTGGTAAAGAACATAGAATGCCAATCAAATACCTTAACTATTGGCCTGTTGTTCAGTGGTCTTTGTGACAAAAGGTACACTATAATCAGACTATGACAGTCAGATGGTCTGGAAACCCCAAAACACGAAATGATTTAGTTTCAGTGGTCTCAGTGCTGTGGCTGGTGTAGGCTAATCAGACTGGAACAACAATATTATAACCTGAAAAATGTCAGCAATGGTGAGGCACGAGGTGACCTTGACAAGGAGTTGTCAAAAGTCCTTGCAAGGAATGGGCAAGTGCAATGCCCTGTTAATGTGACCTCCATCACACACACAAAAATAGACCTACACATAAGAATCACGAATTTGGTATGCACTGGTAGCTTCTGCATCAAACACTCACTTTCACTTTACGCCTAGTCTATGATGATGGATTCATTGCCATGGTCAGTGCAGTGATGGATCCAGGTGCTAAAGGGCCAATGACCTGGGCAATACAGGCTTATTCGGCAACCTGACTCCAGGTGGTCTTACAAGAGAATGATCTCTTACTATGGGCATCTACATGAGAGACTCTGGCTGTTTAATTGGCTGCCACAATTGTTTCCATAATTTGCAGCTACAAAGAGGCATGTCTTTAATCTACCACTGTCTATAGTCTTCCAAGTGGCAGACCAGATGACTAGAGCGTTGGCGACAACCCAAGAGGTAGTAAAAACATACGCTGTTCTTAGGAATATTGTCTAAGGTAAGGATGATGGCTTTCATTTCAGCCCACTGCCCTGACTCGCCCTTACCATACTCAGTCTTCCAAGTTGTCATTGAGGTCGGGCTGCCTCCCAGTGGACACCATCAGGTTTTAACTTAGCCAAATCATCAGTAAACCAGGCCAAGACATTCAGGGCATCAAGGGCACCATTAAGCCAGGAGCTTTGCTTCAGACAGTGACCACTTCTATCCTAGTGCTTTGTCCTCATTGCCAGACAAATAAGGCTACAGCAGGGATCAGGTACGTGATGCACTTGGCTCTGTGCTATTAGGCAAGTCTTTGCATTTACTTTCACTTTTGAGCAGCCACTCATTCCCAGTTGCTCTCACCATTAATTTCCACTTTGGTTCCTTGGCTCAGCAGCCACACCCATATTGCCTTCAGCTTGCTGTCCCATGGTCATACTAACATCCCTTCCTCTGCCTGACCACAGAAAGGTAAGCCGAGACCAAAGCACCATTTGGGCACCTTGTTTGAGTTCTACTTGCCACCACTTAGATTCATTAACAGATAGGAGAGTGGGATCTCTTACCTCCTCCACCTTGCCCGCCACTTGGGTACCATCTCAGAGAGTCTTCTTATCCCTAAACTTGGCCAGCAGGGCCCTTGTCCTGCCTCTTCTAGGAAACTATGTCTTTGTCAGCATCCCTTCCTCATTGCCTATACTGTAAGGGCTTGGATTTAATTTTACTCTACTTTTTTCTTTAATGCATGCTAACTCATTACAAGGTGATAAATTGCCCGTGGGTACCAGCGGAAGACACAAGACTACCAAAAGAGACAAAAAAGCTTTATTACTTACTGATGGCACAGTAACATGAGCATTTGCATGCCTGCATCAATTTCCCTTGCCCCCAAGAACTGTGGGAGCAATGCAGAGGACCTGGATAGACTCTGGGTACACGATGGGTTTGCATGACATATGAGAAATGCTGAGTTTTGGGAATCCCCAGACTTTAGTGAGTATAAGCAATCCTGCTCCTTGCCCGATGTCCTGTATGACATTAATGTCCTTTGCTTGCTGCAAACCCAGCTCTGAGAAATGGCCTAAATAAAGAGGAGTCAAGGCTTTGCATTCTTGGCATACCCAGTAAACACATGCAGGGACACTCAGGACCCCGGGCAGATTGCTATTCCCAGCACTACTGTGCTATTTCCAAGACTCATTTGTGTCTGCAGCCATTACAGAAAAATTTGATATAATAAGATCACTGATATTTGTGACCTAAATGTTTCCTAGGGATAGTGATTCTTTTAAAAAATTAATATAGCAAATGCCTTGAGGGTTTATAAATATATAATTATAGAGATATCATTAGAGTTAATAACAAATCATGTTTCTATTATTTCCATTTTGGTTGTAAATAATGTATCTTTTGGTACATAATATGATTAGAATGAGATATGACAGAATGCCTACCTTATATATATACACGTGTGTGTGTGTATACACACACGTATGTATATAGTTACAGTTGTTATAATGTTTCCAGGACAAAATTTTATACGAACTTATAAATGAACAAAAAAAATGTAGTAAACATTTGTATATATAGTCAACAGTTGTTTTCTCCTCAACTACAGTAAGAGTAAATATGTGCTGAGGAAACAGAACAAGAATGCAAAGATCTTGGGGTGCCTGGGTGGAGCAGTTGTTAAGTGTCTGCCTTTGGCTCAGGGCGTGATCCCGGCATTCTGGGATCGAGCCCCGCATCAGGCTTCTGTGCTAGAAGCCTGCTTCTTCCTCTCCCACTCCCCCTGCTTGTGTTCCCTCTCTAGCTGGCTGTGTCTCTCTCTGTCAAATAAATAAATAAAATCTTTTTTTAAAACATGCAAAGATCTTAATCGAGAAACATGTAGGTCCCAAAATACTTTATTGGTTTGGAGAAAACATCTGTTCTCTTTGGTGTTTCGTAGGGAGAAGGGCTGCTACAGGCAGGGTTAGCGAAGTCTTAAGCTTTGGAGTCTGTTCAAGTAATTGTTTTACCTGAAGAGGAAGCAAATAGCAAAGGTCACAAGTAGCCAGGTAGAGAAAATATGGTAGCCATTTGGAGAAGAAATGTAGAGGTAGAGATTCAGAATGTTTTGAAGATCAGCTGTCAGTAGTCTAGAAGTTAATGATTAAGGCACTTAACCAGGAACAGAGAGCAGTCTTGTCGAACCTGATTTCAGATACTTCTGGTTCAGGAAGACACTGCCTTTTTTCCCACTAAGTGAGTGAAAAGTGGTCATATTCACACTAAAGCCAAGAAAATACTTAGAATTGGGGGGTATTCTTTACTTAAGATGAGGCTATAGTTTTAGAGGAAGCTGTTTGTGTAGACGAGTGGCAGGAGCAGGACAAAGATCAAGCCTCAGGACAAGGAAGACATCCCTCCTATCACTGGAGACAGGGCTGCAAGGGAGCATCATAAGAGCAGATTCACAGTGGGCCAGGAGTGGGTGTTAGCAGCTGTAAGGGTGAGCAAGGAAAGAGAGAGAGAGGGAAAAAGAAAGAAAGAAAAAAAAGGAAAACAACAGCAAACAATCTTCTCTTTAAGATGAGCCTGCAAACAAAAATCCCAAAATAGATGAAGAACTGTAATGCTAAGAAAGCTAGCGATATCACTATTCAGATCATGAATGCCTTCCCAGTTGAAGAGCATAAATAAAGCGGAAGACAGGCCGCACAAAGAGAGAAGATATTTGCAAAACCAACCAAGAATTAGTATCCAGAATATGTAAATAACTCCTACAGATCATTAAGAAAAAGACAAATAGCTAAATTGGGAAATGAGTAAACAACACATAAAGATTATTCACAGAAGAGGCAAATGGGCAATATACATATAAAAACATTCCACCTCAATCAGGGAAATGAAAATTAAATCCATGGTAAAACACAATTGTGTGTCCATTTTATTGGCAAAAAGTTAGCAAGTGTGACAAAACCAAGTGTGGCAAGGATGTGAAGAAGTAAGAACTCTTGTACATTACCGGTGGGAATATAAATCGGAATAGCTATTTTAAAGAGCAGTTTCAACCCAGCAGTTACAGAAATTCTTGCACATTTTACCAGGAGACATGTACAAGAAAATTTACTACAGTATTGTCTGGAATCATGAAAAATGGGAAACATGCTAAATATTCCTCTGGAGAATAAAGACCTACAGTTATTTTCATATGACAAATACTTTCTCCAGTGAAAATGTATGAACCAGAGCAACTTGGATAAATCTCACAAATGCTGCTTTGGGTAAAAGGTGGCAAGTGATTCATACAGTACTATTTATATAAAGAATGAAATCATGTCAAGCGATACTGTATAGCTTATGGATACATATATGTGTAAGAAGCAAAGGTATTAAAGCATTCATTGAAATGATAAACACCAAATTTAGGAGAGGAGTCTCTAGAAAGGGAGAGAAGGTAGTGGAATTGGAGAGGAGCACAAAGGGAGCATCAGCCATTATCTGTTCTATTTCTTAAAAGTAAAAAATCTAAAGGAAAATATCAAGGTATTTCACTCAAAACTCCTATATTATTGTTATTAATATTAAGATTAACTGACTATATGCTTTTCCTAAAGTCTATTTTAGAGAATTGGACAGACAAAAAAAATGTAAGATTAAAAGTAGCATTTTGGATTGATTTGTTTCCCAGACTCCTTCCAAGTGCTGTTCTCCAGGTCAGCGAACTTTTTCATCCTCTTTTACCCTATTAAACATTATAGTCCTTTTCATGCATTTAGGGGAAATCCAAATGTTATCATCATTTACGTTACAGACAAAAGAAGCTCTTGTTAATTACGGGAAGATTAAGATGATTATGGCTACCTAACAAAACAAAACATCTTAGTCAATCTTTCAGAGACATTAGTAAATGCTTTCTCATTTCAGTGGCATAACAGACCTGATCACGTTAGGGTTAATGTCCTTTTAGTTACTAAATCAGGACTTTTCTATAACTTCAGCTCTCTTACTTGTGCTCACTACCACCAGTTTTCTTAAGAATATACATTCTTTTGGGGCACCTGGGTGGCTTAGTCGGTTAAGCATCTGCCTTCGACTCAGGTCATGATCCCAGGGTCCAGGGATAGAGTCCCTGAACTCTGCAATGGCTCCCTGCTCATCAGGGAGTCTGCTTCTCCCTCTCCCTCTACCCCTCCCTCCTACAGCTTGTGCTCTCTCTCTCACTCCTCTCTCAAATAAATAAATAAGATCTTTAATATATATATATATTATATATATAAAAGATCAAAAGAATATATATATATATATATATATATATATA
>NC_048224.1:30157725-30221841 GCF_002007445.2 Ailuropoda melanoleuca
ATATATATATATATATATATATATATATATTTATCTCCTTCACACTTATACTGTTTTCTACTCAATTAGAAAGTATAAAAGCAGACCCCAAAACAGTGTTCATCTCAGGATCAGGTTCTTTGTGCCCCTAAGAGATGGTGCTAAAAGATTAACTTCCAAATCCTCCCAAATCTTGCATTTAAGAATCAACCAGAAAACTTAAGAATTCTGAATTCCAGGCAACATTGAGGAAACATTTAGACGTTTTGTTTGTTTTTGTATTGAGAGGGCTTTACAGGAAGCAAAATTGTCTGTGATATGGGTGCCCAGAGTCATACACCCTTCAGAGAATTATCACATTAGCTTGCTGTCTCAAACTGGTATATTCCCCTGACACTAGAAATAATCTCCTGATTTTAGATCTTAGAGTTCTCTGTCCCCTCTGCTCATTCTCAGAATTGAGTTTGCATACCCTGGGCGTCTAATAAATGCTTGTTCATGAGAACAGGAAGTTGACCATGGTTCAAATGGATTACAGCGTTTCTAGTCCCAGCATTTGTAGATAATACCTCTTTTGTGTCTCTGTCCTTTGGAACAGAAGCTGACATCTCCCCAGGGTTCCAGCTGAATTCCTACTGGGTATGCCCTTATTGGTCCTATGTCATCATTATCTGTAGGCATCTTTCTCAATGTAAAAAAAAAAAAAAAAAAAAAAAAAAAAAAAAAAAANTTAGGGGCGCCTGGGTGGCACAGCGGTTAAGCGTCTGCCTTCGGCTCAGGGCGTGATCCCGGCGTTGTGGGATCGAGCCCCACATCAGGCTCCTCCGCTATGAGCCTGCTTCTTCCTCTCCCACTCCCCCTGCTTGTGTTCCCTCTCTCGCTGGCTGTCTCTATCTCTGTCGAATAAATAAATAAAATCTTTAAAAAAAAAAAAAGAAAACCACTATTTATAACATTCCAACTATTTCTACTTTTACTTGTCCCTAACCTTGGGGCTCTTTGTAACCACCAGCTGAAGTGCGTATGCTGTGCACAGTCAGGTCTTTCTATCCGTATGCTCTCCCTCATGGGCCATCCTTGGTTCTACTTGATAGGCTGTGTTTTGTTGCCTCCTCCACACTGGAAGATTGTTCATAATAAAACCAGCAAACATTTACCAAGCATTGGCTTTGTGCACTGTTCTGAGTACTTTACAAGTGTGATCTTTATCCTTTCATATGCACGACAATCTCAGGTACTGTTATCCCTATTTTGCAGTTGAGGAAATGGAGGCCCAGGAAGATACTTTATTTTGTCTGTAAAACCTTTCCGTGTTACTTTTGGGAGGAGCAAAGATAGAATCTATGTCAAAGAGCTTTGTAGTAAGTAAAGCTTAATGTAAACATTTTACTGTGTTGCCTGCTGCAGGCAGGGCTCAAGGAGTGTTTTCTGAGTGAATGAATAAATAATATGATTACTGAGTGCGTCATGCTTTGTATAAGCCGACTCCCCAGAACGACGTAAGCGCTGCGTCTGTAAGTCAGTAGTCACCCCCACCAACATATTCTTGTTTCTTTCTTTTCCTTCCCCTTTTCCTCTAAATTTCAGAATCAAAATGATTGTCTGATGGAATATCTTTAAAAGGTCATGATGAATTATTCTGTAATATTTGAAATGTTACACTCAGAAAGGTCGAGCCTTATTTTTTGGTAAGAAGTACCATATAGATTTGTTTTTTCTGGGCAGCATTTCTTTTTTCAAAGAAAAGATGGCAAGAGATTTAGAGCAGGGTGCCCTCTTGAGGAAACTGTAGCTCCTTGCCTCTCAAAAGCTGGCACTGATGACGTGAGAAAGCCAGATGAATGATGCCCAAATAAATAAAACATTAAGAAAGTAAGAGGAACTGAATACCAGAGATCTGAGAATTAGAATTCTGAACTGTTATGATCGAATATAGCAACATTAAGAATTTTTAAACAAAACGAAAAACCTCCGGAAGATATTTTCTCTCCTCTCATTCACTCCGTCCTTCAAGTAAGCACCTCTTGTGCCAGGAGCTATGCCGAGCGCAGCACTCAATAAAACATGGTCTCTGCCATGATGACGCTTACAGCTTGTGACGGAGATCGCAGTGAAGGGAGAGAAGCAAATATATATGTAACCACTGACTGAGCAAAGTACTGTGAAGGAAATGGGAAGGTAGTAGAACAAAGCATAACAAAATAAGTTCCATTAGGGTGGTCGAGGAAAACCTCCGTGAGAGGAAATAATGGAGCTGAGTCACTTTGCTTTTTGGTCCGTTGCAAGTCTGCCCGTCTAATATAGACAGCCTAACGGATGCTTTTTTAGCCTCTGATTCTTAGCTGCGTCCCAACCCCTGAGCTGAGTTGAATCCTGTCCCCGCCCCTGTTTGTGATCAGACAAGTCATCATCCTTCTGCACCTATTGTCTCTCTAGCTGATCCCCTTTGCCTGAGACTCACATTTGTCACAATGCGGGGGGTGCCGCTTAACTCATCAATGTCTTCTTACTAATACTAATAGCCACTCGTGGTAGAATATCAATGCGTTATAATGCTAAAACCCACATTTCCCACAATGTTAAGGATGTAAGAGGATCTCAGAAGATGAAAAGGACAGATAACCCTGACTCCCACTCTGCTTTGCATGGGGAGAAATAAGTAGGCATGAAGTGGCCAGAACTTGATCCTGCCATACAGTTTGGTCATGTCGAATTTCACGTGTCTGTGATACCAAACGAACTGAAGGCTCCAACCAGAATTGGAAATATGGCACTAGGTCTCAGGAAGGAGCTGCAAAGAACTTGTTTTTGAGGGTTTTGTTTTGTTTCAAAGCTCCCGTATTGCACACATGTACGGTTGACCTGGATCCCCACCAGCGTGTTGCCCTAGTCCCTGTAGCTAAACTGCTTTCTCCGGATGGGTTGATTCTACCGGATTGGAGGGTTTAACTGATGTGGAGAGTATTGCCTGCAAGTGGATGGCCTGCAGTGACTTCTGGGTTGGTGTTTAGGTGACCGGATGAGTCTGAGACCCAGACTTTGAACAAGATACATCTGTCTCTGTTGTCCCTGTACATGGTTCGCTCCAAGAAAACTAACCACCTACTTTCTTAACCAGATGATGGTGAACAAAACATTCAACCCCTGTGAATCTCACTCCCCTCACCTGTAAATTGGGTTTTATATCTCTGCACATTTCACAAGGTTATTATATTTTGCATATAAATACTAGGTGATATATTGGTCAGAATGAGCTGAAACTAATCTCATTGCTGCTACTAGATAGCAATTTGGAAAATATGCCAAAAACCGTGAAATGTGCAAACTCCTTTGACCCAGTAAATTGGTTCCTGATAATTCATTCTTATGAAAAAATTAAGAAAAACTATGTACATTGTAACATTTTCTATAAAAGAAAATATTGGAAATGATAATTGAACAGTTAAATAAAAGATAGCGCTTTAACACAACGGAACGTTGACCGGCCACTGTGTAAACTGTATGCACTAGGAAGTGGTTGGAAGGGAAGATGAAAAAGGAAAACAATTGATGGAGTAGTGGAATTTTAAGCAGTTTTCCTTTGATCAATGTATCTGAATATTTTTATTCTAGCAGAATAATTAAAATACTGAAAACATTTTAGAATTTAGAAAATGTCTTGGCCCCAGACTCAATTTCTCCTTACCATCTCTTATTTTTTATTTAGGGAAATTATCGTTTTATGAAACTCTTACTTACACGCAGAGCAAACTGGATGCAAAAGGATCTGGAAGAGATGACCCCTTTGCACTTGACCACCCGGCACAAGAGCCCTAAGTGTTTGGCACTTCTGCTGAAGTTTATGGCCCCAGGAGAAGTGGATACACAGGATAAAAACAAGGTAAGGGACTGTCAAAATTGGAGGCAAAAAAGAGCAAAAAGCAAGTCCTTCCTTTTATGATGTGAAACCTCAAGAAGAATTATCACTCATCACTTGGTGGAACATTTCCTTGTCTTCGTACTTCCCAGTGAAATATTTCACTTCTGTCCTTTTATCCTCCTACCAACCATGTGTGGTAGGTAGTATCATCTCCTTTTCACAGCTCCCGAAGATTAAATTCTGTCCACGCTCCAAGTGGCAGGACCAGAATTCAACCCAGGCCTACCCCCAGACCCCAATTTTTTTTTCTTTTTAAACTATTTATTGCAGTAAAATATCTATACAGTAATGCCTGCAAATCCTCAGTGCATAGAGGTAAATGAACTGAGAATGAGCTGCCAGACCAGCTGGCCTCCTAACACCAGTTCCTGGAGTGCAGGTGGAGGGGATGGAGATAGGGGTGGGGGTGGGGAGGGGAAGCACCGGCTGGGAGATTTACAGGAGAGGTAGAGAGGCGTTCGCAAGCATCTACAGCTCAGCCTCAGCCAGCACTCACCTGGAACGGCCTAAAGCCTCCTGGGACAAAGCGAGTATTCCAACAAGACGGTGGCATTATTTAACAGGATTCTGCCAAGAGTGGAGGAAGAGTGCCCTTCGTCTTGGGCATCCCACCCCGCCCCTCCGGGGGGCCTGGAATCGAATCCCGAAGTCAAACAGCAGGTGCCCCTCGGCCAACCGGGCAACCGAGTGCCCCGCCCAGACCCCAATATTTGATAGCTAGTAGCCATAGACTTGTGGTGGCCAAATGCCTGGGGCAACGTAGAAGGCGCATAGTGGTTTAATGGTCTGGGCTTTAGCATCAGACTCCTTGGGTTTCAGTCTGGAAGCCACTACTTAACTTGTTCTGCACCTTTAGGCAAATTTCCTTAACTCCTCTATGCTTCCATTTTTTTCATATGGGAAAAGGGAACGACAGGGTTGTTGAAGATAAAATGAGGTAACACATATAAATAGGATTTCACATAATGCCCTGTGCATAGTACGCTCTCAAAAGATGTTGCCTATAAAATGAATATTATTCATTTCATTTTGGGTCTAACATCTGCTCTGGCATTTGTTGCTGGGATCTGTTATCTTCCCAGCTCTTGACTTTTACCATCTTGTACAAGCCGGTCACTCTTTCAATCAATGCTTTCATTGTTCTTTAAAGGAAAAGAATGTGGTGTTCAGTTAGACAAGTGCAAAAATCCTCTTCCTTTCCACCAGGCTCCAAGTCATGGAGTCTTGCTAACTCCAACACTCCCACATAATTAAAACTCTTGGGATTAAACCCACTGGGTTCATGTCCGGTGATCTCTTTATTCTCACAGGTTCTTTGTGCCATTTTCAAGGTTTGTTTAGCTGTTACTCACATAACCCAGCTTTCTGAAATTAACTTTGACTTTATTTCACAACAACTATAAACTAATATCACCCCTTACTCACAGCATTTGTAGCGCTGATATTTCACTGAGCAAGCACTTTGATCAATCGACAAAGACCCATGAATCACTTACAAAGCCACAGATATCTCTAGGGTCTGTCGAGTCTTCCCCAATATCTTCTAGGAACTCCCTGCTACCTTCCAGTACTTGTGTATTCTTTTGTTACTGAACAGGGATGGGAGGTTATCCAGTCAGGCAGATGGAAAACAGATTTGCAAGATCCAGGCAGGCACACAGAGAGAGCAAGACAAAAGCCTCGAGCTGGGATTCTCGAACAATCTGATGGGAAGGATCCACTTTTGTGTTTTCTTTAAATTTCCAATCCATCATGGACCAATAAATTTATATTCTATATTAAAACTGAAACAAAAAACCCAATGTGATAACACTTCATACCCCTTAGGATGGCTGTTATTACAAAAACAGAAAATAACAAGCTTTGGCGAGGATGTGGAGAAATTTGAACCCTCTGCCATGCTGGTGGGAATATAAAATGACACGGCCACTGTGGAAAGCAGTATGACAATTTCTCAAAAAATTAAACATGGAACTACTATATGATCCCCCAATTCTACTTCTGGGCGTATTCGCAGAAGAACCGAAATCAGGAGCATGAACAGATATTTATACATGCATGTTCATAGCGGCGTTATTCACAATAATGAAGAGATGGACACAACCCGAATGTCCATCGCTGGATGGTTAGAGAAACAAAATGCAGTACGTGCAATGGAATGTTATTCAGCCTTAAAAAGGAATAAAAATCTGACACATGCTACAAAATGGATAAGCTTTGAAGATACTACGCTAAGTGAAAGGCTGGGTAGGGGTGGAAATTGGGTGTTGCTGCTGAATGGGCATGGAGTTTCAGTTTGGGAAGATGAGCAAGTTCTGGGGATGGAAGGTGCCAATGGTTGCACAACAGGGGGAATGTGCTTCATGCCACTGAACCGTACATTTAAAAACAGGTGTTACCTACATTTTACCACAGTAAAAAAAATAATTACTAGAAAAAACATTTTTTAAAGATGTAGAAAATACAATCCCAAACTTTGTACTGTTAGATTCAACAGACCTAATATTACATTTCAGCAAATATATTCAGAACAAACATAACATAGCAAAAGAATTACAGAAATGGTCCATGTTGTTTCTTGAAAATGTGGCTCTAGGGTTCTGACTGGCTCAGTTGGTAGAGCCTGCGACTCTTGATCTCAGGGTAGTGAGTTCAAGCCCCTTGTTGGAGCTTGAACATGGAGCCTACTTTAAAAAAAAGAAAAAATGTAAAGAAATAAAAAAATGTGGCTATAGGAAATTATTTACCATTCTATTTGTGACTGTTTTTGTTCTGTAGTCATTACTAAATAAGAAGTAATGAGTGACTCTTCATATTAAATGCCTATAGGTACACTTCCCATGAATAGCGCATATGTCAGTATTTAAGGTTTTCAATATAGCAAGTGAGCTTGGTTCCTGCAGTAAATGATCTGATTCTAGACTGAATTGATGACACTGCTATTCATAAGGGATAATGTACAGTGCAACCATTTCTGTGTTCCCTCAGTAATTTCTTCTAGTAAGGAGACCAGTCTTACTGTGGTTTATTGATGAGAACAGCAAAGGGGATTTTAAAGCAGTGCCAACAAGATCAGGAGGTTCTTTTTTTTTTTAATAAATTTTATTTATTTTTAAGTAAGCTCCACACCCCACATGGGGCTCGAACTCATGACCCTGAGATCACGAGTTGCATGCTGTTCCGACTGAGCCAGCCAGTGCCCCATCAGGATGTTCATTTTTAACTTTTATCTAAAATAAAGCAAGTGCTGCTGTATTCTCAACATATACTTTAACAACAGTAGTAGGTATAAGAATTTGTCCTGTAAAATTATAGTTAGATTTAAATTTGTACTTTGATGTAAGAAATGGATTCCAGATCCATGTTTGCCCATGCATGGATCTTCTTTCTGATAGATATTGAAATTCAAAACATTCCATCAAATTCTTAAGGTGCTTGGTGCAATATCAGGGTCGTCACTTACTTTGTTGATAATTATTCATAAACTACTAGGCTGCTTTTCTTTTTCTCAGTATACTAATCTCATTGTTTAGTACCTGGTGACCTAAGTGCCCATCATGATTAAGAGGTCAGATTGTGGACTCAGACTGCCTGGGTTAAAATCTCTGTCGGACCGCTTACTACCTTTCTGTCCCTGAGCAGATTCCTCCTCCTCCCTGTGCTCCCTGTTCTCATCAGTCACATGCAAATTCAAGAGGGCTTGCCTCCCAGAGTTGTCTTGATGACCCTCTGAGGGCAAATGTATAAAGCTCTTACAACAATGCCTGTCACACGATAAAAGCTTGGGGAAAGTTTGTTGTGTTGTTACCATTCCCCTTGTTACTGTTGTTTTTTTTGAGACTCTCAATTTTGCAGCAAACAGCTCTGCACTGGAGCGCCTACTACAATAATCCTGAGCACGTCAAGCTGCTTATCAAGCACGACTCCAACATTGGGATTCCTGACGTCGAAGGCAAGATCCCACTTCACTGGGCAGCCAACCACAAGGATCCGAGTGCTGTTCATACGGTGCGATGCATTCTGGTGAGTGCAGTGGCACTGCTGACCTTTCCAAAAACAAATTTTTATTATGAGCTCGCCGATATACAAAAGCAGATATATGACACACACACAAATTATAAGGCAAAAGAAGTACAGCAACCATGTGGACCCATCACTCAAGACATAGAACATTTTAGTGCTGCTATTTAAGACCACACAGAATTTCCTATGTGCCAATTCCTTTTTTTTTTTTTTAAGATTTATTTATTTATTAGAGAGAGAGAGAGCAGGGTGGGGTGGGGGCAGAGGGTGAGGGAAAGCATGTCCTAAGCAGACTCCATGCTGAGTGCGGAGCCCGACCGAAGCTCAGTCTCACGACCCTGAGATCACGACCTGAGCTGAAACCAAGAAGCAGACGCTACCGACTGTGCCATCCAGGTACCCCTCCTACGTGCCAGTTTCCAAATACATTCTCTCCCCTGCCCCCCATCAACTACTCTCCTGAATCTGTGCTTATCATCCCCTGACTTTGTTTATACTTGTGCTTATTAAATACCGCGTAGAGATTACATTTGTAAAATACTTGTAAGATATAAAGAATGTGGAAACGACAAATACTCAAGTACTCATCTCTGAGTTTATCTTTTTTTTTTTTTTTTTTTTTTAAAAAACATGCACAAGCAGGGGGCTGGGGAAGGAGCAGAGGGAGAGAGAGAATCTTAAGTAGGCTCCACACCCAGCACAGAGCCCGACACAGGGCTCGATCTCAAGACCCTAAGTTCATGACCTGAGCCGAAATCAAGAATCCTGTGCTAACCCGACTGAGCCACCCAGGCGCACCCCCCATCTCTGAGTTTCAGAATGAACACGTTACCGTTACCTTTGAAGCCCCCTGGGTACCTCCCAGCACCATTCTCTTCTCCCCTTCCTGAGAGGCAGCCACTAACCTCAATTTCGTGTTTATCATTAATGATTTTCATTATAGTTTTACCACATATATTCATACTCCTAAACAATATATAGTTTTATTTTTAATGTTTTTGAATTTTGTATACATGCGATCACATTGAATGTATTCTTTGGCAACATGCTTTCCTTACACAATATTATGCTGGTGGTTTTATCTATGCTGTGTGTAACCATAATATATCATTTTTACTGTTATACAGTATTCCATTTTATGAACAAGCCACGCATTATTCAGTCATTCAGACATTTGGAACTATTTCTAGTTTTCACTGTTTAACATTCAGACATTTGGAACTATTTCTTTTCTTTTCTTTTTATTTTTTGCTGTTTAAAACTAGTGCTGCTTTGGAGCACCCGTGTGACTCAGTGTGTTAAGTGTCAGACTCTTGATTTCGGCTCAGGTCATGATCTCGGGGTGGTGAGATGGAGCCCCTGAAGGGGCTCCACACTCAGTGGGGAGCCTGCTTGAAGATTCTCTCCCTCTGCCCCTCCCCTCACTACGTGCACTCTCTCTTCTTCTCTCTCTCAAATAAATAAATAAATCTTTAAAAAAAAATAATGCTGCTTTGAGCTTTTTTTTTTTTAATTAATCTCTACAGCCAGCTTGGGGCTCAAACTCATGACGCTGAGATCAAGCTTCGCATGCTCTACTGACTGAGCCAGCCAGGTGCCCCTGAACTATTTTTTTTTCAGCATGTCTAGGATATATATTTAACTGGTTGTTGCAGGTGCACAGAAATCAGTTGATATTTTTATTCATTGAAAATGCATCTAACCAACTTGCTATACTTTCTTATTAATTTTGCATATTTATCAGTGGACTCTTTGAGGTTTCTAATCACTCCTCAAGTTCCAGCTTACAAGCTATGGTGGTCTAATACTTCATCCTATTTATTTATAATACACAAATTCGACTTTAGAAGATAAAATTATTTTGTATCTGCAATGATTATTTCTCAGCTCTTTCAGGCTATTATTTTGCTTCTTTCTGCCTTTCATTGTTCCTCTGGAAGAGTCTGTTATTGGTCTAATTGTCATTACTTTATAGATGATCTATCTTTTCTCTCAGGCTGCTTTTAAATTCTTCTCTGTGTGGCATCCTACAGTCTCACTACAGTGCGTCTAGGGATGGTGCGTTTTGTTGTTGTTATTTTGGTTTTTTTGGTCCTGTTTGGTGTATACTCTCATTGCATGTCAGTTCTGGAAAAGATATAGCTATTACCTCTTTAAATATGACCTCTCTTTCATTCTTTATACTCTTGCCTCTAGGGTCCCAGTTACACATATTTTAGACCTTTTCAGTTTATTATCCATGTCTCCTCTCTTCTACGTTCCATCCTCTTGTCTCTCTTGCTGTGTTCTGGGTAATGACAGCAGATGTCCCTTCCTGTTGACCGAGTCTTCCCTCCCCTGAGTCCACTCTCTTGTTTGTTATCTTCATTCAGCCTCTCATCCTAGTGATTACATGTTTACATCTGAAAGTTCTTTTGGGGTGGGGCACCTGGGTGGCTCAGTTGGTTGAGCGTCTGCCTTCGGCTCAGGTCATGATCTCAGGGTCCTGGGATCGAGTCCCGTGTCAGGCACCCTGCTCAGCGGGGAGTCTGCTGCTCCATCCGCTTGTGCTCTCTCTGTCAAATAAACTAAACCTTTAAAAAAAAATTTTTTTTAAATGAAAGTTCTTTTCGTTTTATCTTTTTCATGTCTGCCTGGTCTTTTTGGTAGTTTTTGTTCCCTGCTCACCTTTTATTTCATTTTTTACTTTCTTACCTGCTTTATAGATAGTTATTTTATATTCTTTATGTATCAGTTGTATCAGTTCTATTATCTGAAGTCCTTAGAGGATACTTGTCACTCATAATGTCTTATTTCCTCACAGATTTGGCTTTTTTTTTTTTTTTTTTTTTTTNTGTCCTTGTAAACACATCTTAGTCTTTGGGAGACTCAAAGGCCTAAAATACCACCGTGGTAAAATTCTACTTCTCTTTTTTGAAGTGTTTGTAATACCTTTCATGCACATGTTTTATGAAATAGGGTGACTGTACAGGCTGCTCTATATCTGGGGTGGCCCTTCGGAGAGTTCTCAGATGGGGCAGGAGGTCTTGGCTTTAGACATGACCTGTTCCGGGAAGGAATATGACCTTGCGTGAGGCAACTCTCTTCAGCTGAAGCAGTCGCAGGAGTCTGACTGTTGCGGGTCGTCTGCCAGCAGCACTCACAGCAGCTGGGAAAATAAGTGCTTTATTCTTGAAAGGGGACCTAAGCAGTGGATACAAAGACCTCCTAGAAATATGAGTAAATGTAAACTGTCAATTTAAACAGAATAGCCAATAAACATCTGATAAATCCCAACCTCATTTATAAAATGAATACAAATTAAAACATCAGCAAAATGCTTTCCACACCTATAAGGGTCTTGGTAATACCAAGGGGTGAATTTGTGCCAGCATGCAGGGAAAGAAAAACTTTTGCACGTTGTCATGGATGTGTTAATTAGTGTAACCATTTGGAAAGCAGTTTGATAATACCTAGTTGAAAATGTAAATATCTTTCTACCCAGCAATTCCCCTGCTAGGTGTCCGGGCTAGAGAAAATTCTCATGCGTGGGCTACGGGGAGACCTGTAACAGAAGCATGTTCATGCAGCATTATTGCTAATAATGGGAAAAATGTTAATAACCTCACTGTCTTTCAGTAGGAGGATGGATAATTAAATTGTGGTTTAGCAAATGAACTAGTATCCACATAAATACCCGAAAGTATAGTGTTGAAAGAAAAAATTGCCAAAGGATATACATAGTATAAGCTCAAAGGTGTAAACATTGAGAACACACATACGTAATTTATGTATTGTTTATGGATGTACACATACGTGGCAGAAGTAAAAACATACAGTGTTAGCTGAATCCATAGCAGATACAAAAGCACAGTAGGCAAGATTTTGACACTTATTTAATCTGGATGATAAGTATTGGTATTTATTATATCTTTTCTGTGTTTTTTAGAGTTAAACATGACACATTTTTTAAGACTTAGAATGTGTACTTTTTTCTGAATTTTACCACTTGTGTTGAGAATATCCAAGTTTAGAAAATTGCTCAGTTAGGGGGCACCTGGGTGGCTCAGTCATTAAGCGTCTGCCTTCGGCTCAGGGCGTGATCCCCGCGTTCTGGGATCGAGCCTCGCATCAGGCTTCTCCGCTGGGAGCCTGCTTCTCCCTCTCCCACTCCCCTGCTTGTGTTCCCTCTCTCGCTGGCTGTCTCTCTCTCTGTCAAATAAATAAATAAAATCTTTAAAAAAAAAATTGCTCAGTTAATGCATGTGTCCAATGTGATTTACTGAGGATTCCATGGATGTCTGAAGTCTCTGGTTCCTTAAAAATAGGACGCTGCTCCCACGGAGTCGTTACTGAACTGGCAAGACTACGAGGGTCGGACACCTCTTCACTTTGCAGTCGCCGATGGGAATGTGACAGTGGTTGATGTCTTGACCTCATACGAAAGCTGCAATATAACGTCCTACGATAACTTATTTCGAACCCCACTTCACTGGGCAGCTTTACTAGGTGAGTCGACTGTGAATCAAAGGGTCAACGGTAGAAGGAACTACATGAATACCAGGAACTTTCCATGGCTTCCCTTCCCCTGTCAGCTCCCACCTCCTACTTAATTACTTTAATTTTTAATTGCTATGTGGCATCTCATACTTAAATCTCTCTGTCGTGTGCTTAAATTTTAGTAATATAAATATAGTCTCTGTTATATATTGGTTTTAATTTCAACATAATGTCTTAACATGTTTTAATTTTTATTTTAAAAGTAATGCACATTCATTGACAAATGTAAATATAAAATAATCTTCTCTCACATTCAATGCCTACATGTTTTGGGAGGGGGCTTTAATTTTATGTTTGCGCCAATACTACAATATGTGATTTTCTTTTCTTCATGGTTTCCTAATAAGCCTTTAACTTACCCGTTTTGGGGATCACTCTGTTAGATGAGAGAGTGTAAATTTGTGTATGTGTCTGATTTTGCAGGAGACACAATCTGAGAGTCTTTCTCTTTAGTGAAGGAGGTTTACCCATTAATAGTCACTGTTATATGATTTGGTCTTTTTTTCTGCTGTTCTTCTCTTTGAGTGTTATTGGTGTTTTATTTCCCCACCCCCATTTCCTTTGTTTTCTGCCTTTTGGTATACAGGTCAGGTTTGTTGTTATTTAGTTTTGAATTGCCTAATGTTTTAGGAAGGTTCTTAGGTTCTACTAGTGGTTACTTTTAAATTTACCAAAAAAAATTTTAAAACCTGAGTCAGAGTTAAGAGCAAAACTATATCTATTGATTTCCACTTAGCACACTTTTCCTTATCACTTTTTTAGTATTTGTTAATATCATCTGAAGTTTTTCCCAATTATTATTATGGACTTAGTTTTTAAATTACACATTGTGTCTTTCTAAAATACTTTTTTGCATTTGCATTCAGTTTTACTGTCCGATTTATAATTAGTATTTGGCTCTCATTTCAGTGCGCAGTTTCATCATTTTTCCTTTCCCTCTGCATCCTGGGAGGACTTCATAAATTTGTCTCCATATCAATACATTGACTTTTTGTTCTGTAAGTTCTGCTTCCTTTCTGCCTCTCATCGGTTGTATTTTAGGTTATATTTTTATTTCCTTCTCTCATCCAAATTTCTTTGAATCTCAGCTCATTTCCTTTTCGCCTCCGTCCATCACTTTTTCATTTCAGATACTGTCCTTCTTAGGATATTCTGTTTCATTTCATAGAGGCCATCTCTTTGCACCAGTCAAGGATGCCAGACAGTTTCCTGAAATTTTCCTCTGGATCCTTCTCTAGATCACTTGCCGAGGTAGGCACTTCATCTTTGTGATGGTGTTCCTTTTGCCCTGCCCCCTAGTATGTTTTCCTATTGCCTTTACTGAATTTTTCTCTTTATCTTTCCGACAAGATGGCACATGTCTCAATAGCTTGCCTGTGGTCCTGCTTTCTGCCCGTCTCTGGGAACTCCAGCTCGGACCATGTGTGGGGGCAGGTAGATGAGCTCAGCTCCCACGCAGATTCCCTTTCTCTGCCCGGTTTTCAGGCAGCATGTCCTTGTTCTGCTGATGTGGCATCGTCTTTGCCCAGGTCCCCACTATGCTGAAACAATAGAATGCCTGAAATTCAGGTTTTGCAAATATGCCATTACTGGGTTTGTTCAATCTTTGATCCTTCCTACAGCCCCCCCTTGCAGAAACTGTCTCCTCCCGAATGCATGGCAGAATATTTCCTCTGCCACCACCTCATCATTCCTGCCACTGGTTTCCTTGGACTTGAAATCACTGCCTAGATATGAAAAAGGTGGGTGGGTAGCGGGGATCGAGAGGAGGCCGCAGAGATCACAAGAGGATGTATCCTAGTTTGTCCTCCTGAATAGCAGAAGAGAACAGCGGTGCGGTGCTGACCGGCCACACCGTGCAACGGTGACGGCTATCAGAGGCTGGCTTCCCACCTTTTTTATGGGCAGTGTCATAAGGTGAAGCCAGGGAATGCAATGAGCTGATACCTAATATAGCCTTCTCCCTCTAGCAATTATAACGACTGTCATTCCCTTTCTGATTGAAGCATTAAGAGTTTAGTGTTGTAAGTGTTTGTCTTTGTTCTACGTTAGCAAAGTATTTTAGTGAGAAGTTAGAAGAGGCTGTCCTGGGGGCTGCTATTCAGAAAACTTTCCTTTAAATAGATTACAAATTAAGTGGTCCTTTGATGTGCTCACTGCTGTGTCTGCTTTCAGGCCACGCACAGATCGTCCATCTCCTTTTAGAAAGAAATAAGTCTGGAACCATCCCGTCGGACAGCCAAGGAGCAACACCCTTGCACTATGCAGCTCAGAGTAACTTTGCTGTAAGTAAAACATGACAGTTCTCTTTTTTCTTAATTAATTTTCTTATTTTGACATCATTATAAATTCATATGCAGTCTTAAGAAATAAAACAGCAAGATCCTGTGTACCCATCACCCAGTTTACCCCAATGGGAACATCTTGCAAGAGTATGAAACGATATCATAAACAGGAAATTGGCATTCCTACAATCCATGATCTTATCCAAATTTCAGTTTTACATGTACTCATCTTTGTGTTTGTGTCGCAGTTATATTTTAACAGTTGCTCATACTGTTAACTCTGGCTGTGATGCAAGGGACGGTCTTCGTCTCTGTAAAGTTGTTAGTCATGGGAAATTTTAAGACCGTTTTTACATTAACTGTTCAGTGTAACATTTTGTTCCGTGTAAGTATATTTCCTCGTCTGGTTAATTTTATGGCACTAAGGTTTTGTATGCACTGTGTTCAGCCATCTGTAATTGTCCTGAAAGCAATATGGCAAAGCCTTAGAACCGGTCCCACCTTGCCTGGGGCCCTGACTCCACTCTCTGCTGGCTGGATGACTTGGCACGAGTTTCTTTACCTCTTGAGTCTTAAAGATGATTATACCTTTTCCTTCAGGATTGTTGTAAGAATGAGAGAAAATCTGCGACCAGTGCCTAATGTAGGTCTTGGTGCAGAGCAGGTATGCGAAAAATGCCATGCATTCTTACTATTGCTAGTGCTAATAATTTTATGCATTAGACAGCTGAGAAAGCAAAAATAGGAATTCTTATTTCCAAAGATATTGAATATTACTGCTAATTCTTCCCTTGCCACCCTTTATAGTTTACAAAGCATTTTCTCATGCACTGTGTCACTCAGTCTAGCCAGCAACATGATAACGGCGAGGCTGCTTCAGCTGTCTGAAAGTGGCCACCAAGAACTCTAGACACATCCAAAGAGGCACACGTCGAAGCAGTCAGAGTTGATTCTATTGCCTTCTCCATGGGTGTGTGTCGTGAAAACTTTGGTTTCATCAGATTAGAAGAATGCAATCATCAGCAGAGCATAATTCCATCTTCCTGACTTCCCCAATGCATCAGTGAATACACTGAATACTCAGATTGCTAAAACATCTGATTTTCCACCTTTCTTTCTCTCTGGTACCCAGAGCAACTATAACTATGGTCCTTCCTTCTTGTCATTTCTAAGACTTTATCACCTGGACATTTGGTAAACCGTGCTCTTCTACTGTCTCCCATCATTCTGTTATCTCAGAAAAATACAAAGTATATTTTGAGGAAGAGCCCTTTCTTGCTCCAGATAGATAAGAAATTCACTGGCCCAGCCTAACCAACTTATGGAAAGCAGAATTCAGTTCATACTTCAATACAAGCCTGTGAGAGGACGTGGTATCCCTAATTTACAGAGGAAAAAACCAAGGTTTCAAGAGATTAAATGACTTGCGCAAGATCTTGAGCTCAATTCTTAGACTCCAAATTTAACACGTGCATAAATACCGGCAATTAAGTGACGAAGGCTATTGGGAGTGAGAAGGAATGGCAGAACATTACGGATGTTTATTCGAAGAAATCCTTGGCTCTGGATAATCTGCCAATTACAGAGACGATTTTTCAAAAATTCTGCAAATCTTCTAAGCTCAATTTCAAGCCTCTTGATCTCCTTGGACTCTGTTCACTCACAAGAGGCTGTAATTCCCTGTTTAGAAAATAGCAACAACAACAAGACCCACAAAACCGCTGTGAACATTCATCATTAAGAAATGTTTACAAATTAGTACAAAGAAAACAAACCAAAACATTACCAACTTTTACAATCCATTTGCTTATTCCAATCTAGCATGTACTAAGCATGCATCCTAGATCCCGGGAGCATGACGCTGTAATGCCCCAGCAGCTCAACAATGAGATTAAAGACTAGGAAGACGTGTGTGCAGTGGCAAGAGTGCTGTGATTGAGGTCTGGGTTCTACTCCTGTGTTTGCCACCAATGTTTGTATTAACTTGAACCTAAATTTCTTCATCTGGAAAATGAAGGGTTGCATTAGGGGAGCCCTCGAATTTCTTCTTGCTTTAGAGTACAGAGCGTCAACCCTTTATCCATTTTTGGCCAGCTCACAGCCTCCAGAATATTTCTTTTTCTGAAACTGTTTTACTTCCATTCAAGCAGAAGTTACTGTGATGTCCCTAAAAGTTTGTAAGCATCTGAGGCTCAAGGAAAGAAACAATTTAAAATGCTGTGAATATTAGCCCCCATTAAAATTGTTAGGCACTGTTATCAACAATAGCCGACTAATGGAAAGAGCCCACGTGTCCATCGACTGATGAATGGATAAAGATGTGGCGTGTGTGTGTGTGTGTATCTATATGAATGATGGAATATTACTCAGCCATAAAAAAGAATGAAATCTTGCCATCTGCACCGACATGGATGCTGCTAGAGAGTATTATGCTAAGTGAAATAAGTCAGAGAAAAACAAATACCATATGATTTCACTCATATGTAGAATTTAAGAAACAAAACAGATGAACATAGGGGGAAAAAAAGAGAGAGGCAAACCATAAAACAGACTCTTAACTATAGAGAACAAACTGAGAGTTACCAGAGGGGAGGTGGGGAGGGGATGGGCTAGATGGGGGATGGGCATGAAGGAGGGCACTCGTGATGATGAGCAGTGGGTGTTGTATGTAAATGACAAATCACTAAATTCCACTCAAACTAATATTATACTGTATGTTAACTAACTGGAATGTAAATAAAAACTTGAAACTAAAAAACAAAAATTTTAAAAATTAAATTGTCAGGTACTATTACAATTACTAATTTTTGTGTGATTCCATAGAGGAAGGACCTTGCATATAGGAGTTGCTAAATCAATATCTGTTTAAATGAATTGAACACTGCATTTCTCAGTAGTCATACATCATTATTAATAATAATGCAACAAATGCATTAAAGAAATAATTAAATTTAGAGGTTAAGATGGCGGAGGAGTAGGGGACACCTTTTTCAGCCGGTCCCCTGAGTTGAGCTGGATAGGTACCAGACCAGCAGGAATATCCACGGAATCAGCCTGAGACGCAGGAAGATACATCTGGATCTCTACNAAGAAATAATTAAATTTAATACTAATGTAATAAATGCATTAAATATTTTTTTAAATTATAGTAACAAAACCACAACAAGAGAATGTGTTAACCTTCTCTATAGGCATGGCTGAGTATACAGTCTCTGCATGTAGAATGTCCAAGAAAACCTGTATTTTAATGTTGCTAATGACACTGAATACTTGTTAGTCTTTTAACTGTCACTTCATCTATCAAAAATTGACCTATAAAATTTTAAAACTTGATTGAGGATGACCATTCTCAGTTATGAGGATGTTGAATGAGGGTGTTAGGTTATGTGTTTGAAGTGCATGGAAACTAAAACTAATATATAAAGAAAGAGGATTGTTACTTTCAAAGGAAATTGTAGTTTCATTATTCATAAAAAGATAATTTCATTTGATTCAAAAGCAGGGAAAAATACTTTGTGTCTTAGCGGAAATCATATGTAACACTGGCTTTATTACCATAGAAAACACTACCCTCTTGTCTCGATTTTTTTTAATGAAGTTTTCTTACAGGAAACAGTTAAAGTATTTTTAAAACATCCTTCAGTGAAAGATGATTCAGACCTCGAAGGAAGAACATCCTTTATGTGGGCTGCTGGAAAAGGCAGTGATGATGTCCTTAGGACTATGCTGAATTTAAAATCTGACATTGATATCAACATGGCAGACAAATATGGAGGTACAGGTAAGAACGGGCAGACATGTTCCGTTTGCTTTCTTTCAGGTTCCAAAGTGTATAGGTGCCCAAAAACTTGTACAGTGGTGCCTGAAATCATCGTTCCTAATCTAATATTGTTTAACTTTCATTCGTACTTTTTAAGCTTAAGCTACCAGGATATCATTCCAAAGGCTTTATTTCCTCCAAGTTTGATGGCTAAATTAGCTTATGTTTCTACCAGGTGAATGTGGCATTTGGTTTAAAATTCTGGTTGCTCCTGGGTGTTATATGCAACTGATGAATCACTAAACTCCCCCTCTGAAAATCATAATATGCTATATGTTAATTCATTGATTTTAAATAAAAATAAAAAAAAAAAACAACTCTGGGTGCTCCTGGGGTGCCTGGGTGGCTCAGTCAGTTAAGTATCGGACTCTTAATTCTGGTGCCGGTCATGACCTCAGGGTCCTGGGATCAAGACCTGCGTCAGGCTTCCCATGGGGATTCTTTCTCTCCCCCTCCCTCCACTTGCGCTCTCTCTCTCTCTTTCAAATAAATAAATAAATCTTTTTTAAAAAATAAAATTAAAAAATATAAAACTCTGGTTACTCCTTACACATGATTATAGGAACTTTTCTTATTTATCTTTGTGGAAAAAACCAAAAACCATAAGCCTGTACCTAAAACTATGTACATTAAGTAGTTATCAATTATATTTTCAAAAATTTAGAATTATATTAAGGAATGCACGTATCTAAGTGTGTTCTCAGCAGTCTTATTTAATGTGCTCTTTTCTCAGATTTGAAGAGCACTCCCTCCTCCGAAATCTCCCATTTTAGAGATAACCCCCCTGACTCTCGAAGCTTCAGAGCTTCACGTTGGATTTGCATCAAAAGCTCTCAGTAGATGCTTTTTCTCAGTAGATCTTTTTCTCAGTAGATCTCTTTTTCCAAGAAGAGGGAACTTTGTGCGTTGGTTAATAAGAGAGGTATGAATTTTTTAGCATTCACTGTCACCCTGGAAGTCTCTACCTCGTGTACTAGATCCTAATTGCAAGTCCAAAAAAGAAAGAGGATCACACAATAGCACAACACGGAACAGAATAGAAACTCAGCTACAAGCTTCTCGGTGTTATGTTTTCTTATTTGTAGAAACAGTACAGCCATTTGCACCTATCTGTTGTCCTGGGTAAGATCTTTCTTGGCCACCAAAACTACTGACTCGGTGTCGAGCAGGGTTATTCCTAAGCATCTCCCTCCCTGCACTTAAACCACCACCGCTTCTAAATTATTCTTTAAAGAGTTTTTGGGTAATATCAGTTTGAAGAAAAGCTTTAACCATCAAAAGTGTTTCTGTATCAAAGCTTCGCAGTAGACCTTAAGCTTCTTAAAGAAGGATGTAGTGCAGACATGTAGGACACTGAGTTTATAAATGGTCTGAACATTTCATTTTTTGTCAGACTTCATTGGTATGCAGCCTTTCACTTTCTCACTAGCTTTGCTTTTAGTTTAACTTCTTCATGTATTTTAATAAAGTATGGGCAAGGATACTTCCGTCCTTTTGACCAGAGGTGTCTTTCTGATGTGCACCATGGTTGAAGTTCAGACATAAATTCTTCTCAGATTCATTAATTCCCTGACTCTTTCTCCTAAGGGGATTTTATTATATGTCAGACATGCCTTCCTGACATTTCTCTTCTTTAAAAGGGAGTTTCTCTCCATCATCCCTCCATCATCCCATACAAGGTTGTTTTTCCTTCCCATGAAAAAAAGAGTTCTCATCAACAGCAACATACAGACATTATTTGGATCTTGACTCAAATAAACTATTAAAAAAACTATAAAACTGTCAGGACAACATGGACACTTTCTGGACATTTGCTATTATAGAATTTTTGTTAATGTTTTTTATTTTTTTATAATAATATTTTTTATTCTGTTAGTCACCATACAGTACATCCCCGTTTTCCGATGTAAAGTTCGATGGTTCATTAGTTGCATATAACACCCAGTGCACCATGCAATATGTGCCCTCCTTACTACCCATCACCAGTCTATCCCATTCCCCTACCCCACCCCCCCACCCCGAAGCCCTCAGTTTGTTTCTCAGTGTTAATGTTTTTTTAGGTATGATAATGAGACTAGCCTTTCTTTGCAATGTCACGGCTAGGGTTCTGCTGACCCCATTTCCCCTTTGCCGGCAGATGCCCCGGTAGACTCTTCCGGTAGGGGGGCAGTAGAGGGAGACTGGAAAGCTGGAAGACCGGAATTACACCTTCCTGTTTGCTTACTACTCTTGGTGTCCTGTTTATCAGCATCGCCCTGCAACACAGCAACGATAGTTCGTTCGAGTAGTGACAGTTCATTTCACTTGGCAGTTTCTCCAGCGCTCACAGTACCAGCCCCAGAGCGGCCTCGGAGGCACCAGCACCAGCCAAGCAGAGCCCCTGCTCAGAGGTCTGAGCCACTCCACAGGGCTCCTCTTCTAGGCTTTCAAGTTTTAGTAATTTCATCTTCTTTTCATTCCCCTGGTCCTAGAATTGCTGGCTGTACTACATCTGTGATCCCTTAGTGTTCCTTTTTTGCTTTTTTAGCTCTTCAATCCATAGCTAACAATTCCTTATTTTGAACTCTCTCTGTTAAAGTATCTGGCGTGGTTTCTGTCTCCTAAATGGACTGATACAGTGGTTGTGTTTAAAAAAAAAAAAAGAACCGTTGTCTTTTAGATAGACTTACTAAATATTTACTTACTAAAATATTTACAAATGAAAGGATATGACTCTAGAATTTTATCCAAAGCAATTAGAAGTGGGAACAAGGGATGGCCGTTAGATGAAGCAAGACCAGCCATCTACTGACCGTCCTTGAAGCTAGGCAATGGCTATCTTGAGTTCTCTGGATTATTGTCTTTTCTTTTGAATATGTTTGAAATTTTCAATAACAAAAAGTTAAATAAAAAAAAATTTAGCACTCCTATGTAAATTTGTGACACCTTCTCAAAGAGAGAGCAACAATAGTTAAATCTAAGGTTATTTATTTTTAAGTAATATAAATGCAAATAGTCAGAAATGGGGAATTTCAATTAATAAGATAATTCTATCTTTTGCTTAGTTAGGGTTTTGTGGTGGTTTTTTTTTTTAATTTTATTTATTTATTTGACAGAGATAGAGACAGCCAGCGAGAGAGGGAACACAAGCAGGGGGAGTGGGAGAGGAAGAAGCAGGCTCATAGCGGAAGAGCCTGATGTGGGGCTCGATCCCATAACGCTGGGATCACGCCCTGAGCCGAAGGCAGATGCTCAACCGCTGTGCCACCCAGGCGCCCTGGTGGGTTTTTTTTTTTTTTACATTGACAATAATCGGAACAGTATTTATTGCATACTCATGCCACATCACAGAATTTCGAAATTAGAAAGTACCTTAAAATTAAATCTAATCCAGGGTTTTCCAAATCACATTCTTCAGAAGAACAGGTTTCTAGAGAGTGCTGCAGTGTTGCCAAGAAGGGCAGGCACTGAAGTGGGTAACCCTCCACCCCTGCTTTAATCAGGACCACTCAACTCTTACCAGTTTTATATGTTGAGTGTTTAATAAAGTTTCATCTGGGGGCAGATGTATTCTTATGCTCTTAAAATGTGAAAGTCACCAAACTATCATAGATGTAGCACACTTAATCTGCCTTACGACATTCTCACCAGTGGTCCGTCAGCCTCCGGTTACATAGCTCCAATATGGAGAACCCACTGCTTCCGTCTTAACCTAACTCCTGTCAGAATACTCTTCCTTACACTGAGCCCAAATGTGTCAAAGTGAATGTTCCGCTCTGTGCTGTCTTCCACGTGGTAGCACCTAAGATATTTGAAGTCTCTCACACTCCTCTGAATCTTGTCTGGACCAAAGTAACATTCAGATCAGGGTCCCCCAGCTCAAGTACATGTAAGAATTGCCAGGGTATTTGTTTAAATATAGTTTCCCAGACTATACAGACAGAAATCTATTTCAGATCCTATAGTCCTATTGACTCCACCTCTAAAATATATTCTAAATCTTTCTGCTTCTCTCCATCTCCACTCCTGCCAGCCCAGTTCAAGCCACCAGGATTTGTTACCGAGTCTTCTGCAATAGTGTTTGCTGGTCTCCCTGCTTACGTTCGCACCTCCTACAGGACATTCTCTTCAGAGCAGCTAGAGTAATCTGATTAAGGCACAAGTCAAATAACATCACTCCTATGTGAAGTCCTTCAGGGCCTTCATCACTGGGACCTGTGTGGCCCCTTAGGATCTGGCCTTCTCTACCTTTCCAACTTACTTCGTTATTCTTCAGCTTCCTTGCCTTCCTTCAGCACATAAAGTCATTCCTGCCCTAGGACTAACTGTTCTCTTTTCTCGAACTACTCCCTCAAGATCTCTACATCGCTGTCTCTCTATGACCCAGCTGTCAACTTCAGTGTCAGCTCCTTACCAAGGCTTTCCGCCACCACCAGTTAAAGTGGTCTCCCAGTCACTCTGCATATTAAGATACCTTTTATTACTCCAATTATACCATCCACCACCATCTAATACTTTCTTGTTTATCTGTTCAGTTTTTATTTTGCTTCTCCTACTAGAATGTAACCTTATCTATTTTGTTCTCTGCTGACTTCCCACCACTACATTCATATGCAGCCCATAGTAGGTGCTCAACAAATGCCCAGGAATCTGCACTTTTATAGGCATCCTGGGTTTGGTCCATGGGTCACACTTTATGAAAGAAACATTGTTCTAGGCAGTATAGGGCCATGAGACTTAGCCCCGGCCTCTAGACAGTTCTGCAGACTCAGAATTTAAAAAGTGATGTATTTAAATAGGATTTAAAGAGTAATCCAAAGAGTAATGGCCTAAGTCAAGCACTAGCGGGGAGTAACACAGGCACAGGTCAGCATAACTTGAAACCCGCATACAGTCAAATTGCTTTTTCAAACCCCACACGAAGGCCCCAGGAGAGGAGACCACATTCCTTCTCAGGTTTTTTCTCCAGGTTTTGAAACAAATTGCTGTTTCTTAAATTGCGCCCGGAGGAAATCAGTGGCTTGCATTTGGAGCCACGTTGTATGAAAAATGCACTCGAGGCAGTGGGCTGTGCGCACCCTCAGAACCACATGTGTGCGCAGAGCACCGGCAGGAATAGCGCGGCTCAGCAGCTGCAGGACCGGCGGGTTGACGTTTCCCGTCACACCAACCCTCGGGCTTATGCTAATTGAGTGGATTGGTGGGCAGAATTGCCTGCGTCATTTAAATCATTTCTTTGTCATTTTTTGTTCACTTACCCTCTTAGAGGGAGGAAAAGATAAACTTGTAACTGAGGAAAGGAAAGCATTCAGACCATCAGGTCGGAAAGGTGAGATGAGAAAGGTAGAAGGACAAGGGGAAAGTCTGAGTAGTACCTGCGACTAGAAAGGAAGACTGAAATCTATAGAAGTGAACAATAGAGAACTCTTAAGATTACATCGCATTTAGCCAAAATGATGAGGACTTCAGAAGAGGAAAAGATGCCCAGTTAGAAGAAGGAGAAGGCAAAATTGTTATCGAAGAGTTCTTTGCTTTCTTTTGCTCCCTTTGCAGCCTTACATGCTGCTGCCCTTTCTGGCCATGTCAGCACCGTGAAGTTACTGTTGGAAAATAACGCTCAAGTAGATGCCACTGACGTCATGAAGCATACGCCACTTTTCCGAGCCTGTGAGATGGGACACAAAGATGTGATTCAGACGCTTATTAAAGGTTGGTTATTAAGACTGCTTCTACTAAGTCACTCTCAAAAGGCAGGAATTCTTGCAGGCGCACAAGCTGTGTTCGAAACACAGCTCACATAGCAGAGGGCCGCCTGGGTAGAGGATGGAGGGGAGAGTGCGCACGTGTGTGTACACACCCACACACACACACTCAGGCTTCAGGAAACCTGAGGTCCACTCCTAGCTCCACCTGTTGGCCGTTATAATATACATGGAAGCATTTTGCTGAGAGCAAAGCATTTAAGGGACCGTTGTTATATTTTACGGACTTCTTTTCTTTTTGATCGATGCTCTCTATATTGGACATTTTCATTATATTTTTGCTTTTTCAGGTGGAGCAAGGGTAGATTTAGTTGATCAAGACGGACATTCTCTTCTACATTGGGCAGCATTGGGAGGAAATGCTGATGTTTGCCAGATATTGATAGAAAATAAGATCAATCCAAACGTGCAAGATTACGCAGGACGAACCCCTTTGCAGTGTGCGGCTTACGGCGGTTATATCAACTGCATGGCAGTGCTCATGGAAAATAACGCAGACCCTAACATTCAGGACAAAGAGGTAGAAATTCTTGATTTTTTCTATATTGTTTGCTCCCAGATGTTTAGAGTGTTTCTTCGTCGTTAACTAAAATAAAGTAAAACAACATTTTACCAAATAAAGAGATGACTTACAAATTTATCTGTTAATTAAAAATGAGTTTTATTTTTCCCTGTTTTCCTTCTAGTTCTTATCTATATGTCCATATAGACCATAACAAAGTCATAATACAGAATGGGAATAATTTTATAACTTTCATGAAATATATATACAGGGCACGTGTGTATGTATGTGTATACATATAGAGATATGATATTTCACAAACCACATTTTGTTTTGTTTGCTTAAAATCATCACCAGTATTTTCTCATTTGGTGTATAATCTGCATAATTGTAGACGCTGAGTATTCCAAAGTTCTAGGAGCTTTATGTTTAATAACTCATTCAGTTCTCACAGCAGCTCTGTAAAGGAGTTGGTATTATTATTCCCATTCACAGGTGAGAAAAATTGAAGCTTACCCAACTACTCTAAGATGACCACAGTGGCAGGGTTGTTGTAGGGAGTCAGGGTCCAAACTATGCCTGTAACCCCAATTTTAGAATTAAGTAATTTCCTATTGCTGGGTACTTTTTTGTTATTATAGATCATGTTTCATTAATCACTTTTGTGCATTTAACTTTTTTTTATTGTTTCCTTACAATAATTTACTCTTCCTGAGAGTATTTATTATTGATATATGAATGTGATTGGGCTCTGAATATACTGTTGAACTGATTATTTTTGAAGATTTAGTTTATTTATTTGAGAGAGAGAGCACGCGCAAGTGGGTAGAGGGACAGAGGGAAAGGAGAGAGAGAATCCCAAGCAGACTCCCGCTGAGCGCGGAGCCTGACGCGAGACTCCATCTCACAACCCTGAGATCATGACCTGAGCCAAAATCAAGAGTCAGTCGCTCAACTGACTGAGCCACCCAGGCGCCCCTGTCGAACTGATTTCTAAATCATGTGGATTAATCTCCACTTCCTCAGCTATGCAGTATCGTATTGACTTCTCTCAGTTTAGCCAGTATTGATTTTTTTGCTACTTTAATTACCTTAAGTCTTCAAAAATACTAGCATATTATGTTTTCCAAGCCAGAAAATATATTTTCTATTAATTCATTCAATAAATATTTATCAAGATTGTTCCTATATGTAAAAGTTAACAGTGAAAAATATGT
This sequence comes from Ailuropoda melanoleuca, assembly GCF_002007445.2. Taxonomy (NCBI): domain Eukaryota; kingdom Metazoa; phylum Chordata; class Mammalia; order Carnivora; family Ursidae; genus Ailuropoda; species Ailuropoda melanoleuca. Next base: position 30,183,751 of record NC_048224.1, read on the forward strand.
AAAATATGGTCCTTGTACCTATGTTATTGGAAATGAATCTTTTGTAATCTGTAGTACCCTTTACATTGTTTTTACAAGTTGCCAGTTTCTTACAGAAGGAGTGTACTAAGCTACTTTCCAGTTGTTAGTTTTTATGTGTACTGTTTTGGATTATCTGCATAAACAGCATATCCTTTGTGAATAGTATGCCTTATTTAACTAACTAATACCTCCAATGTCGAATAGAGTTGGTGGTAGTTGGCATCCTTAATTCATTCTGGTTTCTCAAGGGGAAAGCTTGAAATATTTCACCATTGAATATATTTGCTAAAGGTTCCCTTATATTTCTAGTTGCTAAGAATTAGGTTTTTTTATTCATAATTAGCTGTTTCATTTTTGTCAGATACTATTTCTGCATCTTTCAACATGACCACATGATTCGTCACCTCTTTGCTATTAACATGGTGAATTAAAAAGAGTCAGGAAGTAGTTCCTCTTATTCTCCTAAAGAATTTGTGTAATATTGATATTACTTCTCTCTTAAATGTTCAGAAGAATTCCCTGGTGAAGCCACCTGGTCTAGTGGCATTCTTTGTGTAAAAGGTGTTAATAATCGATTCAGTGTCATTTATAATTACAAGACCATTCAGATTTCTAATTATTTTCTTTTCAGCTTTGGTAAGTTGCATTTTTTGAGAAGTTTATCCATTTTATTAACATATCATATGTATTTGCATAAAGTTGGTCATATAATGTCTTACCTTCTTTATGACTGTAGGACCTATAGTGATTTCATATATTGGTAACATGTGTTGTCTCTTTTCTTTTTAAAAACATTTTTCATCTTATTCATATTTTCAAAGGACTTACTGCTTTATCAATTTTCTATATTTTAAGTTGTTTACTATTTCATTGGTGTTTACTCTTTATTATGTCCTGCCATCTACTTTCCTCAGGTTTGATTTACTATTTTTTAAAATATTCTTTTAATAAAAGTTTAAGTCATTGATTTTTTTTCAATATTTATTTCCAGTATATGTATTTTTAAGCATGCTTCTTATTCTAAGCACTGCTTTAACTTTATCCTAAAAGTTTAGGTAAGTTGTACCATCACTATAATTCACCCTAAATATTTTGTAGTTTCTATTCTAATTTGTTATTTGATCCATAGATTACTTAGAAGTGTATTGCTTAATTTCCAGGCAGTTGGGCCATTTGCTCATTATCATTGGCAAATGATTATATTGGTTTTCTCTTGCTGCTATAATAAATTACCGCAAACTTAGTGGCTTGGAACAACACAAATTTATTATCTTACTCTTCTGGATGTTAAAAGTCCAAAATGGGTCTCACTGGACTAAAAATCAAGGTGTTGGCAAGACTACATTCCTTTTGGAGGCTCTAGGGGAGAATCTGTTCCTTTCATTTTTCCAGCTTCTCAATGCTGCCCTCATTCCTTGGCTTGTGGTCCCATTCCGCCATCCTCAGAGCTAGCAGTGCCTGGCTGAGTCTCTCTCACACTGCATCCCTCTGACACTCGCCCTCCTGCCTCCCTTCTTCACTTAAGGACCTGTGTGATTACATTGGGCCTATTCAGATAACCCAGGATAATCTCCTCATCTCAAGGTCAGCTGATTAGCAACCTTAATTCCATCTACAACCTTAATTTCCCCTTTCCAGTAACATAACAGCATCACAGATTCCAGAGATCAGGATGTAGACATCTTTGCAAAGACAGGCATTTATTCTAGCTACCACACTGATTTCTGACGCAAACTTTACTGTGGTCTGAAAACAGAATAACGGAATTCTTTTCTTTTATTTCAGAATTATTTTAATTATCCAAAGTCCTTTGAGGCTTTCTTTGTGGTCCAGTATATGATTCATTTTGGTAAATGTTCTATGTACACTTGAAAAGGATACTAATTGTGTCATTGTTGGATGCAATGATTTATATGCATCACTTAGGTCAAAGTGTCTTACTGTATATTTCAGGTCTTCCATATCTTTACTGTCCTTTTATTTATTTGTTCTATGAACTATTATAAAAGGTGGGTTAAAAATCTCTTGCTGATTATGGATTTGACTATATCACCTTTTAGTTTTGTCATTTTTTGTTCTGTATATTTAAAAGCTGTGTTATTAGATGCATACCGATAAAGGATTGTGGTATCTTCCTCTTTGACTCCTTTCAAACTATGAAATATCCCTCTTGTATCTCTAACAATGCTTCCTGCCTTCTTTATCTTTCATGATATTGAATTTTTAAAAAAACACCAGCCATTTATTTTGTAGAATCTCACTCATTTTGAGTTTGCCTTATGATTCCTCATAATTAGATTTAAGCTTTACATTTTTGGTTGGAATATTATACGAGTGATATTGAATCCTTCTCAGGGTATCACCTCTGGAAACACATGGTGCCTCTTAACATGGTATTAATTTTGATCACTTAGTTAAGATACCATCCATTTTGTGCACTGTATATTTAATATTTTCCCCTTTTGTAATTAAGCAATTTGGGAGAAATGTTTGTATTTTTTGAGTTAGCATCAATAACTATGTGTCCCAAAGTACCTATTCCAGATATACCTGATTTTTGTTTGTGTTTATAGGGAAGAACAGCTTTGCACTGGTCCTGTAACAACGGATACCTTGACGCCATTAAATTACTACTAGACTTTGCTGCTTTCCCTAATCAGATGGAAAACAATGAAGAAAGGTAAGCTGTTGATAAAAAGAATGTATTGTTGTTCAACTCACTTCCTTTCTGCTCTGTTAAAAAACCTCAAGTCGAGATACTAGTTCAGAAGTGCTAAGTATACTCATAAGGAAATAGCTACCCTAAGAAATCCTAAACCAGAAGAGAGCAAAAGTTCCATGTAGTGTTGATTTAGGATCACGGGATTATAAAGTTATTCAGAACTTTAGATTTACCTCTGGCAAGCTCACAGACTACGGGTGAGGAAACATGCTCTTGTGGCTTGTGGCTGGAGTAACGTCAGGGGAGTCCTGACGGACCAGACCTAGGAACGGGTCCTATGTTCAAGACATTTCTCTTGATGAACGGAATATTATCAGGTAGTGGACTGAGGTGCCACCATGTGCCATGAAAAAATAAGGAGAAGTGAGATGACTGAATAATACAGGATTCACAGAACTAGGCTGGAGTTATGCCCAAGGGCCCAGGCCCCATAAAAAGGACCAGACATAGTGTGAAATCTAAGCAAGTGAGATTCTTGGCAGTCTTGGATCAATGGAGATTCTGATCCTCTGTAGGTGACAACCAAATTTGTGATGAAACTTCCACACCTGAGCCCCACCCAGCCAGGTCTGTGCCTTGGTTGTCCTCATTCGTGGATGTTGTAACTGCAGTGGCTCCCCTTATGACACCATGCCCCCCTCCCCCATAGCCGCCACCAGTTCTTTCAGGAGATGGGAGACCTTGTGGAGAAGGAGGAACTTTCTCTAGGCCACCTGCCTCAGGAAACCCACTCCTCCTTTCTGGGGTGAACCCCCTGTATCTCTCCCACTTCTTTCAGAGCTTCTCCCCATTAATGATGGCCTCCACCTGTTATTTTCTGAGGTTTGTCTTCTCTGCCTATGAAGCCCTCCTTCTCTCAGAGTGTCTGCACTGCCCCTTTTCCTCTTGCTTACGGGTCATGCTTTCACAGTCTGGCTTCCATCCTGACACTGACGCTGAAACCGTGTTGAATGGGCACTGACAGACCCACTGATAAATCCTACATTGGTCCCTCTGTCTACTCTCACTGGCTTGTCTGCATCACCTGGTTCTGTTGACCCCTCTTCTTTACTTTACTGAGACTGTATCTTTTCTAAGCTCTGTGACAGTGTATTTTCCTGATTCTCTGCCAGTCATGTCTGCTCCTTCTCCATTTATTTTGACTCCTTTTCCATTTTTTATTTTTTAAATATGAACACTCTTCAGGGACTGGGTTTTTTTCTCTCAAGCCCATCTCCTTGGGCTCTCTGACCTACCACCAAGGCTTTGTTAGTCACCTGGGGGCCGGTGAGTTCTAAACCTGTCCTTCAGACTCGGTATCTCTCCTTGGTTCCCGCTGTCATCCTCTTCATTACCGGCACCATCATCTGAATCTTGCCCTCTTTGACTCGTTCCTGGGACTGTTATAATGCCTCCTCGCTGTTTTCCTCCCTTCGAACTTTCCTTCATTCGGTTCATCTGCTTCCAAAGTAACCTCCCTAAACCATATTTCCTATGTAACGTTAATCATGTCCTTCCTCCATCCAAATGCAGTCTCACCTAAGAAGATTGTTCTGATCCCAGAGGCGTGTGTTCCAAATGATGTTCTTCCCTACACTGTGAATTTGCATAGCACTTGGCACATTTCACTTTATATTCTAATTTTATGCAAACTGTCTCCATATTAGCGGAGAACTCCTGAAGATCATTGTCATCTCTGTGTTGCTCACAGTGCTTTTCAGGAAGTAATTGCTCATTGAGAACGCTTGCTCTGTTAGCTTGGTGCTCTCAGGCATCCCTGCTACACACCTGCATTAGACACTCCTGGAATTCTTTGAGTACAGACAGAATTAGATACATCAGACCAGTATGTCTCACTTTGAGAGGGGCTATATAAAGAATTCACTCTCTCTATTGTCAGATGACAACTATAAAACCAAAAAGACTTTAAAATTTAGGGGTTTGGACATTCAAGGAACCTGGAACGCCAAGCAGAATCCTCAGCACTGAGGTTTTGACATTAAAGCAGCTATGTGAGCAGATTTCTCTCTTTGAAACATTTAAAAAAAAAAACAAAAGTGAAAGATTAAGAATCCTAAGAATTAGTGGTGATTTATTTCTATTATAAAGGATTTATTCTGTAACAGTATTTACTGCCTGACTGCTGTTTTCTTAGGAAACAATAAAAAAACATTTATTTCTGTAATTCAATTCCCATTTTTATGGTAAGGTTTGAATTGTAGACCTAAGGAAGAGTATGAATGAAGGTGCTTACTGCCTCCTAGAGTAAACGTATGTTAATTACAGACCAAAAGACCACAGGAAAAGTCCTCCTAACTGTACTTGCCAATCTGTGGATGAAGGTGGACAGTGGCGACATCCCGGTCTCCTCTAATGTTTCATCAGCAATGCACCTTGATGTACAAGTGTCAGAACCCAGCACTGCCTGTTATGTGTATTGACATTCCAGTTTAGGCATTCCACTCACCCCATCAGACCATTTCTGCGTGGCAAGTCCAATTGTATCTTGTATCTTGTCTTTATCTACATTGTTTCCTGACTGGTTACCATCAATGTAGTGCTAATTTTTACTTCTCATGCATTGACACCAACCACTTGCTCTGCACTGTATGGACATAATTTTTGCCAACTACTGCTGGCTTTCAGTCAATAACTATCTGACAGCCATACTCTGACATCGATGGGAATATTCACAGCACTTGAATGTTTCTAAATTGAATTTGGGGTGAAGAAAGATTCAGTGGTAATGATTACAATACGGTCAGTACCTGCACACTAAGGCATAGACTTCATTCTTAAAGTCTTTCTAGATATTTGGACTGTGTTTCCCTGAATCAAAAATTGACAGAGAATCCTAATTTGAATAAACCAATTATAAAAAAGACATTTTTGAGAAAATCAGGGAAATTTGTATTTGGAATGGGTACTAGATTTTGATGAGGAAGTCCTGTTAATTTTGCTAATACCGTAATGACGTGCTTATGTCCATATTATTTATTAATGAATACTGAAATGCAGGGAGATGAAACGATAGAGGAGTTCTAGGATTTGCTTTAAAACAGTTCAGCAAAAATATAAGGAAGTGGTTAAAGGAAGCAAATGTGGCAGAAATGTTGCTACTTGTTAAATTTGGGTAATGAGCATATAAATGGTTATTATATTCTTTCTACTTTTGTTTATGCTTGAAGTTTCTCTTTTTTTTTTTTAAAGATTTTATTTTATTTATTTATTCAACAGAGATAGAGACAGCCAGCGAGAGAGGGAACACAAGCAGGGGAGTGGGAGAGGAAGAAGCAGGCTCATAGCGGAGGAGCCTGATGTGGGGCTCGAACCCATAACGCCGGGATCACGCCCTGAGCCGAAGGCAGGCGCTTAACCGCTGTGCCACCCAGGCCGCCCCGCTTGAAGTTTCTCTTAATAAAAATACAATTTTTCCATGATAAAGATATTTAAAATATTTGAAATGCAATTTTCCATCCACAAGCCCTGAGAGATCTAGTAAAGGCAGAGCTCAGCCCTGACTTCCATAAACCAGATTTTGATAATCGTGCTTGTACGTTGTGTGAAAGAAGCTCCGTATTCATAATTGTAGAAAAGATAATCAAGCTTACTAAATGCATATGTTACTTGCGTGTTGATTGGAGAAGCAGTTTCATTCTGTAGGAGATTTATATTCAAGAACTGATAGATGTGCTGTGGGAGGATGACTGAACAGGGAGTCATACGGTCTTAGTTCAGGTCTGGGTTCTGCAGGGAACTAGTTACATAACCTTCCGTAAGTTGCTTAATCTTTCTGGATCTGTTTACTCATTTATGGAATGAAGGTGATAAACTAAATAACCTTATCTAAAATTCCGCTTAGCTCTACTATCATGGAGTTCTGTGACTCTGGTAGGTTTTTCCAGTGGGGAGAGTACAGTCCTGAAAGGCATTTTAGAATGCACAGTGATTACTCTTGATCGCTGTATCACCATTCACCTGAAACTAATGTAGCACTGTACGTCAACTACACTGCAGTTAAAATTTTAAATAATAATAATAAAATTTTAAATAGAACATAAAGTGAAAATTTTTTAAGTTCTTCTGAATTTACAGGATGCCATCTACTTATAAATAATGTTCCAAAGTTTATGCAGGCACCTCTACTTTATGGCCTTCTGGTCCCTGGACAGTAGAGGCAAATCAAGACGTCCTAAAATGAGAGTTTCTTAATTTTAGCATTTGGGACTTCTTTCTGAATTCGGTTTCCTTCTAGAAGTGACCAAATCTCCCCTTGCTTATATTGAAAAATCTCCTCCTTTTATGTCTGACTATGACTGTCAGGTGAGTTTTGAAAAGAGAAAATTTCTATAATCACTGGATGATTTTCTGGGTCTAATCATACACCCATATAATCAGCAGTGTTTCCACCTCATAAATCAGCTGATTATTTCTTCCTAACACCTCTGATTGCATTGGATTAGTAACAGCCACCCAGACAGGAATCAGGGCCCTAGCAGCCGCTCGGCGGTCATAACTGCTGGTTTGGGTCCTATGGAAATGATATCGATGATGTACGACCGTGGGGTCACCAACCCTGCTGCAAGGGTGTCCTAGCATAAGAACGACAGCAGCTGACATTTACTAATTGCTTCTTTTATGCCAGGCACAGTGTTATCTTCTTTGTATTTATTATTTCCTTTCCTCCTTGTGCCAAGTCTGCAATGAGGAAAGGTAAGTTGGTTAAGAAGTGACAGCATTACCACTGTTGGAAGGTGGAATTGGGTTGGTTTTTTTCACTTCAATTTTTCTATTTTTCGCACTGTTTGAATTCTTTAAATATGTGTCATTATTGCAAAGTAATCATTTAAAGAAATAATACCTGCCGAGATAATAATATTGGTTAATTCTAAAGGTGGGAATACAGATGACCATTATGTTCTTCTGTATATTTATCCAATTATTTTATATTTCCAAAAATAGAAAAGATATATTGTAAGAAAGGAATTTGCCTAAAATTATGCATCTAGAAAGTAGCCAGGTGAGATTAAAATATAAAACCATCTGATAATACAGCTCATCTTTTCTAAATAATGTATTTGTCAAAAAGGTATGCACAGTGGACAAAATTTAAAAGGCATGAAAACTAAGTGTCCCTCCCACATTTGCCTCTGAGACAAGCAGCATCCTCCCCAGGGATGTTACTGTCATGAGTTTGTTGGTAAACTTCTAGAGATATATTTTACATAGATAACCATTCAGGGGTGTGTTCTTTTTCATACAAATGGAGCATGCCATAATACTGCTCTGGGGTTTTCTTAAGATTTATTTAATTTAGAGAGTGGGCGACACCTGGGGGGAGGGGCAGAGGGAGAGGAAGAATCTTTTTTTTTTTAAATTAACATACAATGTATTATTTGTTTCAGGGGTACAGGTCTGTGATTCATCAGTCTTACACAATACACAGCACGCACCACAACACATACCCTGCCCAATGTCCATCACCCAGCCATCCCAGCCCTTCCACCCCCTCCACTCCAGCAACCCTCAATTTGTTTCCTGAGATTAAGAGTCTGTTATGGTTTGTCTCCCTCTCTGGTTTCTTCTTGCTTCATTTTTTCCCCTCTTCCGCTATGATTCTCTGCCTTGTTTCTCAAATTATGCATATCAGTGAGATCATATGATAATTGTCTTCCTCTGATTGACTTATTTCACTTAGCATAACACCCTCTAGTTCTATCTACATTGTTGCAAAGGGCAAGATTTCATTTTTTGATGGCTGCATAATATTCCGTTGCATATGTATACCACGTCTTCTTTATTCATTCTTCTGTCGATGGACATCTGAGCTCTTTCCATAGTTTGGCTATTGTGGACATCGCTGCTATAAACATTGGGGTGCAGGTGCCCCTTCGGATCACTACATTTGTATCTTTGGGGTAAATACCCAGTGGTGCAATTGCTGGGTCGTACGGTAGCTCTATTTTCAACTTTTTGAGGAACATCCACACTGTTTTCCAGAGTGGCTGCACCAGCTTGCATTCCCACCAATGGTGTAGGAGGGTTCCCCTTTCTCCTCATCCTCACCAACATCAGTCATTTCCTGACTTATTAATTTTAGCCATTCTGACTGGTGTGAGGTGGTATCTCATTATGGTTTTGATTTGTACTTCCCTGATGCCAAGTGATGTTGACCACTTTTTCATATGTCTGTTCATGTCTTCTGCCCATTTCTTGATTGGATTATTTGTTCCTTGGGTGTTGAGGTTGGTAAGTTCTTTATCGATTTTGGGTACTAGCCCTTTAACTGATATGTCATTTGCAAATATCTTCTCCCATTCTGTTGGTTGTCTTTTGGTTTTGTCGACTGTTTTCCTTTGCTGTGCAAAAGCTTTTTATCTTGATGAAGTCCCAGTAGTTCATTTTTGCCCTTGTTTCCCTTGCCTTTGGTGATGTGTCTAGGAAGAAGTTGCTGCGGCTGAGGTCGAAGAGGTTGCTGCCTGTTCTCCTCAAGGATTTTGATGGATTCCTGTCTCACAGTTAGGTCTTTCATCCATTTTGAGTCTATTTTTGTGTATGGTGTAGGGAACTGGTCCAGTTTCATTCTTCTGCATGTGGCTGTCCAATATTCCCAATACCACTTGTTGAAAAGACTGTCTTTTTTTATTGGATATTCTTTCCTGCTTTTCTGCTTCATAGGGATTGCATTAAATATGTAGATTGCTCTAGGTAGCATAGACATTTTCAAAATATTTGTTCTTCCAATCCATGAGCATGGAACATTTTTCCATTTCTTTCTGTCTTCCTCAGTTTCTTTCGTGAGTATTCTGTAGTTTTCTGAGTATAGATTCTTTGGCTCTTTGGTTAGATTTATTCCTAGGTATCTTATGGTTTGGGGTGCAATTGTAAATGGGATCAACTCCTTAATTTCTCTTTCTTCTATCTCATTGTTGGTGTTTAGAAATGCAGCTGATCTCTGTGCATTGATTTTATACCCTGCCACTTTACTGAATTCCTGTATGAGTTCTAACAGTTTTGGGGTGGAGTCTTTTGGGTTTTCTGGGAGAGAGAGAGTCTTAAGCAGACTCTACACTCAGCGTGGAGCCTGACACCAGGCTCTGCCTCACAACCGTGAGATCATGACCTGAGCGGAAATCAAGAGTCAGACACTTAACTGACTAAGCCACCTAGGTGCCCCAGTCCTGCTCCTTTCTTCATTTTTTTTTTCTTTTTCTTCATGTAACGAGATACCATGGACATTGTTCCTTATTTATTCATATGCCACAGCACAGCTCTGGCTGCATCACACAGAAGACCACATCACACGAATGGCCTGTACTCAATGTAAGCGGCGCTCTATTAATGGATACTGAGGTCGTCTCCACTCTTCCATTATTTCAAACTACGCTTCTGTGAATACCCTTGTGCAGAAAGCATCTCACACATGAGAGCAGGTCTGTGGGATATATGCCTGCAAGGGACATGTTGAAGGGCAGATGCATGAATAATTTTGATAGGTCTTCCTAAATTGTTCTCTCTGAAGATTCAGGTAGCATACAGAGAGCCTGTCTGTCCACAGCCTTGCCAGCACAGTGTGTTATTAAACTTTCTGATCTTCATTAATCTGGTCATTAAAGTACTCTCTTTGTTCATCTTAATGTGTATTTCTCTTACATGAGTGAGGTGGAACATATTTCTGTATATTTAGGAGCCATTAGTATTTCCTGTTCTGGGGACTATCTTTTATCTTTGTTTTTGGTGTTTTTTGCCCTGCAAAATTTTGTTATTTTTATATAGTTGGATTTATCATTCTTCTGTTATGGTTTGAGTTTTGTATCATTTTTATTAGAAGAGACCTTCCTATCCCAACTTGTAAAAAATCTTCCATGGTTTCTTCTAGTACTTTCATGGTTTCTTTTTCTCTGCTGAGGTCTTTGGTTCATCCAGAATTCATTTTGGTATAGAAGGTGATATAAGAATCTTTTTTTTTTCCAGATCACTATGCAGTTGTCCCAACACTACTTAATAATCCACGCTTTCTGATTTAAAGGGCCGTCCCCATCATAGACTAAATCCCTCCATCTGGAGATGTATTTTTTACTTCGTAAGCATTAACTCTCAGTAATCCTGGGCTTAAACTTATGAATCTCTCACTACTTTTTCAGATCAGAGTGGGGTATTGTCTGGCACATGGGGAAGAAGAAAAGGGATCACGTGTTCCCATAGCCCCCCCGTTTGTGAGCCAGCAAGCAAGACTCAGGAATCATCACGGTCAACACCACAAAGCCCCTACCCAGATCCACCCTTGTGTTTTGTCCCCTCAGAGAAAAAAGGAACAGCCCCGGGGTACAGACCATAGCCTTGCTTGAGGAACAGTCCCCATCCCACCATGCGACTTCCTTCTGCTGCATAAATTGCCGGCTTCACTGTACCCCGAATTACATTCCAGCACTTACAAAGTCCCTTCCTGCTCCAGGTACACGCCCCTTGACTACGCTCTGCTGGGCGAGCGCCATGAAGTGATCCAGTTCATGCTGGAGCACGGCGCCCTGTCCATCGCAGCCATTCAGGACATCGCCGCCTTCAAAATCCAGGCGGTCTACAAAGGCTACAAGGTCAGGAAAGCCTTCCGAGACCGGAAAAATCTCCTCATGAAGCATGAACAGTTGAGGAAAGATGCCGCTGCCAAGTAAGTCTGAGCTGTGGAGACTGTTCTTTCACCTCCAGGAATCAGGGTGGAAGGGGGCGGGTGGGGAGCAGCCAGGAGCGGGAGTTAGGAGAGGATCTGAAATAACGCTGATGCCTGGACCCGTGCCACCTCTCCGCTTCTGCCCACCGGGCCTGCAGAGTACTGTGGCTGCAGGGAAGGACGAAGGCCTCATCTCTGCTCGGTGGCGGTGCCTGCATGTTGGCCCCTGATGTGCCCACTCAGGGACACACCACCACCACAGCCACCCTGGCAAGGAGCGGGGGTGGGAGGGTACCTACAGGAAGCTGCGAGGACGGGGCTGCTCCCCTCCTACCTCTCCTGCCCCTCCACAGGAAGCCGACTCCAGGATCTGGCCTACTGCACCAGAAGCGTCTGGTTTTGATTCGATTAAAGCAACAGCTTATGTAAATAACTTGTCCTCCCCACCTATTCCTCCACAAATCTGTACCAACTAATGTCACTCATTCAAGAAACATGGGCTGAATTCTTATGGTGCATACAAAACTCTGGCTGGAGCCTTTGGAAAAAATAGCGACTGAAAGCAAAGTGGTTGTTGCTTCAAGGACCTCACACTTGTTTGGATAATGATACAGAATGTGTAAAATAGTCATTTGTGCCTCTTATATATACACTGATTATTTTACCATAAATGATTGATTTTTAGATTATGCTTTGGTTTTCCTTCTTGGATACCTTTGTTGGGTACTTTATTTATTTATTTATTTATTTACTTACTTACTTACTTACTTTTATTTGCATTTATTCTATGTAGAATTGACTCCCAGGCCATAAGTTTTTGTTTCTTCAGTGTCTTCCAGGGTATCTTTTTCTTCTGTGCAACCTTCTCTTCTCGTTTAGGAACAATGTGCTCTTTTTTGGTAAGGATCGTCTCAATGTGGCAGGGAGCGTGCGTGTGTGGGTTCATCTGACCACGAGCCCTGTAAGTTCTGTGCCCCATCCTGGGGGCTTTGTTCACATGGATGTGCTTCAGGACCAGAGAATCTGTACCTAAACCCTTCAGTTCAGCATTACTGTCTGCATTTTTAGGCATGTGGGAGGAAAATTCAGCACTCTTCTTGGGCCACCGACCCTGTGTCCAGCCCCACTGTTTGGCCGGGGCACACCTACCAGCTTCACTATTGTCATGACGGAATGGCACACATTGCTTCTGCAAAGTGTGCTTTTCGGATATGCATACCCCTGATGGCCTGGGCAGTTTCTCGCGTGTTCTTAAAGTGAACACGATGATTTGAACCTCTTGATTTGCGTGATTTTGTAGGGTTTTCTGGGTCGAGTGAAGAGTGAACCGTTTTCAGAGATCACCTCAGGCTGCTTAGGGGAAGAAGAAGAGCAGTGTCTCCTGGGAGAATTCATGAGAACTCCTGTTGGGGACTTTAAATAGCAGGAGAATGTCGCATCGGTGGGTGTAGATGCCACAGCCTCTGACGGGAAAGACAACAGGAAGATTCTTGACCGTAGCTTCCTGGCTGTACCTTGAAAGTCTCCAGATCTTGAATCCTTCCATATCTTGCCCACCAGGGGGAAGCATAAGTGTAATAAATAATAATTTAAAATAATAACCAAAGGCAGGATAACCATTTTAGTGAAACGTTAAATACCACTGTGAACTGGGGTGCTAACCATCATGGCAGCATTGAGTAGATGAGACCGACAGGAAGACCTCCGTGTCTTTGAGTGAAGCTACCACAGTTAGCGGCTTCCTAGGAAATCTGATCTTGCACTGTTCTCTTAGGAGGCTCTCTTCTCTTCACTTTCGCCAAAGAATCCAGTTTAACCTAAGGCTCCTTTACATGCCTCTTTTTCAAGCCTTATAAAAGTTCCCTGCACAAGAGTGACATCTCTAAGTGGGTAATACACGTGGCACATTATCCCGAGTTGCAAGTTAAATATTCTCTACAAGGGTTAGAATGTTGTTTCTCCCTCTGATGTTTTCATAAACTCCAGTTTTAACATGTGAGAATCGGTTTTCAGAATTGGAAGTCCTGCCTGCCTGAATGTGAGGTTGCCTCTACAAAGGCCACTGTGACTGACTTTGTATGTCCCCCCTAAAAGGAGCCCATTCGTCCACATACATTCCACTGTATTATTGCAGGGAGGGGGCCCTGGGGTCCCCAGACTCCCTCTCCAGCAGAAGAGAGGGTCTGTGGTTGAACACAGCATTTCTCTCTCTGGGTCTCGGTGTTTCCGTCTGTGAGACATGATAGGTTAGACCAGCTGATTCGTAGGCACTCCCCAGGTGTGCTGAAACCACCGAATGAATCTTCGCTGTTAACGATCTCCCTGCTCTCCTTCGTCTGCGGTGCTTCCCAGAGGCCACAAGCCCAGGCCGAGAGCTCTGACGGGCTCTTCCGAATCAGTGTGGAGCCAGGAACCAGGAGTCCCTCCGTCAGAAGATCTCCTATACAGAGGGAGGGCTTTCACATCGGGGCATGCTTGAAGAGTGTCTTCTGATATATTTTTTTTCCTAACTAGACCTTCTGTGACTGCCAGCCGCGAGGGCTTGAGAGGGCTAGGGGATTCGGGAGCCGTCTAGTCCAACCCCGTTAGTTGTGATCCTGGTTGGTGTCACTGTCATGGAAGGCACGTCCTCCCTGTTCTTAGTGCTTCGTTTCTGAAGCTCATTTTTAAAACCCCTTTGACATGGGAGCTGTGCTTCCTGTGATCATGTCTGAAATGGCCCAAACTGGAAACTTACAATCTCCTTTCCTTTTCCTCGGCCACAGTCTTTCCTTTATTAGGTGTCATTATTGGAAGTAAACAAATTTCTTACAGTCTAACCATCACCTCCTACAGTCCTTGTGGCACAGAGCTCCAAGGGAAATATTTAAATGGAAAAGAAACTGATTTCATTTGTTTTAATTTTATTTCTCAAAAGTTATTTCTTAAGGTCTGAGTCAGGGTTTAATTTTGGCTTTGGTTTTTGCTTTAAAGAACAAAAATCCGAATGTTAACTTCAGTCCTTGCTGCTGCCGCCTCCCTGGCCAAGGCGACCCAGGCACGTCCTGTCACTGGGGTGTAGCTTTCCCGGTGAGGCATGTTAGCATGGCACAGGCCACCTTCCTTAAAGCAACGATGTGAAGGGAACTTATTAAACTTAAAATGACTTCTAATTTACTGATAGAGAAATTGAGAGAGAGCGAAGTTTTAGTCATATTTTCCAAGGCATTTTTTTTTAGAAAATACCATTTAAGAAATAGCTATAATCCACTTGAAAGCACTTTATAGCTCACGCTGCACCGCCTGTGTTGTTGCCAAAGCGAACGGCTGTCATCGACCTGCCACAGCACACGGCAGAATGCACGCGAGACAAGACTGTATTTATGTTGCTCCCTCTCCTCCCCGGAAGCTTCTTTTTCGCCAGGTTTCTATTTCACTCTCGAATCTCGGCTGTCTTCTGCCTCTTCCTTCTCCCGTCTTCTTAATCACACCACGTCCTCGCTGAGGTCAGCTCTGCACACTTGCTCCTTAGACGTCTCCTCATGCTCCACTCTCTTCCACTGGAAAGGTATCTCCCGTTGAAACTTGAGTGACTTCATCTCTGTGGACAGTCCATCAGCCGGCCTCACATCCTGACCTCCTAGAACTCTGATTCCACATCACCAGTTGCCTACCGGGCATTTCCACTTTACTGTCGTCTTGTGACTTGCCAGCACTTTCCATTGGTGTGTCCTGTTGTCTCTGTCACTTCAGACTCACCGTGAAACCTGCAGCTCACCACCACGGCCAGTCTCTCTTCTCACCTCCTTATTTCCCTGCGGCTGCTGCCGCCATTGATTCTGTGAATTTCTCTCGAACTATGCTCTTGCCTCCATCTTCCGTCCCGCCGCAGTGTGCCATCATCACTCTTGAATCCCATCCATGGTGCTACAATAAGACCCTTCACCATTCTGCTTCCACTTTTATCTCCAAGGCCCATTCCTTTGCACGACTACCTCCCTCCCCCACCCTCACACCTGAGGGCTCAGCCATCCTGAGTTTGCCTCACTTCCTCACATTTCACTTTCCAGAACTTTCCATGCTCTCTGGGAGACCTGAGCTGCTTCCCAGCTACGGTATAAGATTGCATGGGTCTCCCAGAGGTACATAATCAAGTCCAGTTTGGGTCACCCAGTTCAAACTCTTGTGATACCACAGTCCCTCTAAGGAGGTTGTTCTGTGTCCTCAAAAAGTCGAGTGACAAAGAATTCAAGCAGCACATTCCAGTCATGGACAGTTCTATCTGGCAGAAGTTCTTTTCTGCCTTTTGGTCTTGAGATACCCCTTAAAGCAAAAGAGAAAATCTAAACCCTTTCCCATAAACCAACTTTCAGATCATTAGAGTGGGCACCCCCCACTCCTACCCCAAGTCTCCTTTTCTCTTCACAATAGATGCAGTTGCAGCCCGTTTCCCTGCACACCTTCAATTTGTCATTGGGTTTTTGCAGAGTTGACCCAGGGGCCTGACTCTTCTGCTCATACTGCAGTCCGATCCATGGGGAATCACTCCCATGATTCTACTCCATGCCATCCCACTTCTCCAAGCCTCAGTTTCCCATTAATAAAATGAAAAGATTTCTTAATCCAGGATGGTCTTTGAGGCTCCATGAATACCCCAAAACTAAATGCAGTGGTTTGTATATCATGAGCATATGTACATTTTGGGTAGTGAAGATCTATGTATTTTTTATCACAATCTCAAAGAAGGTCCATGAGTCACAAAGAGATTTTTAAAAACCATTTGACTAAATGATATCTGAGCTCCCCCACCCGCCCAGCTCTAACATTCTGTAAGTCAAAGGTTCTAAGACACATGACATTTTCTTATTCCTTCAAGAGGAAGTCAGAGCCCAGATATTCCTCAGCCTGGTATTCAGTGACAGTGAAGAGACAGAATCTCACAGCCCCCCTACGTACAGAGCAATACCAACTGAAAAGGTTAGAGCGGAAACTTTTCTGTCTTCTGAGGTAATCAGTTTCTTCTCACTGGAAATGTTCCAACTGAAATGGAATTATCATCTCTCCAGGATAATATACAAGGAATTTTTTAAATTATATAAAGAACTAGTCTTTGAGATCTCTTCTGAGTCAAAGATTCTGTGAGAGCTGGGTTGCATGCCCTTCCTCGTGCTCTTGCCTCTGCCTCAAACAACCTCTCACTTCCCTTTCTCATTTTGACATTCTTTCTAGGTGTTTTTTTTTTCCACTGTAGTTACTGCCTCCCACATCCCCCACAGCTCTGTGTAGATACCTGTCTGCTAGCCCCTATCACATCTAGAACCCATCCCATGCAGAACGATCTGTGGGAATGAATGGGTCTGACTCCCCGCTAGATTGTCAATCCCTTGGGATCAGGGATTATACTGTGTGTCTCCATATCTCCAGTGTCTTAAAATACCTGATGTTTAATAAGCACTTAATCATAAATGTCCAATCACTGCCCCTACAGGGAGTCTGAAACCTTACATGAGTCATTTTTCATTCTAGACCTTAGTTTCCCCCTCAGCCAAGTGGGACGCTTGGGCCACATACTCTCTTCGGTCCCCTTCAATTCTGTGAATCTCTGAAAGTATATCCACCTTAATTTGTTTGCCTCACTCAGGCAGGAAATACACTGATGTTCCATTTATCCTCATAACACACACTGGTGCTTCTAGATTTGTGCATTTGGCTTACTAGCTCCCTCCATATTTATCATGAGCAAATTACCATTTGACAGGTTTATGATAGTTCTTTATTCTGATTTTTAAAAGAAGCATAAGAGCAAATGGGTTCACCACTGCATTTACTCCAACATGAGCCCCCAATACGTGGCTTCCGCAGAAAGTGGTACGTGCCCAGTTTTGAGAAGAAGAAAATTCTGTCAGACACTGCAGAAATAAGCAGGCTTTTTCCCATTCCAGTGCAGTGTGTACGTTTCCACGGCCATGAATGCGGGACCTACGACAGGTCGGAGAAATAGGATTAAAATGGCTCTCACAGGGCACCTGGGTGGCTCAGTCAGTGAAGCACCTGCCTTCGGCTCAGGTCATAATCTCAGGGTCCTGGGATCGAGTCCCATGGCAGGCTCCCTGCTCATCGGGGAGTCTGCTCCTCCCTCTCCCTCTGCCCCTCCCCCAGCTTATGCTCTCTCTTGCTCACTGGCTCTCTCAAATTAATAAATAAAATCTTAAAAAAATAATAAAATGGCTCTCACAGAAAAGGGAGTTGTGTGGTTTCATCAATGAGCATTTCTGAAAATATCATTAGGCCAGCCCTTCAGCTCTCAGACTGCACAGTACTCATGCCAAACACTAATTTCTTCACTTCTAACCAGATCCTGTCACAGGGAAGCTTTATCTTAAGAGCTTTATATAAAAGTAATAGTGATCAATTATATTTATATAGTGCTTTACAGCTTACAAAGTTCTTATGTGTTAGTTCATTCAGCCCACCCAATCATTTGGTAAGGTAGACAGGGCAGCTATCCTCAATCTCATTTCACAGATGGGGTTTCACAGAGATTAGCGTTCCTGAAATCACAGCCAGTAAAGGGGAAAGATGGCCTGTGAATCTCAACCCTGCCCTAAGCCAGGGTTCCAACCAGCCACACTTAGGCTGGAGGCTGTCTCCAGCTGCTAGCGCCCATCTTGATAGGCCAGCATGGAACAGCCCTTCTTCTTTTTAAAAATTTTTTACTTTCTTTTACTTCTACGCATTAGTGTAACCAGAACCGGGCCCCTACTCAGGTCTTCTCTCACCCCAGTGCTTGTTCGGTTGTTCCCGTATCGTTTCCAGGAATTGTTGAAAGAGTGGTGTCAAGCCCCCATCATCCATTCCGCAGCACAGTTTAATAGAAGATCCTCCTATTACTCTCCAAGGTAACTAACATGGCAGAGCACACCACGTTCCTCCAAACTTTTTGAGAAAAGTAAGAATATTAGTTGGTTCCAAGCCTATACCAAGACTATCCACAAGAATGTCATTAGGGCGAAGCCCCGTTGAATTGGTACAACAGGACCTGGTAAGTAGACGTCCCTTTTCTGTGAGAGCCATTTTAATCCCATCTTTCAAACGTCTCTGAGGTCCTGCCCGCATAGCAATGGCGGCCGGAATGCTCCACTGCAAAGGGGAAGAGCCTGCTGCTTTTTGCAGTGTCTGACAGAATTAATTTTTTCTTGTCGCGACTGGGAAAATACAACTCTCTGTGGAAGCCACATTGGAGAGTAGAAAACAGCATCGCCTTCCAGGACTCACACTGTCCAGGCCCAGAGGTGGGTCTGTGAACATTGTGCAAACAAACACACCCCAGTCCTGAGATGCTGAAGACATCAGACGTTCGAGTCATTTAAGTTATGGCCCTTGGTCTGACTCTCTGCCCATCAAGCAATCTTTTTTTTTTTTTAAGATTTTATTTATTTTTGTATGAGAGAGAGAGCACAAGCAGTGGGGAGGGGCAAAGGGAAGAGCAGACTCCCCGCTGAGCAGGGAGCCCTACACGGGACTCAATCCCAGGATCCTGGGACCATGACCAGAGCCAAAGCCAGACGCCTAACCAACTGAGCCACCCAGGTGTCCCCGAGTAATCTTTTGATCACTGCCTTTCTTTCTTTCTTTCTTTCTTTCTTTCTTTCTTTCTTTCTTTCTTTTTCTTTCTTTCTTCTTTCTCCCTTTCTTTCTTTCTCCCCTTCTTTCTTTCTATCTTTTTTTTAAAGATTTTATCCATTTATTTGACAGAGAGAGAGACAGCGAGAGAGGGAACACGAGCAGGGGGAGTGGGAGAGGGAGAAGCAGGCTTCCTGCTGAGCAGGGAGCCCGATGCAGGGGTTCATGACCCGAGCCAAAGGCAGACGCTTAAAGACTGAGCCCCCCAAGTGCCCCCATCACTGAGTTTCTTCTTGGCCCATTTCTGCAGTTGTCATCTAGGCTGCTCATTTGTAGAAATCCCCATCCTTGGGACTCAGGTCTGGTTGGGGGGGACTCCGGGCCATGTTGCTGCCTCCCAGTGGCCCTTCAGAGATCTGCAGGAGCAATGTGGCCCTTACATCTTTTCTCCCCAGGGTGACACACCCGGTTCCTCAGCCCACAGCTTGGAGACTCTTTGTGATGCACAGGACCTGAAACGGACATTGTCGAGGACCTCATCATCTTCAGTTGACTTTCTCACTTTTTTATACTGTGAGCCTCTGCGGAGCTGCAAACATTGCTCCAGAAAAGGCAGTACAAACCAGACTAATTGGCAGCCCATTGAAAACTCTTATCTGGTCAATTTCCCTTAAGATAATAGAAAAAAAGAAAGGACAAGGCAAGACTATTTTATGCATTAAGATTCTGCCATGTTAGTAAATTTCCTGCCTAAAATGTTACTTGCTGTGCATAGACAGGACTTTTTTTTCTCAATTTTTCATATAAACTAGAATAGCATTGGTTCTTTCTCTGGTATTTGTTTCCAAACTTGATGAAAATAGGTCAAGTTTATAGCATAACCCCCATGAAGATTACTAGATCTTCGACATTCTGTAATAAATTAGTTGGAGGAAAAAATACTTAAATTTCAGGACAATTACTGAGTCTGACAGTTTAGAACTAAAAGCTACATCCAAAGCTAGTTTGAAATGCTGTTAATGGCTCCTCTGATGTGATATTAGCAGTTTCTTCATATGACCCAATTCATTTTTTTTTTTTTTGAGAAGTGGAGGTGGGGGTGGGGAAGGGGCAGAGGAAGAGAGAG
Source organism: Ailuropoda melanoleuca (assembly GCF_002007445.2). NCBI lineage: Eukaryota > Metazoa > Chordata > Mammalia > Carnivora > Ursidae > Ailuropoda > Ailuropoda melanoleuca. Next base: position 30,203,869 of record NC_048224.1, read on the forward strand.
AATCTCAAGCAAGCTGCACACCCAGCACGGAGCCCTGTGCGGGTCTCAATCTCACCACCCTGAGATCATGACCCGAGCTGAAATCAAGAGTCAGACACTTAACCGAGCCAGCCAGACGCCCTGACCCAAGTCATTTTTTTAAATGATAGAAAAAGACTAAGTGAAATTTTAAAAAACAACACTGTCACTGAGGGAAGGGTGAAGAGCTGAGGTCTAGCTCAGCTGTCTGTACTTTACCGTCTCTAAGTCACCTATCTCTCTGCCTCAGTTTCCTTATCTACCAAATAAAAGTGAGATTCCTCCTAACTCAGACCACGAGCAGAGGAGCTGGACCTTATTCCCCAGGGACACATACACATAGGCTCATGTTCTGCTCTCGGGCTGTAGCCTCTGTGTGTGTGTGTGTGTGTGTGGCATGTGTTGCTTCTGTTACTTCTGTTTCAAGGCAGCAATATGTAGATAGGATGCAGGTTATGCGTAGTCCCGGTTCTGATCCCACCCGCTTTTCCGCAACGATCACTACTTGCACATTAAGAGCCACAGCTCTAGAGAACTGCACAGTTGTGGGCCATGGGCCACCTGGAAGATTTTTTTAAATGCATTAGTTTATTTAAAGATTAATCTATTTCTCTGCACAAACTGAGGGTCTAATGATATATTCTGATAATTACATTCTTCCTTCCAAATCTGCTTTACTTAGTTCTACCAAAATGAAAAACAAAAAACAAAAAAAAAACCTTCCTGCAAACCTTTCCATCCAAAAATGTCTTCAGAAGACGGAGCACCCTTGCTCTCTGGACACCCTGATCACTCTGTACAGCCGGATGCCCTGTTTGTCCTGTGGCTGCCTCCGTTCGAGGCCCAGAAAGGTCTGCAGCAACAGGGTTTGCCCAGGACCTGACTGTAAGCAGCTTCTTGGGATTGAAAAGGAAAGCTGTTTGGTTTCCCTAAAGAAAGAGAAATGACCACTCGAATAACAAAGTCTAGTTTATCACCTCCGAGCCCTTCTTAATGGCAGTGAGACCCAGGTAGATGCCAAGCCAGACAACCGCACGTGTGTGCCTGTCTAACGGACCAATATTCTCTTAGAGCAGTTCTCTTCATCAGTGCTGGTAAAAAGAGCAGCCGGCCCCCTGCCTGCCAGGAGCAAGGCTGTTCGATCAATTAGCGGCACTTCAGCCACCCAGATGCTTCCTCCTTCTTCTGAAAAGCAGCCTTCTCCCAGACAGCTCACGCTGAAACGGCACCTGCTAGCCTCCATGTGACTCTCAGGCAATGATGATGACAGGCTGTCCAGCTGGCCTGCCGACTGCAGTGCTGCACGCTCAGGTGTCAGCCTTGGCGAAGCGTGTAACAAAACCAGAGTCAAATGAAAACATCAGAGCTCTCCAGGAGTTAGCACAGCCCATCTGGCTGGCATTGGGACTTAGTGGGAAACGATGAGATAAGCTTGGGCCCAGATCAGGAGCTTCCCCACGGGACAAAAACCCTTCAGAATGGGACATTAAGTGGACAAGGCTTTATATGAAAGTGTAAGCCAGGTATCTGTCAGCTGGGCCTTCTCTGTCCCTTGACATCTAAATAAACAGTGCCTCAAATTGCACAGCCAGTGGAAATCTGAATCCTGTGACTTCTTGGAGGCTTAGGGTCTCTGTCTCACGCTTGTTTCTTGCTTCAGTGTCTGGTATCTTCGCTCTGCAGCTTGTCAGGTTGCTTATAAACAAGCACGTGGGAGCCTGGTACGGGGGAGCCTGGTAGACCTTACCAAAAGTCGGTGTCATTGGAGAATCGCATTTCATATCCCATCATGAGAGTTAACAGTCCATATGAGGGGCTTGGGTGGCTCAGTCGGTTAAGCATCCAACTCGATTTCGGCTCAGGTCATGGTCTCGGGGTTTTGAGATCTAGCCCCTCATTTGGGGGTGGAGCCTGCTTAAGATTCTCTCTCTCCTTCTCCCTCTGCAACCCCCCTCCCTGCACCCAGTCTCTCTAAAACAAAAAAACAGCCCATATGAAACTTTTCTGTTCTCTTAAGCCTTGCTACTCAAGGTGTGGTTCAGAGACCCAGCAACACCTCTGTCACCTGGGTGCTTGCTAGAAATGCAGAATCTTAAGCCCCACCCCAGGGTTGCTAAATCAGAATCTAGATTTTCGGGAGATCTCAGGAGACTCTGTTCGTGAAAGTGTGAGGAGCGCAGAGCTAAAGTGCTTCCCATCAGCTCCCCATGGAGGGTTCTCTTTGGCCAGGCCCTCGCTGTCCACAACACCCAGCCCTTCACCCTCTCCTCCTTCCCCCTCCTTTCTCTCTCTCTGGTTCTTCTATCTCCTCCCTCCCTGTCAGGAGCTTCAAGCACATTCTCCTTTTGTCAGGAGCAACCCTCCCCCCCCCCACCCGGAGCCTCAGAGCCAATCGCCAGCGAGGCCCTGAAAGTCTCACCTGCTACCCGCCTTCCATTCTGTTCCCAAGCTGATTAAAATATTTTTCTAAACAAGTTCCCTCTCCCCCAAGAGGGACTCTGATACCAGCTATTACGATAGAAGAAACCTATCTCATTACAAAAGATACCCCAGATTTTATAAAGACATCTGGCTTCCAAACAGACCCCTAAATCAATTCCAGGTTATAAACTATCATACAAGTGTTAGACCTGGGGAAACTGAGTCTCCAACAGGAAAGTGACTGGCTCAATATCATTTTGAAGTTATTTGCAGGGGCAGGACTAGAAAAGTTCTTATCCTTCCCGGTATGAGCTTGTCTCCACTACGGCCCTAATCATTCTACTTTAACCCGAAACTTCATGTGGCCACCTGATTCTCTTCGTGCGCGGTAACTGGGTCGTGGGAGCTGCACGTATGCGTGGGGCGCCTGCAGTGTATAGCAAGCACTGTTCGAAGATGAGAAGAGGCAAAACAGCCCCCATGTTCCCCCGCCCCGCACCTTTGCCCAAACTGCTCCCTGCACTGAAGTCCTCATTCCCACCGCATCTGCCTGGCAAACCTCTCCATATCTTTGAGAATCAGCAGCCGGGAGCTTCTGGACTCCTCCGGACAAAATCAATCACTACCCCCTCTCTGCCAGCTCACTAGTGTAACATTCCTACTATCATTTGTTAGGTCTTTTCTCCTGGCTGTCTCCTCTGAAATCTAGTTTCCTCCAGGGAGGGGTGTACTCTGTGGCCCGCGGTGCCCAGCACAGGAGAGGCTCAGTAAATGTTCTTTCTCTTCCCCCCTTTCCTATCCTTTGGCAATCCCTAGCAAGTAATGCTATTGGTCAAACAGATCTCATCCTGAGCTCAGCCCCATCGTCCTCAAGCAGCTTGCCCCTTTATGGACCTCGGCCGCCTCAGACCCATCCTCCTCACACTGCCACTCATTCCTCGGCCTGGCCTCTCCCGGCCAGCCCCCTTCTAGTCGGTTGCCCTCCACAGCCTCACCACTAGGACTTGTGTATGACTTTTTGAAAATCATCCTATCTTCTAGACCTCATCTGCAAAATCAGTGGGTTGGCCTCATGAGCCGTGTTGCGACTCATGGGCGTGTTATCATCTGTTGTGAGGTGTTTTGTAAGTAATTGTTCCAGATAATCATGAGGCTTGCCAGTGGTCTTTTTTAATATCCAGGGAAGATTAAAGGTCGTCCCTGTGGCTGACATGCTCAGTCGCATTCTGATGTGCTTTCTGGAACAGGAGGAAAAGGTGTGTAGTTGCAGGGCTCCCACACAAGCTTGAGCGCACACACTGTAGGACTGTGTCCTGTCTCACAAACACACAGTTTTCCATCACGTGTGCCCCAGCTGGGCAAAGTCTGATCTATAACATTCTTTTCAGCTCCGTCATCTTCTGAGCTATAAGTTCTAGGGGAAAGACCAAAAATTGTGACGCTGTGGAAACTGTGCATTGCCAAGCCCTTCCTGTGCTGTGGTAGCTTCTTGTAAAGTTTAAGTCTCGCTCAGGAACGTCTGAATGGGTAACGCTCTGTTAATGTTTCCCTCCGCCTCATCGGCTTTGCTTCCAGGAAGCGAGAGGAAGAAAACAAACGAAGGGAGGCAGAACAGCAGAAGGGAAGGCTGAGCCCAGAGTCCTGCAGACCCCAAGCCCTTCCCTGTCTGCCCGACGCCCAGGCTGAGCCCCGCAGGCAGAGCTGGGCCCCCAGCAAGCAGCCTCCCAGCAGCGACGTAGCCCAGGACCCTGAGGGGAGAGCCTGTCGAGGGTCTCCAGGCAGAGCGTCTCCAGGCAGAGCCCCGCAGAGGGAGCAGCATCTTTCCACAGATGTGCAGGGAACAGACCCCAGAAAGCCAAACGGTAGGTGCATTGCCTTTGTTACCTGATGTCAACCCATGGACTGTGGGCTCTCTTGATGGGTGTGTTTAGTCCATTTACATTTAAGGTAATTATGTCAGCACTGAAGACCGCCATTTTATCATTTATTTTCTATTTATTTCCTCTGGTTGTCATCCCTGTTTTTTCTTTTTTCCCCTTCCTGTAGGGTACTTGAACATCTTTTAGGATTCCATCTTGATTGACTGATAGTGGTTTTGAGTATTTGTCTTTCTACAGTTTTTGTGATGGTTGCTCTGAGTATTACCATATACTTCAATGTATAATGTATATATAAGTTATAAGGGACTCATAACCAGTACGAGCATTTTACCACTTTGAGTGAAATGTGGAAACCTCACTTCCATTTAGATACCTTGACCTTCCCCATTTTTAAATATCATTGATTGGGTACCAGATGGTATTATAATTTTTGTTTCGATCGTCATATATAATTTATAAAAACCACAAGGAAAAGGATAGTCTCTAAGGTACCCATAGTTTTCCCTTTCTGTTGTTTCATCTTCCTTCCCAGTGCACCAGATTCCTTCTTTTATCATTTCCTTTGTGTTTGAAGAACGTTCTTTGGCCAGTATTTAAGGGTAGCTCCACTAGCAACAAATTCTTTAAGTCTTCCTTTGAGAATGTCTTGATTCCATTCCTGAAGAGTTGATAAACCAGATCTAGGATGGACACTTGGCAGGTCTCCCCTTCCCACACTTGAAAGAGGCTGTGCCACTTCCGGCTTCCATGGTTTCAGACGAGAAAGCCACTGTCAGTTAGACTGGAGTTCCTCGGTAATGTTTCTACGTAGCATGTCACTGCTGTCTGGCTGCTTTCAAGATTTTTCTTTATCTTTAGTTTTCAGTAGTTTAATGTGATATGTCTTGGTATGGATTCTTGGAGTTTTTCCTGTTTGGATTTTGCTTAGTATGTTGGGGATTCCCAAACTCCCGCCCCCCCAAAGTTTAGTAATTTGCTAAGAGAAATACAAGACTCAGCATATATTTGTACTCACAGCAAGGATCTTTTATAACAAAGGGATGCAAATCAAGATCAACAAAGGGAGAAGGCACATGGAGCCAAGTCTGGAAGAAACCAGGTGCAAATTTCCAAGAGTCTTCTCCCAGTGGAATCACACAAGACATGATTAATTCCTCCAGCAATGAACTATAACAACCAGTTAGCCTTTTGTCTACCAGGAAAACACACCTAAATTTAGGACTCCAGGGTTTTTACTGGGTCAGTTACATAGGCACCTTCTGCCTAGCATATACCACAACTCCAGACTCCCAGCAGGAAAACTGGTATTCTGCATAAATTTATTATTTGCCCAAAGCAATTTAAGCATATTGAGCCATTCTTATAAATTAAGGAACTGTGAGAACCCTCCAGAAATCTAAGTGCAAATTCCAACATAGTGAAAAAGGCAAATAATGTCTTAGTATTATTATAAAAATAGTTTTGACCTTGTGGACCCCAGAAAGTCTATGAAGTTTCATGGTGACCAAATTCAGGGCTTGGACAATTCATTCTACCTCTCTGAACCTTAATTTCCTTAGCTATAAAATGGGGTGAGGGGGAGGAATACTCAAAAAACAACAAATGAACAAACAAGAAAAGCAGACATAGACTCATAAAGACGGAGAACAAACGGATGGTTGCCAGAGAGGAGGGGAGTGGGGCAATGGGCAGAATGGGTGAAGGGGTTGTGGAAGTATGGGCTTCCAGTTATGGAATGAACAAGGCATGAGGAAGAAAGGCATAGCACAGGAAATATAGTCAATGGTATTATGATAGTGCCTATGATGACAGATGGCAGCTATAGTTGTAGCGAGCACAGCATAACGAAATTACTCTCTCTCTACTTCGTGTGGCTCAGGCTGCTGTGGGAAAATGGCCTTGAAGATCTTAGAAGTTCTTTTGTTTAGCTTACAGTGCCTTACAGTGTACCATCTTAGATATTTTTGAGGTCTTAATAAAGGGCTGCACAGTAATACTCCTGATTTGATCTTTATCCTCAAGTCCTATTTTACTAAGAGATTCTTTCATTGGCTGGAAAGAACAAATATGTGAAACAGCTTTCTTTTCTAACCTGGCTCATTTTAGGCTCTTTTCATTTCCTCTAGATTCTGCTTTCAATCTGAGCAGTTCTTTCCTAATTTTCTTTCTTTCTTCCCACACATTATCACATCCAGCTAAAAAAGCCAATTGATATTTTCTTCAGTAATTGCCCCTGGAAATCTCCTAATCCATATCTACAAATTCATTAGATATGTTTTCTGTCTTCTTAGTTATTGCAGGTAATTTTTGCCCATTTTGCCAATTATTCTGCCACTGAATAATACAGTTCACCATTCTCCAAACTCCAAGAGCAATTTCCTCTCTGCTCTCTCAGCCTTTGGTAATAGTCTCTTCACTGCCTTCCCAGCTTCTGTTCACTAAGCAGTCCCTAAGTCAACGCTATGGGTTTTTGTTAGGTCAGCACCTCTCTTTTTAGCTAGTGGTTTCTGTGTTGTTTATCTCTAGTGACGTAACAAACTACCCCCAAGGCTAAGTGGCTTAAAACAACAAGACTTCTTATTTCTCACAATTCTGTGGGTTGTCTGAGCAGTTCCTTTCCTGGGTCACTTGGGCCCACCCATGTGGCTGGTGGAAGATTGGCTGGACCAGAAAGTCCAAGATGGCTTCCTTGACCCGTGTGGCCATCGGTGCTGGCTGTTGGCTGAGGTGTCTCAGATCTCATCTACATGACCTTGCATCCTCCAGTTGGTTAGATCATCTTCCTTGCGTGTCGTTCTAAGGGCAGTGCTCTGAGAGAGAGAAGCCAGAAGTGACAAGCTGTCCTGAGGCCTAGTCTCCAAAACGTTCCTATCACTTGTACCACATTCTGTTGATCAGAGCAGTTCGCAAGGCCAGCCCAGATTCAAGGGGGCAGAGACATAGACTCCACGTCTGGTTTGAAGATGTTGCAAAAGCACATTTCAAAAGTGAGTGCTTACTGGGATGGAAAGCATCTTTGGCCATTAAACAATGTATCACAAGGAGCAATGTGTCTCTTACTCCTGTGTGGAGCACCAAGCAGGGTGTCTGGTATGTAAGAGACATAATAAATATTTGTTGAACATATAGCTGTATGGTACTAGCTAGGTGCCTGAGATTCAGACACGGAAGATAGATTATTAAACATGACATGAGGGGCCCCTGGGTGGCACAGTCCGCTAAGCGTCCAACTCTTGGTTTCAGTTCAGGTGATGATCTCCGGGTCTTGAGATCAAGCCTGGAGTGGGGCTCTGAGCTCAGTAAGGAGTCTGCTAAAGTTTCTCTATCCCTCTCCCTCTGCCCTTCCCCATGCTTGCTCTCCCTCTCTCTCTAAAATCAATCTTTAAAAAAAAAAAAAATGAAAAGTATTCATAGGGTATGCTCATGTTCTCTGTAACAGAGTTCCATTTTATGGCAATGCTTTGCTTCTACTCAGTTCACTAAATCATTCATGCATGCATTCAATCAACAGATAGTTTTTGAGCCTACACTGTGTACCAGCCATACTTAACTATAGTTAGGGCTAAGGACTGTACCATCAGCAGCCTTCTTACAACAGTAAGCAGAAAATTGGTTACACAGGTAAATACTTCTTGACCTGACTCCTCTTAGGAAGCACCCATTAAAAGTTTGATGGGTTTGGGGCTTACTGTGTACCACAAGAATTATACTTAATCCCTGAAATTTTCACATGGATGCTGTTTTCCCCCTAATCCAGTGCTCTACAGAACAGAGAGAAGGGGGAGCACAGTTATTTCAGACTCTTTACAAGTACTGAGGGTAATTGTGCTTCCTCTTATTATAAAACACCTTGGGACTGTTTTGTTTTGTTTTGTTTTGTTTTGTTTTGAGCGGAGAGAGTGCATAGGTGGGGGCAGAGAGGGAGAGAGAGAATCTTAAGCAGGCTCCACGTTCGGCATGGAGCCCGACTTTGGGCTCTATCTCACAACCCCGAGATCATGACCTAAGCTGAAATCAAGAGCTGGACACTTAACTGACTGAGCCACCCAGGTGCCCCAAAACGCCTTGAGACATTTATCCACAAGACCAATCAGACCTAGTGTGGACCTGATAATGTTCAGATACAGTCAGTCACCTTACATCCTGAAAAACCCATTAAGTTTCAGTATTTGTTTATTTATTTGTTTGTTTATTTAAGATTTTATTTATTTGTGAGAGAGAGAGAGAGAAAGCACAGCAGGGGGAGCTGCAAGCAGAAGCAGAGGGAAAAGAAGGCTCCCCTGCTCAACAGGGAGCCTGATGTGGAACTCCATCCCAGGACCCTGGGATCATGACCTGAGCTGAAAGCAGACACTTACCCAACTGAGCCACCAAGGTGACCCACATTAAGTTTCAGTTTTTAATAACCAAACCTTTTGTCCTTTAATTACACTGATACTAGTTAGACTTCCTCTCCTCGCTTTTGGTTTAAATAGGTGGTCTAGGACATGGTCTTATAATGATTTTCAAGCCATGTATGGCTCATAAAATGAATTTAGTGGATTGGACCAGGAAAATTTTCATGAAATAGACTATGTAAGAAATTATCAAGGTAGGGGTGCCTGGGAAGCTGAGCCAGTTAAAGTCTTGGGTCCTGGGATGGAGCCCCAAGTCAGGCTCCCTGTTCTGCAGGGAGCCTGCTTCTCCCTCTCCCTCTGCCTGCCACTTCCCCCTGCTTGTGCTCTCTCTGTTGAATAAATAAATAAAATCTTTTTTTAAAAAAATATCAAAGTATGTTGCACATAATAAAGATAATAAATTTTATTGTAGTTGTATGTCTATGCACAGAAGTGTGTGTGTGTGTGTGTGTGTGTACATACATGAATGTGTGTGTGTGTGTGTGTGTACATACATGAATATGAGTATACTGGGCCACAATGTCAGATTTGTCAAAAATTTGAAAGTCACTATTCTAGAACAGCTCTGCAGCAGGGGAATTCCTCATTCATTTGAAGGCAGGCACCGGTGTCCTAAATAAGGGACCTTTGGGAAGAGCCAGATTCAAACTTTGGGGAAGAGTAAATAGGAGGGAGGCCAATTAGCCTGATTCAGATGTAAGGAAAGGGAGCTTCCAGTTTCATGGGCAGCCTTTGCCCTCATTCACCTGCCTAAGAGGCCAGAGTACAAAGGAAAATAGGGAGATTTTTTAGGAATCAAGACTATCCATTGACTGGAGCTTCTGTAATATAGTCTTGCTGGAAAACCCCAACATAATTGGGCCGAGGGCACCCCGAGCCACTTTCTGTTTGGCCACATAAAGAAGGGTCACAGATGCTTCAACTGATCAGTGCTCACGCAGTGTAGACCTCAAGGGGTGGGCATCCCAGCAGGAACTCAGAGATGGGAAACTTTTTCTCCTTCATCCTATCTCTTAGAAATAGAGAATGTAGAGCTTGAACGTGTTTAGAAAGCCTGTAGCACAGCCTTTTCAATACAAGTCAGGAAACGGAGGCCTTGAAAGAGGGGTTTGCCCAACAACATCTCTTAGTGATTTCTTTCTTCCCTGTCATAGTGATTCTTCCCTTCTTGTTTACAATGCATGTAGAGCGTGGTGGCTGAGTGCACAAGCTCTGGAATCAAATAACTAGGTTCACATTTAGACTCTACCACTTACTACCTGTATAATCTTGATCAAGTTACTTAACCTCTTCTAAGCCTCCATTTCTTTATTTGTAAAAAAAAAAAAAAAGATAATGCCTGTCTTAGAAATTTGTGAACATTAATGAGATAACCCATGAAAAGATCTAAACACAGTCCCTAAAGCACTCTATAAATATGAGCTGTTATTATAACTATCTCCTTATTATTTCAAGAGGTAGGGAAGGAAGGAGACATAATATTTAGGAAGACCACTGTGGCGGAGTGTTGGGTGGGTATGGAGGGCCTGCACTAAGACACAGTAGCAGGGTGAGGAGTAAGGGATGGACTGGAGAGGTGCAGCTGGGAGCACTGGCTAGCAGATTGCTCGTGGGAGGTGGTGAGATAAAGTTGTCTTTGAGTCAGTGTGGTTTCAGGAGACTCCAGTGGAGGAGAAACTCACTGTTTTAAGGGCCATCCCTGCTGTTATCTTGTTTCTCACCATATGGGCTGCCAGAACTAGTGGGCATGACTGGTGGGAGTAAGTGGACCCTTATATTTGGTGCGTGTACAATGGCTAACACAGAAAATTCGGTTACCACCTGTATGGCAAAGACTCCTGATCTCCTTCCCTTGTTCCAATTATGTATATTTAATTATTTCCTTATGCCCTCACTTGGATGTCCCAGAGGCATCCCAAACTCAACCTATCCGAGACAGAACTGATGAAGATTTTATGTAAGTCTTCTCTGTGCGTTGATTAATGATGCACTCATCCGTTTGAACATTCAGCGCAGGAGTAATGATTATTTCCTTTTCCTTTACCGCCCATACCCAGCCTGTCACCAGCTCTTGTCTCATTGACTTCCTGAACATCTTTCAAACCCCTTTTCTCCCTCTCATCCTCCTCCACCATATAGCCTACCTCACATCTGCTTACCTTTGTCTCCAACTTGGACTGTCCTCCCTGGTCCTACTTACCTGCTCCAACTCCCGTGATCCAGATTAGTGTCTTCAAAACGAAACCACATCGTATCTCTCCCCTACTCAGAGCCCTGGCATTCACCACTTCTCCAAAGAACCCTGGTTCCCTTTGTTGAAGAATGGGATTAGAAACCCAAATCTGAGTGCTAGCTGGGTGTATTACTATTGCAGTCCTCTTGCTCCTAAGCCCTTTCAGCAGACAGAGCTAAAAATCATTTACGTCTATTTCTGCATCTATCTGTGTGTACGTGTATCACACACACACACCATGAGTTCATATTCATGATACCTCCAATTCCATTCAACACCGCAGCAATTATTCTACCTTCTCTCTTTGTTTGAAGTGTTTCCTCCAACAGTGAAAGATCTGGCTCCCATCATCTAGGATATATATGCTTATTTGTTCAGTCCTTGTACACACAGAAAGCAGTTTCAGAATTGCTAACCCACAGCCCTGTGAGAGACAAACGTACTAACTAGAACACAGTATTTATATACATTTCTTTTTGTCCTTTTTGTCCTTAAATTATTCGGCCAAAAAAAAGTTTTTACAAAGTTACTTAGGTCCATTCTTTTCTTCCTCACCTCTTAGTATGGTTACCTAATTCACTGTAATACAGTTAGGTTTGTTTGTTATTATTTACATTCCAGTTTGAGTTCTTTCCCACATCCTAGTTGATTTTAATTGTTGGGTTTTGGTTTGTTTTGGTTTGTTTTCTTGTAGCTGGGTATTTTTTATTTAAACAGAAAATGACATTTTTTCCTAATTACAAAATTGGTTAATGTACATTACAAAATAATTTTAAAACAGAAAAGAACAAAGAAAAAAATAAAAATCCTCCTTAAGATAAGCAACTCTTATCATTTTGGTACAAATCCATCTACTAGAACTTTCCTTTTTCCATTTCAGAAAAGTGTGGGCATCCTATTTTGAGATTTTCTTATATTATCTACTTGTTTTCGACAAATATGTTAGTAGCTGCTTAGTATTATATCAGGTTATGAATACAGCCTGATTTGTTTAATCATGTCTGTGTTGTAGCACACATGAGCTAAATAACCTTTTTGTGTACATCTCTGATTTTTATGGCTCTTTAAACATCCTGTCAAATTTCATTCCTGGAAGATTGCAAAAATTTATTTCAGCCTTTCAAAAGCAAAAAACCAAAAACTGTCTCCAAACATTTAGGCAAATAGTGATTTTATTGAATCCTAGTTAGCAGGATGGAATTTTGTCATATTTTTACTGGCTCTGTGTATTTATTTTCTGGATTGTTCACTGATGTACTCTGTCAATTTTTATATTTTTTTTCCTTAATATTTCTAAAAGCTCAGTATATAATAATAGTAACCTTTGTGTATCATATATAATGAATGTCTTTTTTAAGTTTACCCTTTAATTCTGTTTATTTTTTTCTTTTGAAATTTTTATCCTTGTGTTTTTACCTATAAGAAAAGGTTTTTTCCACTTCGTGATCTAATAAACACATATATTTTCTAATTTTTACTATCTCATATTTAATTTTTTATATAGTGATACTGGAATCCAATGACTCAATTTTAGAGAATAGGCAGTTGTTCTAGCCGTATACATGAAATAATCTGCATGGAATATACAATACTGTACATGGAAATGACCCATATACCTGGAGCTGCAACACTGGCCATGGGCTTTGTGAATAACGGCTTCAGGAGGGTACAGCATTGCTGTCTGGGTTCACACCCAGGGGCCCTAAGCAGCTCAGCTCCTCACCACAAATTAAAAACACTATCTTTATTGTATATTTTTATATATGGCTATATTTTTAGCTTTATATTCTTTCTCACTGATCTATCTGTATTAATACCCAAATCACATTATTTTGATCATTACTAGTTAGTAGTATCTAATATCATCTAGCAGTCCCTTCATTTTTTTCCCCTTTTTTTAATTGGAGTATGTTGACAACCAGTGTTGCATTAGTTTCGGGTTTACAACATAGTGATTGGACAATCCTATACATGATACCGTGCTCACCGTAAGTGCAGCTGCCATCTGTCACCATACGCGCTATTATAATAATATTCACTATATTTCCTGTGCTGTAGTTTTCATCCCTGTGACTTATTTATCTTAGAACTGGAAGTTTGTACCTCTTCATTTTTTCCTTTTAATAGAAGTTACTTCTTAGAGCAGTTTTAGGTTTCCAGCACAATTAAGCAGTGAGTGCAGAGTTCCCATCCACTCCTGGCCCCCAACGCACACGTACCTCCCCCACTCAACATCCCTTTCCAGATCGGTGCCTTTGTTAAAACTGATGAACCTGCATTGATACGTCCTTATCGCACAAAGTCCACAGTTTACATCAGACTTCATGCCTGTGTTGCACATTCTATAGGTTTTGACAAACGTATAATGACTCATATCCACCATTATGGCATCACACAGAAGAGTTTCATTGCCTGTATTAGTCAGGGTTCTCCAGAGAAGCAGAACTAATAGCATATATATAAAAGAGGAGGTTTGTTATAGAAATTGGCTCACTTGATTATGAAGGTTGAGAAGTCCCACGATCTGCTGCCTGCAAGCTGGAGAACCAGGAAAGCTGGTGGTATGATTCAGTGAATCTGAAGGCTTGAGAACCAGGGGAGCAGATGGTGTGAGGCCGAGTCCAAAGGCCTGAGAATCAGGGGGATGAGGGGGCTGATGGTATAAATTCTGATCCAATTCTGAAAGCCTGAAAACTAGCAGCACCTGTGTCTAAGGGCAGCTGTGTCCCAGCTCAAGCAAAGTGAGCAGATCTCCCCCTCCTCCACTTTTTGTTCTATTGAGGCCCTCCACAGACTAGATGTTGCCCACCTGCATGGTTGAGGGCAGTCTTCTTTACTCAGTCTACCAATTCAAATGCTAATTTCTTTCCAAGACATCCTCACAGACACACGCAGAAATAATATTTTACCAGCTATCTGCATGCCCCTTGTCCCGGTCAAGTTGACACATCATATTAACCATCACATTGCCCTGAGAATCCCCTGTGCTCTGCCTGTGTGTCCTTCCCTCCCTCGAACCCCTAGCAACCACTGATCCATTTACTATCTCCATAGTTTTGCCCATTTCCAAAATGTCGTATAGTTGGAATCATACAATAGGTAACCTTTTCAGATTGGCTTTTTTCACTTACTAATACGCACTAGTAATTTCCATACAAGGGAAGCGATGTTTCACTTAGGAATGTCCTCCATGGCTTGGTAACTTATTTCTGTTTAGCACTCGATTCATCTTCAGTTCATTTCCTTTCAGTTCATTTCTTTTTCGTGCTGAATAATAGTCCATGGTCTGGATCTGCCACAATTTAGTCATCTATTCAGCTACTGAAGGACATCTTGGTTGCTTCCAAGTTTTGGAAATTATGAATAAAATTACTCTAAACATCCACGTGCAGGGTTTTGGGTGGACATAAATTTTAAATTCATGTGGGTCAATTACAAAGAGAACAACTGCTGGATGGTATGGGAAGAACAGTTTTGTAAGGAAATTCCCCACTGTCTTCCGAAGTGGCCGTACCATCGTGCATCCCCACCAGCAGCGAATGAGCATTCCTTTTGCTCCTCATCCCCATCCGCCTTTGGCGTTGTCGGTGTCCTTGCATTTCCACCATTCTGATAGGTGAGTAGTGGTACCTTGTTATTTAATTAACTGGGGCTTCAGTGGTGTATGTGAAACATCAGAATGGTTCTAAGAGTCAGAATTATACAAAAAGATACACACAAAGAAGTATTGCTCCCCCTCACCCTCACCACCCAGTCCCCATTTCCCTCTTTCTGCCCTTTTTCCTGCCCCATCACAGTAGGTACCCAATCTCTTTGGTTTCTGGTTTATCCTTTCTATATTTCTTTCATACAAATGAGCAGATACAAGTATATTTCCTTATTTCCCCTTTGTCTTACATGAAGAGTAGCATAGTTTAGTTTTTTGCCCTATAAAATGGTTATTTGAAAATCTGTTTCTGAAAACACATTATTTGGATAACTGTGTGTCTGTTTTATTGCCTCCCCCACTCCTTGAATATTGTCTTGTCTCCTTATCTGCCTGCATATTTTTCATTGAGTGGCAGACATTTAGTATAAAAAATTATAGAAATAACTTGAGACCTAGGATGATAGTAATTCCTCCAGAAAGGATTTACATTGGCTTCTTGCAGACATTCAGAAGCATGAGCAATCCAAGTTTGAGCAGTCCAAACCTTAATCCAGTTTCCAATACTGAGATGATGTAAAGCTGCACTCAGTCCCTAGAAGGGTCAATTTAGTACGAGTTCACCTTTTCTCCTAAGGTACACCCCTCCCGGGTTCCAGGACAAAAGAATGCTTCTTGGCAGGTTTTAGACTCCAGGTTTTTCCTCCAAACCTTGAGGGGATGATTCAATTCTTCTAGGAATATATGACCCCGGATGCCTTGTTCATCTCTGTTGGTTACCTGATTCTTCTGCCTCTTGGCCGCATATTTTTTCTGTCTTGTTAGCTCTTTGATGCCTTCAGACAGCTGGTTTGTAATATTTTCTTTGGCTTTTCTATTGTCCTCAGTGGTCCTCAGTATGCCTCAATTCTGCCATTACGGAAGCAGAAGTTCCTTCATTGCTTTTTACAATGAGTCTAAAATGTTTCATTTTAGGGACGCCTGGGTGGCTCAGTCAGTTGAGCGTCTGCCTTTGGCCCAGGTCGTGATCCCAGGGTCCTGGGATTGAGTCCCACATTGGGCTCCCTGCTCCACAGAGAACCTGCTTTTCCCTCTTCCTGCCACTCTCCCTGCTTGTCCACACACGCTCTCTCTCTCTGGCAGATAAATAAAAAAAAATCTTAAAAAATAAAATGTTTCATTTTAGAGGTTGTATTTAGTTCAGTTTTCAAATCTGTCTATTCTTTTCCCATATTTTTGAATTCTTTTGTTTAATCAGTTCATGTGCGTGTGTATGTGTGCGTGTGTACACTCTTCTATTAGCTGAGGTCTTGATCTAATACTGCTGTCGTGTCTGTTAACTCGTCCACAGTAGATTGTTACCTCATGTGTTTTATAATTTTGGATGGGGAAGTCATGTTCCAAAGGACCCCTCTGTGTGGCCTGAGTTGAGGGAATGCCATGTCAAAGTAACACTGTTTGCTTCAATGAAGCATCCTGTGCCCCCCTCCTGAGACTGGTTTTTATATTAATTTTTCCTATGGGTTGAGAATAAATGAATATGAAACCCATGTGAGGCACAGGACTTGGGTTTCAAATTCTCAAGGGAGACTCTCCCCCACCCCATCCAGAACCCAGGCTAAGACAAATTTTCTTGTTGTTTCCCAGTGCTGGCAATTGGATTTTTTTTTTTTTAATCTGGACTATCATTTCCCAAAGGATATACCCCCTTAAGAGTCCTGGCTTCATGAAGGGTCTTGGTTTTAACTAACTTTCTGCCTGCAAGACCTTGTTTTCTGTCCTTATCTGGATATTAAAACACAGCCAGATATTTCGTCGAAGACCAACTGTTGCCCATTCCATCACTACTACCTGCCCAGACGGTTGCTGGATCAGCTCACACACTCACACTTAACACCCTGATTTTCAGTTTTCTCTTTGTTTTTGGCCTCCCCTTTGTTGTTGGATTTATTTTCTTGAAGACACTATGGTGCTTGTAAAAGAATGTTTATTATATTTTAGTCAGCATTGTAGTGGGAAGGCTTTCAGGTTACCTAACATTCCATTGCTAGAAATAGAAGCTAAACAGGTTTTTTTTTTTTTTCCTAATTAGAATCACTACTATCATGGTGATACTATAGGACAAGTCTGAATATTTTATGTGAACAAATGAGCAGAACTGCCCTACTATGCAAGTTTGGGACAGTAAACATTCTTTCCCTTTTTCCCTGTCTCCCCAAGAGTCATCCAGAGAACAGTCTAAAGGCCGATCTGCCTGTGTCCACTTCAGCCCCAGTGAAGGCAATGGTGGAAACAGATATCCAGGAGTCTCCTCTGTTGAGAAGTCCCGAGGTGAGACAGTTGGTGAGCCGCGGTGTGACAAGGGGAAAGGCTTCTGGAAGCAGCCTTCCTGTGTCAGGGTGGCTGGGCCTGATGAGGAAGGAGAGGACCCCAGCTGGGCAGCTGCAAGCCTTCCACAGCAGGATGGCCACCGGAAACCCAGCAGGCGGCAGGACACAGCACCCAAGGCCAAATGTGCCTCCCAGAAAAGACGTGTTCAAGAGCTCCGAGGAGGAAGGCACTCCCCAGCTGGTTCCAGCCGGCCTGGCAGTGCCAAGGGGGAGGTGGTCCATGCTGGGCAGAATCCTCTCCACCATCGAACACCAAGAAACAAAATGACACAGGACAAGCTCACAGGAGGGATCGACTCAGACTTGCCACAGAACACAGAGGTGTTGAGGTCAGGAGTCAGGAAGTTGGGAACATCTGCCCTGTCTGAGGACACTCAGATATCCAAGGAAACTGATCCAGCACCTGGTCCCCTCTCTGGACAGAGTGTGAATATTGACCTTCTCCCCGTAGAGCTGCGGCTGCAGATAATCCATAAAGAAAGAAGTAGGAAAGAGCTGTTTCGCAAAAAGAACAAGGCAGCAGCGGTCATCCAGCGGGCCTGGAGAAGGTAGGAAGAGGGAGGTGCCACGGCTCCTCTGGTCTGTGGTTGTCCTGATACTCCTAATGTCCTAACGGGACACGCCCTGTGCTCTCTCCTTCTAGTGAATTCCATGTGCTGGCATGACAAGTCCAATTTTACTGAGCGTGCCCAAAAAATTCACTCATGTGAAGGTCTCTGTAATTTACATTGGATAAGCTATTTGGAAGATGGTTTTGCCAAGAAAGTTAGGAAGCACCCAGGACAGCCTGATGTAAAGGAAAAGAGCCTCAGTTTGTAACCAGGAAGCCTGAGTTTCAGGTGTCTGACAAGTTAACTGACCTTTGCAGATCACGTGGCCTCCCTGACCTTCAGTTTTCTCATCTGTAAAACAGGCTTTAGTAATTGCTGTCCTGTCCTGTTTAGAGGGCAGGATGCTAGAATGAAATCATGTGTACTTTGTAAATTCT